>NC_133134.1:38214979-38518009 GCF_048418815.1 Hemitrygon akajei | reverse complement strand
GGATTCAATGTGCGGGGAAGGGTCAGGGATTCAATGTGCGGGGAAGGGTCAGGGATTCAATGTGCGGGGAAGGGTCAGGGATTCAATGTGCGGGGAAGGGTCAGGGATTCAATGTGCGGGGAAGGGTCAGGGATTCAATGTGCGGGGAAGGGGCAGTGATTCAATGTGCCGGGAAGGGGCAGTGATTCAATGTGCCGGGAAGGGGCAGTGATTCAATGTGCCGGGAAGGGGCAGTGATTCAATGTGCCGGGAAGGGGCAGTGATTCAATGTGCCGGGAAGGGGCAGTGATTCAATGTGCGGGGAAGGGGCAGGGATTCAATGTGCGGGGAAGGGTCAGGGATTCAATGTGCGGGGAAGGGTCAGGGATTCAATGTGCGGGGAAGGGTCAGGGATTCAATGTGCGGGGAAGGGTCAGGGATTCAATGTGCGGGGAAGGGTCAGGGATTCAATGTGCGGGGAAGGGTCAGGGATTCAATGTGCGGGGAAGGGTCAGGGATTCAATGTGCGGGGAAGGGTCAGGGATTCAATGTGCGGGGAAGGGTCAGGGATTCAATGTGCGGGGAAGGGGCAGTGATTCAATGTGCGGGGAAGGGGCAGTGATTCAATGTGCGGGGAAGGGTCAGGGATTCAATGTGCGGGGAAGGGTCAGGGATTCAATGTGCGGGGAAGGGTCAGGGATTCAATGTGCGGGGAAGGGTCAGGGATTCAATGTGCGGGGAAGGGTCAGGGATTCAATGTGCGGGGAAGGGTCAGGGATTCAATGTGCGGGGAAGGGTCAGGGATTCAATGTGCGGGGAAGGGTCAGGGATTCAATGTGCGGGGAAGGGGCAGTGATTCAACGTGCCGGGAAGGGGCAGTGATTCAATGTGCCGGGAAGGGTCAGGGATTCAATGTGCGGGGAAGGGTCAGGGATTCAATGTGCGGGGAAGGGTCAGGGATTCAATGTGCGGGGAAGGGTCAGGGATTCAATGTGCGGGGAAGGGTCAGGGATTCAATGTGCGGGGAAGGGTCAGGGATTCAATGTGCGGGGAAGGGGCAGTGATTCAATGTGCGGGGAAGGGTCAGGGATTCAATGTGCGGGGAAGGGTCAGGGATTCAATGTGCGGGGAAGGGTCAGGGATTCAATGTGCGGGGAAGGGGCAGGGATTCAATGTGCGGGGAAGGGGCAGGGATTCAATGTGCGGGGAAGGGGCAGTGATTCAATGTGCCGGGAAGGGGCAGTGATTCAATGTGCCGGGAAGGGGCAGTGATTCAATGTGCGGGGAAGGGGCAGTGATTCAATGTGCGGGGAAGGGTCAGGGATTCAATGTGCGGGGAAGGGTCAGGGATTCAATGTGCGGGGAAGGGTCAGGGATTCAATGTGCGGGGAAGGGTCAGGGATTCAATGTGCGGGGAAGGGGCAGTGATTCAATGTGCGGGGAAGGGGCAGTGATTCAATGTGCGGGGAAGGGGCAGTGATTCAATGTGCGGGGAAGGGGCAGTGATTCAATGTTCGGGGAAGGGGCAGTGATTCAATGTGCGGGGAAGGGGTTGGGGTTTCAATGTGCGGGGAAGTGGTTGGGGTTTCAATGTGCGGGGAAGGTGTTGGGGTTCAATGTGCGGGGAAGGTGTTGGGGTTCAAAGTGTGGGGTTCAATGTGTGGGGAAGGGGATTGGATTTCAATGTGTGGGGAAGGGAATGGGGTTCAATGTATGGGTAAGGGGTTGGGGGTTCAATGTATGGGTAAGGGGATTGGGTTTCAACGTGTGGGGAAGGGGATTGGATTTCAACGTGTGGGGAAGGGGACTGGATTTCAACGTGTGGGGAAGGGGTTGGGGTTTAACGTGTGGGGAAGGGGTTGGGGGTTCAATGTGCGGGGAAGGGGTTGGGTTTCAATGTGCGGGGAAGGGGTTGGGTTTCAATGTGCGGGGAAGGGGTTGGGGTTTCAATGTGCGGGGAAGTGGTTGGGGTTTCAATGTGCGGGGAAGGTGTTGGGGTTCAATGTGCGGGGAAGGGGTTGGGGTTTAATGTGTGGGGAAGGGATAGGGGTTCAATGTGTGGGGAAGGGATAGGGGTTCAATGTGTCCAGAAGGTGTTGGGTTTCAATGTGCGGGGAAGGGGTTGGGGTTCAATGTGTCCGGAAGGGGTTGGGGTTCAATGTGTCCGGAAGGTGTTGGGGTTCAATGTGTCCGGAAGGTGTTGGGTTTCAATGTGCGGGGAAGGGGTTGGGGTTCAATGTGCGGGGAAGGGGTAGGATTTCAATGTGCGGGGAAGGGGTTGGGGTTCAATGTGTCCGGAAGGTGTTGGGTTTCAATGTGCGGGGAAGGGGTTGGGGTTCAATGTGCGGGGAAGGGGTTGGGTTTCAATGTGTGGGGAAGGGGTTGGGGTTTAATGTGTGGGGAAGGGGTTGGGTTTCAATGTGTGGGGAACGGGTAGGGGTTCAATGTGTGGGGAACGGGTAGGGGTTCAATGTGTGGGGAAGGGGACTGGATTTCAACGTGTGGGGAAGGGGACTGGATTTCAACGTGTGGGGAAGGGGACTGGATTTCAACGTGTGGGGAAGGGGTTGGGGTTTAACGTGTGGGGAAGGGGTTGGGGTTTAACGTGTGGGGAAGGGGTTGGGTTTCAATGTGTGGGGAAGGGGTAGGGTTTCAATGTGCGGAGAAGCGGTAGGGGTACAATGCGCGGGGAAGGGGTAGGGGTACAATGCGCGGGGAAGGGGTAGGGGTACAATGCGCGGGGAAGGGGTAGGGTTTCAATGTGTGGGGAAGGGGTAGGGTTTCAATGTGCGGGGTAGGGGTACAATGCGCGAGGAAGGGGTAGGGTTTCAATGTGCGGGTAGGGGTTTCAATGTGCGGGTAGTGGTAGGGTTTCAATGTGCGGGGAAGGGGTAGGGTTTCAATGTGCGGGGAATGGGTAGGGATTTCAATGTGTCCGGAAGGGTCAGGGATTCAATGTGCGGGGAAGGGTCAGGGATTCAATGTGCGGGGAAGGGTCAGGGATTCGATGTGCGGGGAAGGGTCAGGGATTCAATGTGCGGGGAAGGGTCAGGGATTCAATGTGCGGGGAAGGGTCAGGGATTCAATGTGCGGGGAAGGGTCAGGGATTCAATGTGCGGGGAAGGGTCAGGGATTCAATGTGCGGGGAAGGGTCAGGGATTCAATGTGCGGGGAAGGGTCAGGGATTCAATGTGCGGGGAAGGGTCAGGGATTCAATGTGCGGGGAAGGGGCAGTGATTCAATGTGCCGGGAAGGGGCAGTGATTCAATGTGCCGGGAAGGGGCAGTGATTCAATGTGCCGGGAAGGGGCAGTGATTCAATGTGCCGGGAAGGGGCAGTGATTCAATGTGCGGGGAAGGGTCAGGGATTCAATGTGCGGGGAAGGGTCAGGGATTCAATGTGCGGGGAAGGGTCAGGGATTCAATGTGCGGGGAAGGGTCAGGGATTCAATGTGCGGGGAAGGGTCAGGGATTCAATGTGCGGGGAAGGGTCAGTGATTCAATGTGCGGGGAAGGGGCAGTGATTCAATGTGCGGGGAAGGGTCAGGGATTCAATGTGCGGGGAAGGGTCAGGGATTCAATGTGCGGGGAAGGGTCAGGGATTCAATGTGCGGGGAAGGGTCAGGGATTCAATGTGCGGGGAAGGGTCAGGGATTCAATGTGCGGGGAAGGGTCAGGGATTCAATGTGCGGGGAAGGGTCAGGGATTCAATGTGCGGGGAAGGGGCAGTGATTCAATATGCCGGGAAGGGGCAGTGATTCAATGTGCCGGGAAGGGTCAGGGATTCAATGTGCGGGGAAGGGTCAGGGATTCAATGTGCGGGGAAGGGTCAGGGATTCAATGTGCGGGGAAGGGTCAGGGATTCAATGTGCGGGGAAGGGGCAGTGATTCAATGTGCCGGGAAGGGGCAGTGATTCAATGTGCCGGGAAGGGTCAGGGATTCAATGTGCGGGGAAGGGTCAGGGATTCAATGTGCGGGGAAGGGTCAGGGATTCAATGTGCGGGGAAGGGTCAGGGATTCAATGTGCGGGGAAGGGGCAGTGATTCAATGTGCGGGGAAGGGTCAGGGATTCAATGTGCGGGGAAGGGTCAGGGATTCAATGTGCGGGGAAGGGTCAGGGATTCAATGTGCGGGGAAGGGGCAGGGATTCAATGTGCGGGGAAGGGGCAGTGATTCAATGTGCCGGGAAGGGGCAGTGATTCAATGTGCCGGGAAGGGGCAGTGATTCAATGTGCGGGGAAGGGGCAGTGATTCAATGTGCGGGGAAGGGTCAGGGATTCAATGTGCGGGGAAGGGTCAGGGATTCAATGTGCGGGGAAGGGTCAGGGATTCAATGTGCGGGGAAGGGTCAGGGATTCAATGTGCGGGGAAGGGTCAGGGATTCAATGTGCGGGGAAGGGGCAGTGATTCAATGTGCGGGGAAGGGGCAGTGATTCAATGTGCGGGGAAGGGGCAGTGATTCAATGTGCGGGGAAGGGGCAGTGATTCAATGTGCGGGGAAGGGGCAGTGATTCAATGTGCGGGGAAGGGGCAGTGATTCAATGTTCGGGGAAGGGGCAGTGATTCAATGTGCGGGGAAGGGGTTGGGGTTTCAATGTGCGGGGAAGTGGTTGGGGTTTCAATGTGCGGGGAAGGTGTTGGGGATCAATGTGTGGGGAAGGTGTTGGGGTTCAAAGTGTGGGGTTCAATGTGTGGGGAAGGGGATTGGATTTCAATGTGTGGGGAAGGGAATGGGGTTCAATGTATGGGTAAGGGGTTGGGGGTTCAATGTATGGGTAAGGGGATTGGGTTTCAACGTGTGGGGAAGGGGATTGGATTTCAACGTGTGGGGAAGGGGACTGGATTTCAACGTGTGGGGAAGGGGTTGGGGTTTAACGTGTGGGGAAGGGGTTGGGGGTTCAATGTGCGGGGAAGGGGTTGGGTTTCAATGTGCGGGGAAGGGGTTGGGTTTCAATGTGCGGGGAAGGGGTTGGGGTTTCAATGTGCGGGGAAGTGGTTGGGGTTTCAATGTGCGGGGAAGGTGTTGGGGTTCAATGTGCGGGGAAGGGGTTGGGGTTTAATGTGTGGGGAAGGGATAGGGGTTCAATGTGTGGGGAAGGGATAGGGGTTCAATGTGTCCAGAAGGTGTTGGGTTTCAATGTGCGGGGAAGGGGTTGGGGTTCAATGTGTCCGGAAGGGGTTGGGGTTCAATGTGTCCGGAAGGTGTTGGGGTTCAATGTGTCCGGAAGGTGTTGGGTTTCAATGTGCGGGGAAGGGGTTGGGGTTCAATGTGCGGGGAAGGGGTAGGATTTCAATGTGCGGGGAAGGGGTTGGGGTTCAATGTGTCCGGAAGGTGTTGGGTTTCAATGTGCGGGGAAGGGGTTGGGGTTCAATGTGCGGGGAAGGGGTTGGGTTTCAATGTGTGGGGAAGGGGTTGGGGTTTAATGTGTGGGGAAGGGGTTGGGTTTCAATGTGTGGGGAACGGGTAGGGGTTCAATGTGTGGGGAACGGGTAGGGGTTCAACGTGTGGGGAAGGGGACTGGATTTCAACGTGTGGGGAAGGGGACTGGATTTCAACGTGTGGGGAAGGGGTTGGGGTTTAACGTGTGGGGAAGGGGTTGGGGTTTAACGTGTGGGGAAGGGGTTGGGTTTCAATGTGTGGGGAAGGGGTAGGGTTTCAATGTGCGGAGAAGCGGTAGGGGTACAATGCGCGGGGAAGGGGTAGGGGTACAATGCGCGGGGAAGGGGTAGGGGTACAATGCGCGGGGAAGGGGTAGGGTTTCAATGTGTGGGGAAGGGGTAGGGTTTCAATGTGCGGGGTAGGGGTACAATGCGCGAGGAAGGGGTAGGGTTTCAATGTGCGGGTAGGGGTTTCAATGTGCGGGTAGTGGTAGGGTTTCAATGTGCGGGGAAGGGGTAGGGTTTCAATGTGCGGGGAATGGGTAGGGATTTCAATGTGTCCGGAAGGGTCAGGGATTCAATGTGCGGGGAAGGGTCAGGGATTCAATGTGCGGGGAAGGGTCAGGGATTCAATGTGCGGGGAAGGGTCAGGGATTCAATGTGCGGGGAAGGGTCAGGGATTCAATGTGCGGGGAAGGGTCAGGGATTCAATGTGCGGGGAAGGGTCAGGGATTCAATGTGCGGGGAAGGGTCAGGGATTCAATGTGCGGGGAAGGGTCAGGGATTCAATGTGCGGGGAAGGGTCAGGGATTCAATGTGCGGGGAAGGGTCAGGGATTCAATGTGCGGGGAAGGGTCAGGGATTCAATGTGCGGGGAAGGGTCAGGGATTCAATGTGCGGGGAAGGGTCAGGGATTCAATGTGCGGGGAAGGGTCAGGGATTCAATGTGCGGGGAAGGGGCAGTGATTCAATGTGCCGGGAAGGGGCAGTGATTCAATGTGCCGGGAAGGGGCAGTGATTCAATGTGCCGGGAAGGGGCAGTGATTCAATGTGCCGGGAAGGGGCAGTGATTCAATGTGCCGGGAAGGGGCAGTGATTCAATGTGCCGGGAAGGGGCAGTGATTCAATGTGCCGGGAAGGGGCAGGGATTCAATGTGCGGGGAAGGGTCAGGGATTCAATGTGCGGGGAAGGGTCAGGGATTCAATGTGCGGGGAAGGGTCAGGGATTCAATGTGCGGGGAAGGGTCAGGGATTCAATGTGCGGGGAAGGGTCAGGGATTCAATGTGCGGGGAAGGGTCAGGGATTCAATGTGCGGGGAAGGGTCAGGGATTCAATGTGCGGGGAAGGGTCAGGGATTCAATGTGCGGGGAAGGGTCAGGGATTCAATGTGCGGGGAAGGGTCAGGGATTCAATGTGCGGGGAAGGGTCAGGGATTCAATGTGCGGGGAAGGGTCAGGGATTCAATGTGCCGGGAAGGGGCAGTGATTCAATGTGCCGGGAAGGGGCAGTGATTCAATGTGCCGGGAAGGGGCAGTGATTCAATGTGCCGGGAAGGGGCAGTGATTCAATGTGCCGGGAAGGGGCAGTGATTCAATGTGCCGGGAAGGGGCAGTGATTCAATGTGCCGGGAAGGGGCAGGGATTCAATGTGCGGGGAAGGGTCAGGGATTCAATGTGCGGGGAAGGGTCAGGGATTCAATGTGCGGGGAAGGGTCAGGGATTCAATGTGCGGGGAAGGGTCAGGGATTCAATGTGCGGGGAAGGGTCAGGGATTCAATGTGCGGGGAAGGGTCAGGGATTCAATGTGCGGGGAAGGGTCAGGGATTCAATGTGCGGGGAAGGGTCAGGGATTCAATGTGCGGGGAAGGGGCAGTGATTCAATGTGCGGGGAAGGGGCAGTGATTCAATGTGCGGGGAAGGGTCAGGGATTCAATGTGCGGGGAAGGGTCAGGGATTCAATGTGCGGGGAAGGGTCAGGGATTCAATGTGCGGGGAAGGGTCAGGGATTCAATGTGCGGGGAAGGGTCAGGGATTCAATGTGCGGGGAAGGGTCAGGGATTCAATGTGCGGGGAAGGGGCAGTGATTCAATGTGCCGGGAAGGGGCAGTGATTCAATGTGCCGGGAAGGGTCAGGGATTCAATGTGCGGGGAAGGGTCAGGGATTCAATGTGCGGGGAAGGGTCAGGGATTCAATGTGCGGGGAAGGGTCAGGGATTCAATGTGCGGGGAAGGGTCAGGGATTCAATGTGCGGGGAAGGGTCAGGGATTCAATGTGCGGGGAAGGGGCAGTGATTCAATGTGCCGGGAAGGGGCAGTGATTCAATGTGCCGGGAAGGGTCAGGGATTCAATGTGCGGGGAAGGGTCAGGGATTCAATGTGCGGGGAAGGGTCAGGGATTCAATGTGCGGGGAAGGGTCAGGGATTCAATGTGCGGGGAAGGGGCAGTGATTCAATGTGCGGGGAAGGGTCAGGGATTCAATGTGCGGGGAAGGGTCAGGGATTCAATGTGCGGGGAAGGGTCAGGGATTCAATGTGCGGGGAAGGGTCAGGGATTCAATGTGCCGGGAAGGGGCAGTGATTCAATGTGCGGGGAAGGGGCAGTGATTCAATGTGCGGGGAAGGGGCAGTGATTCAATGTGCGGGGAAGGGTCAGGGATTCAATGTGCGGGGAAGGGTCAGGGATTCAATGTGCGGGGAAGGGTCAGGGATTCAATGTGCGGGGAAGGGTCAGGGATTCAATGTGCGGGGAAGGGGCAGTGATTCAATGTGCGGGGAAGGGGCAGTGATTCAATGTGCGGGGAAGGGGCAGTGATTCAATGTGCGGGGAAGGGGCAGTGATTCAATGTGCGGGGAAGGGGCAGTGATTCAATGTGCGGGGAAGGGGCAGTGATTCAATGTGCGGGGAAGGGATAGGGGTTCAATGTGCGGGGAAGGGGTTGGGGTTTCAATGTGCGGGGAAGTGGTTGGGGTTTCAATGTGCGGGGAAGGTGTTGGGGTTCAATGTGTGGGGAAGAGGTTGGGGTTCAATGTGCGGGGAAGGTGTTGGGGTTCAATGTGTGGGGAAGGTGTTGGGGTTCAAAGTGTGGGGTTCAATGTGTGGGGAAGGGGATTGGATTTCAATGTGTGGGGAAGGGAATGGGGTTCAATGTATGGGTAAGGGGTTGGGGGTTCAATGTATGGGTAAGGGGATTGGGTTTCAACGTGTGGGGAAGGGGATTGGATTTCAACGTGTGGGGAAGGGGACTGGATTTCAACGTGTGGGGAAGGGGTTGGGGTTTAACGTGCGGGGAAGGGGTTGGGGGTTCAATGTGCGGGGAAGGGGTTGGGGTTCAATGTGTGGGGAAGGTGTTGGGGTTCAAAGTGTGGGGTTCAATGTGTGGGGAAGGGGATTGGATTTCAATGTGTGGGGAAGGGAATGGGGTTCAATGTATGGGTAAGGGGTTGGGGGTTCAATGTATGGGTAAGGGGATTGGGTTTCAATGTGTGGGGAAGGGGATTGGATTTCAACGTGTGGGGAAGGGGACTGGATTTCAACGTGTGGGGAAGGGGTTGGGGTTTAACGTGTGGGGAAGGGGTTGGGGGTTCAATGTGCGGGGAAGGGGTTGGGTTTCAATGTGCGGGGAAGGGGTTGGGTTTCAATGTGCGGGGAAGGTGTTGGGTTTCAATGTGCGGGGAAGGTGTTGGGGTTCAATGTGCGGGGAAGGGGTTGGGGTTTAATGTGTGGGGAAGGGATAGGGGTTCAATGTGTCCAGAAGGTGTTGGGTTTCAATGTGCGGGGAAGGGGTTGGGGTTCAATGTGTCCGGAAGGGGTTGGGGTTCAATGTGTCCGGAAGGTGTTGGGGTTCAATGTGTCCGGAAGGTGTTGGGTTTCAATGTGCGGGGAAGGGGTTGGGGTTCAATGTGTCCGGAAGGTGTTGGGTTTCAATGTGCGGGGAAGGGGTTGGGGTTCAATGTGCGGGGAAGGGGTTGGGTTTCAATGTGCGGGGAAGGGGTTGGGGTTCAATGTGCGGGGAAGGGGTTGGGGTTCAATGTGCGGGGAAGGGGTTGGGTTTCAATGTGCGGGGAAGGGGTTGGGGTTTAACGTGCGGGGAAGGGGTTGGGGGTTCAATGTGTGGGGAAGGGGTAGGGTTTCAATGTGCGGGTAGGGGTTTCAATGTGCGGGTAGTGGTAGGGTTTCAATGTGCGGGGAAGGGGTAGGGTTTCAATGTGCGGGGAATGGGTAGGGATTTCAATGTGTCCGGAAGGGTCAGGGATTCAATGTGCGGGGAAGGGTCAGGGATTCAATGTGCGGGGAAGGGTCAGGGATTCAATGTGCGGGGAAGGGTCAGGGATTCAATGTGCGGGGAAGGGTCAGGGATTCAATGTGCGGGGAAGGGTCAGGGATTCAATGTGCGGGGAAGGGTCAGGGATTCAATGTGCGGGGAAGGGTCAGGGATTCAATGTGCCGGGAAGGGGCAGTGATTCAATGTGCCGGGAAGGGGCAGTGATTCAATGTGCCGGGAAGGGGCAGTGATTCAATGTGCCGGGAAGGGGCAGTGATTCAATGTGCCGGGAAGGGGCAGTGATTCAATGTGCCGGGAAGGGGCAGTGATTCAATGTGCCGGGAAGGGGCAGGGATTCAATGTGCGGGGAAGGGTCAGGGATTCAATGTGCGGGGAAGGGTCAGGGATTCAATGTGCGGGGAAGGGTCAGGGATTCAATGTGCGGGGAAGGGTCAGGGATTCAATGTGCGGGGAAGGGTCAGGGATTCAATGTGCGGGGAAGGGTCAGGGATTCAATGTGCGGGGAAGGGTCAGGGATTCAATGTGCGGGGAAGGGTCAGGGATTCAATGTGCGGGGAAGGGGCAGTGATTCAATGTGCGGGGAAGGGGCAGTGATTCAATGTGCGGGGAAGGGTCAGGGATTCAATGTGCGGGGAAGGGTCAGGGATTCAATGTGCGGGGAAGGGTCAGGGATTCAATGTGCGGGGAAGGGTCAGGGATTCAATGTGCGGGGAAGGGTCAGGGATTCAATGTGCGGGGAAGGGTCAGGGATTCAATGTGCGGGGAAGGGGCAGTGATTCAATGTGCCGGGAAGGGGCAGTGATTCAATGTGCCGGGAAGGGTCAGGGATTCAATGTGCGGGGAAGGGTCAGGGATTCAATGTGCGGGGAAGGGTCAGGGATTCAATGTGCGGGGAAGGGTCAGGGATTCAATGTGCGGGGAAGGGTCAGGGATTCAATGTGCGGGGAAGGGTCAGGGATTCAATGTGCGGGGAAGGGGCAGTGATTCAATGTGCCGGGAAGGGGCAGTGATTCAATGTGCCGGGAAGGGTCAGGGATTCAATGTGCGGGGAAGGGTCAGGGATTCAATGTGCGGGGAAGGGTCAGGGATTCAATGTGCGGGGAAGGGTCAGGGATTCAATGTGCGGGGAAGGGGCAGTGATTCAATGTGCGGGGAAGGGTCAGGGATTCAATGTGCGGGGAAGGGTCAGGGATTCAATGTGCGGGGAAGGGTCAGGGATTCAATGTGCGGGGAAGGGTCAGGGATTCAATGTGCCGGGAAGGGGCAGTGATTCAATGTGCGGGGAAGGGGCAGTGATTCAATGTGCGGGGAAGGGGCAGTGATTCAATGTGCGGGGAAGGGTCAGGGATTCAATGTGCGGGGAAGGGTCAGGGATTCAATGTGCGGGGAAGGGTCAGGGATTCAATGTGCGGGGAAGGGTCAGGGATTCAATGTGCGGGGAAGGGGCAGTGATTCAATGTGCGGGGAAGGGGCAGTGATTCAATGTGCGGGGAAGGGGCAGTGATTCAATGTGCGGGGAAGGGGCAGTGATTCAATGTGCGGGGAAGGGGCAGTGATTCAATGTGCGGGGAAGGGGCAGTGATTCAATGTGCGGGGAAGGGATAGGGGTTCAATGTGCGGGGAAGGGGTTGGGGTTTCAATGTGCGGGGAAGTGGTTGGGGTTTCAATGTGCGGGGAAGGTGTTGGGGTTCAATGTGTGGGGAAGAGGTTGGGGTTCAATGTGCGGGGAAGGTGTTGGGGTTCAATGTGTGGGGAAGGTGTTGGGGTTCAAAGTGTGGGGTTCAATGTGTGGGGAAGGGGATTGGATTTCAATGTGTGGGGAAGGGAATGGGGTTCAATGTATGGGTAAGGGGTTGGGGGTTCAATGTATGGGTAAGGGGATTGGGTTTCAACGTGTGGGGAAGGGGATTGGATTTCAACGTGTGGGGAAGGGGACTGGATTTCAACGTGTGGGGAAGGGGTTGGGGTTTAACGTGCGGGGAAGGGGTTGGGGGTTCAATGTGCGGGGAAGGGGTTGGGGTTCAATGTGTGGGGAAGGTGTTGGGGTTCAAAGTGTGGGGTTCAATGTGTGGGGAAGGGGATTGGATTTCAATGTGTGGGGAAGGGAATGGGGTTCAATGTATGGGTAAGGGGTTGGGGGTTCAATGTATGGGTAAGGGGATTGGGTTTCAATGTGTGGGGAAGGGGATTGGATTTCAACGTGTGGGGAAGGGGACTGGATTTCAACGTGTGGGGAAGGGGTTGGGGTTTAACGTGTGGGGAAGGGGTTGGGGGTTCAATGTGCGGGGAAGGGGTTGGGTTTCAATGTGCGGGGAAGGGGTTGGGTTTCAATGTGCGGGGAAGGTGTTGGGTTTCAATGTGCGGGGAAGGTGTTGGGGTTCAATGTGCGGGGAAGGGGTTGGGGTTTAATGTGTGGGGAAGGGATAGGGGTTCAATGTGTCCAGAAGGTGTTGGGTTTCAATGTGCGGGGAAGGGGTTGGGGTTCAATGTGTCCGGAAGGGGTTGGGGTTCAATGTGTCCGGAAGGTGTTGGGGTTCAATGTGTCCGGAAGGTGTTGGGTTTCAATGTGCGGGGAAGGGGTTGGGGTTCAATGTGTCCGGAAGGTGTTGGGTTTCAATGTGCGGGGAAGGGGTTGGGGTTCAATGTGCGGGGAAGGGGTTGGGTTTCAATGTGCGGGGAAGGGGTTGGGGTTCAATGTGCGGGGAAGGGGTTGGGGTTCAATGTGCGGGGAAGGGGTTGGGTTTCAATGTGCGGGGAAGGGGTTGGGGTTCAATGTGTGGGGAAGGTGTTGGGGTTCAAAGTGTGGGGTTCAATGTGTGGGGAAGGGGATTGGATTTCAATGTGTGGGGAAGGGAATGGGGTTCAATGTATGGGTAAGGGGTTGGGGGTTCAATGTATGGGTAAGGGGATTGGGTTTCAATGTGTGGGGAAGGGGATTGGATTTCAACGTGTGGGGAAGGGGACTGGATTTCAACGTGTGGGGAAGGGGTTGGGGTTTAACGTGTGGGGAAGGGGTTGGGGGTTCAATGTGCGGGGAAGGGGTTGGGTTTCAATGTGCGGGGAAGGGGTTGGGTTTCAATGTGCGGGGAAGGTGTTGGGTTTCAATGTGCGGGGAAGGTGTTGGGGTTCAATGTGCGGGGAAGGGGTTGGGGTTTAATGTGTGGGGAAGGGATAGGGGTTCAATGTGTCCAGAAGGTGTTGGGTTTCAATGTGCGGGGAAGGGGTTGGGGTTCAATGTGTCCGGAAGGGGTTGGGGTTCAATGTGTCCGGAAGGTGTTGGGGTTCAATGTGTCCGGAAGGTGTTGGGTTTCAATGTGCGGGGAAGGGGTTGGGGTTCAATGTGTCCGGAAGGTGTTGGGTTTCAATGTGCGGGGAAGGGGTTGGGGTTCAATGTGCGGGGAAGGGGTTGGGTTTCAATGTGCGGGGAAGGGGTTGGGGTTCAATGTGCGGGGAAGGGGTTGGGGTTCAATGTGCGGGGAAGGGGTTGGGTTTCAATGTGCGGGGAAGGGGTTGGGGTTCAATGTGTGGGGAAGGTGTTGGGGTTCAAAGTGTGGGGTTCAATGTGTGGGGAAGGGGATTGGGGTTCAATGTGCGGGGAAGGGGTTGGGGTTTCAATGTGCGGCGAAGGGGTAGGGATTCAATGTGCGGGGAAGGGGTAGGGATTCAATGTGCGGGTAAGGGGATTGGGTTTCAATGTGCGGGGAAGGGGTTGGGGTTTCAATGTGCGGGGAAGGGGTAGTGTTTCAATGTGCGGGGAAGGGGTAGGATTTCAATGTGTGGGGAAGGGGTAGGGATTCAATGTGCGGGGAAGGGGTTGGGGTTTCAATGTGCGGGGAAGGGGTAGGGATTCAATGTGCGGGGAAGGGGTAGGGATTCAATGTGCGGGGAAGGGGTTGGGGTTCAATGTGCGGGGAAGGGGTTGGGGTTTCAATGTGCGGGGAAGGGGTAGGGATTCAATGTGCGGGGAAGGGGTTGGGGTTTCAATGTGCGGGGAAGGGGTTGGGGTTTCAATGTGCGGGGAAGGGGTAGGGATTCAATGTGTGGGGAAGGGGTAGGGATTTCAATGTGTGGGGAAGGGGTTGGGGTTCAATGTGCGGGGAAGGGGTTTGGTTTCAATGTGAGGGGAAGGGCTAGTGTTTCAATGTGCGGGGAAGGGGCAGGGGTTTCAATGTGCGGGGAAGGGGTAGGGATTCAATGTGCGGGGAAGGGGTAGGGATTCAATGTGCGGGGAAGGGGCAGGGGTTTCAATGTGCGGGGAAGGGGCAGGGGTTTCAATGTGCGGGGAAGGGGTAGGGTTTCAATGTGCGGGGAAGGGTCAGGGATTCAATGTGCGGGGAAGGGGTAGGGGTACAATGCGCGGGGAAGGGGTAGGGGTACAATGCGCGGGGAAGGGGTAGGGGTACAATGCGCGGGGAAGGGGTAGGGGTACAATGCGCGGGGAAGGGGTAGGGGCACAATGTGCGGGGAAGGGGTAGGGGTTTCAATGTGTGGGAAGGGGTAGGGGTACAATGCGTGGGGAAGGGGTAGGGGTACAATGTGTCCGGAAGGTGTTGGGTTTCAATGTGCAGGGAAGGGGCAGGGATTCAATGTGTGGGGAAGGGTTCGTGGTTCAATGTGCGGGGAAGGGGCAGGGATTCAATGTGTGGGGAAGGGGTTGTGGTTCAATGTGTGGGGTTCAATGTGTGGGAAAGGGGATTGGATTTCAATGTGTGGGGAAGGGGATTGGATTTCAACGTGTTGGGAAGTGGTAGGGGTTCAATGTGTGGGGAAGGGGTTGGGGTTTAATGTGCGGGGAAGGGGTAGTGTTTCAATGTGCGGGGAAGGGGCAGGGATTCAATGTGCGGGGAAGGGGCAGGGATTCAATGTGCGGGGAAGGGGTAGGGGTTTCAATGTGCGGGGAAGCGGTAGTGTTTCAATGTGCGGGGAAGGTGTTGGGGTTTCAATGTGCGGGGAAGGTGTTGGGGTTTCAATGTGCGGGGAAGGTGTTGGGGTTTCAATGTGCGGGGAAGGTGTTGGGTTTCAATGTGCGGGGAAGGGGCAGGGATTCAATGTGTGGGGAAGGGGTTGTGGTTCAATGTGTGGGGAAGGGGATTGGATTTCAACGTGTGGGGAAGGGGACTGGATTTCAATGTGTGACGAAGGGGACTGGATTTCAATGTGTGGGGAAGGGGTTGGGGTTTAATGTGCGGGGAAGGGGTAGGGGTACAATGCGCGGGGAAGGGGTAGGGGTACAATGCGCGGGGAAGGGATGGGGTTCAATGCGCGGGGAAGGGATAGGGGTTCAATGTGCGGGGAAGGGGTTGGGTTTCAATGTGCGGGGAAGGGGTTGGGTTTCCATGTGCGGGGAAGGGGTTGGGTTTCCATGTGCGGGGAAGGGGTTTGGTTTCAATGTGCGGGTATGGGGTAGGGATTTCAATGTCCGGAAGGTGTTGGTTTTCAATATGCGGGGAAGGGGCAGGGATTCAATGTGTGGGGAAGGGGTTGTGGTTCAATCTGTGGGGTTCAATGTGTGGGGAAGGGGATTGGATTTCAATGTGAGGGGAAGGGGATTGGATTTCAATGTGTGGGGAAGGGATGTGGGTTCAATGTGTGGGGAAGGGAAAGGGGTTCAATGTGTGGGGAAGGGAAAGGGGTTCAATGTGTGGGGAAGGGAAAGGGGTTCAATGTGTGGGGAAGGGATAGGGGTTCAATGTGCGGGGAAGGGATAGGGGTTCAATGTGCGGGGAAGGGGTTGGGTTTCAATGTGCGGGTAAGGGGTTGGGTTTCAATGTGCGGGGAAGGGGTTGGGGTTTAATGTGCGGGGAAGGGGTTGGGGTTTCAATGTGCGGGGAAGGGGTTGGGGTTTAATGTGCGGGGAAGGGGTTGGGGTTTCAATGTGCGGGGAAGGGGTTGGGGTTTAATGTGCGGGGAAGTGGTTGGGGTTTCAATGTGCGGGGAAGGGGTTGGGTTTCAATGTGCGGGGAAGGGGTTGGGGTTTCAATGTGCGGGGAAGGGGTTGAGGTTTCAATGTGCGGGGAAGGGGTTGGGGTTTAATGTGCGGGGAAGGGATAGGGGTTCAATGTGCGGGGAAGGGATAGGGAAGGGGTAGGATTTCAATGCGCGGAGAAGCGGTAGGGGTTCAATGCGCGGGGAAGGGTTAGGGGTTCAATGCGCGGGGAAGGGGTAGGGGTTCAATGCGCGGGGAAGGGGTAGGGGTTCAATGCGCGGGGAAGGGGCAGGGATTCAATGTGTGGGGAAGGGGTTGTGGTTCAATGTGTGGGGTTCAATGTGTGGGGAAGGGGATTGGATTTCAACGTGTGGGGAAGGGGACTGGATTTCAACGTGTGGGGAAGGGGTTGGGGTTTAACGTGTGGGGAAGGGGTTGGGGTTTAACGTGTGGGGAAGGGGTTGGGTTTCAATGTGTGGGGAAGGGGTAGGGTTTCAATGTGCGGAGAAGCGGTAGGGGTACAATGCGCGGGGAAGGGGTAGGGGTTCAATGCGCGGGGAAGGGGTAGGGGTTCAATGCGCGGGGAAGGGGTAGGGGTACAATGCGCGGGGAAGGGGTAGTGGTACAATGCGTGGGGAAGGGGTAGGGGTACAATGCGTGGGGAAGGGGTAGGGTTTCAATGTGTGGGGAAGGGGTAGGGTTTCAATGTGCGGGGTAGGGGTACAATGCGCGGGGAAGGGGTAGGGTTTCAATGTGCGGGGAAGGGGTAGGGTTTCAATGTGCGGGGAATGGGTAGGGATTTCAATGTGTCCGGAAGGGTCAGGGATTCAATGTGCGGGGAAGGGTCAGGGATTCAATGTGCGGGGAAGGGTCAGGGATTCAATGTGCGGGGAAGGGTCAGGGATTCAATGTGCGGGGAAGGGTCAGGGATTCAATGTGCGGGGAAGGGTCAGGGATTCAATGTGCGGGGAAGGGGCAGTGATTCAATGTGCGGGGAAGGGGCAGTGATTCAATGTGCGGGGAATGGGTAGGGGTTTCAATGTGCGGGTAGGGGTTTCAATGTGCGGGGAAGGGGTAGGGTTTCAATGTGCGGGGAATGGGTAGGGATTTCAATGTGCGGGTAGGGGTTTCAATGTGCGGGTAGGGGTTTCAATGTGCGGGGAAGGGGTAGGGTTTCAATGTGCGGGGAATGGGTAGGGATTTCAATGTGTCCGGAAGGGTCAGGGATTCAATGTGCGGGGAAGGGTCAGGGATTCAATGTGCGGGGAAGGGTCAGGGATTCAATGTGCGGGGAAGGGTCAGGGATTCAATGTGCGGGGAAGGGTCAGGGATTCAATGTGCGGGGAAGGGTCAGTGATTCAATGTGCGGGGAAGGGTCAGGGATTCAATGTGCGGGGAAGGGTCAGGGATTCAATGTGCGGGGAAGGGTCAGGGATTCAATGTGCGGGGAAGGGGCAGTGATTCAATGTGCGGGGAAGGGGCAGTGATTCAATGTGCGGGGAAGGGGCAGTGATTCAATGTGCGGGGAAGGGGCAGTGATTCAATGTGCCGGGAAGGGGCAGTGATTCAATGTGCCGGGAAGGGGCAGTGATTCAATGTGCCGGGAAGGGGCAGTGATTCAATGTGCGGGGAAGGGGCAGTGATTCAATGTGCGGGGAAGGGGCAGTGATTCAATGTGCGGGGAAGGGGCAGTGATTCAATGTGCGGGGAAGGGGCAGTGATTCAATGTGCGGGGAAGGGGCAGTGATTAAATGTGCGGGGAAGGGGCAAGGGATTCAATGTGCGGGGAAGGGGCAGTGATTCAATGTGCGGGGAAGGGTCAGGGATTCAATGTGCGGGGAAGGGTCAGGGATTCAATGTGCGGGGAAGGGTCAGGGATTCAATGTGCGGGGAAGGGTCAGGGATTCAATGTGCGGGGAAGGGGCAGTGATTCAATGTGCGGGGAAGGGGCAGTGATTCAATGTGCGGGGAAGGGGCAGTGATTCAATGTGCGGGGAAGGGGCAGTGATTCAATGTGCCGGGAAGGGGCAGTGATTCAATGTGCCGGGAAGGGGCAGGGTTTCAATGTGCGGGGAAGGGGTTGGGTTTCAATGTCCGGGGAAGGTGTTGGGGTTCAATGTCCGGGGAAGGGGTTGGGGTTCAATGTGTGGGGAAGGTGTAGGGTTTGAATGTGTGGGGAAGGTGTAGGGGTTTGAATGTGTGGGGAAGGGGTTGGGGTTCAATGTGTGGGGAAGGGGGTAGGGTATTAATGTGTGGGTTGTGGGTAGGGTATCAATGTATAGGGAAGGGTTTTGATGTGTAGTAACTGAGCAGTCTGATGGAGTTGAGTGTATGGGAACTGAGCTGAATGTATTGGTGATTCCAGTTTTTGCCTGTGGGAATTGTACTTCTTGTGACTGAATGCATCTCCTCCAGGTTCTTCTCACATCCTAAAGATATGCAGATTATTTGGCTAATTGACCCTTGTAAATGATCCCAAGTGTGTTGGAGGCCCTCTATTGTTCAAGGTCATCCATAGATGTGTGTCATGTCTGTCTGTCTACATGACACACCAGTCAGGGCAGTGCGATATGGAGAGTGAGCACATGCAAAAGCCCTTCTCCCATGGCAGAGATCAATACAGTTTGACACTAGCTGTGTCTCGGGAGTTGCCAGTCGGTGTTGGACTCAAGATAGGGCTGCCTTAGGGGTTCCATCTTCAGATTTTTCTTCAGGGATTACTCACAGTGCCTGCCCTGTGAGTGGGTAAAACCACAAAGCAGTGAAGGTTTGAGATCAGTTTTGCTTCTAGATGAGCTGCCAACCATGACTAATGAGCTCCATCTGCTTTTGGAGCTCCCGTAACCCACCTTTGCCCCTTCACCTGTCAGTAGAGATGGTTCCACAGGGCTAAGCCTCATACAAAGGCCAGGAGTTGGACAGTTGTCAAAGGCCATTTGTGATGTATGTCCTCGAGAGCATTTCACCACAACCCCCAAGCCAGTATAACAACCTTAAGGAACTTGGGTATGTAAGGGGATGGTAAAACCTTGGGGGGAGTTGTATAGAATGTGGGGGAAAAGTTTTTAAAAAAGGATTAATATAGAATCTGTACAAAAGAATTGTTGATGGTCTGTATAGACTCAATGGGCTAAAGTGCTTGTCCCTTTGTGACGAATGGAGTTTAGATTCAGTGAGTTGGGATCAAGCTGATTCCAGTGGGGTAGGTTTTGGTGGTGCTGAAAAACAGGGATGTGTTTCTGGATGAGAAAATTATTTTTCTCATAAAAGTTTTCTCAATAAAATTATGAGAACTAATTTTAATGGGAGGCATTTGAAGAAATTACAGATGGAATTCACCTTTCAGTTGCAAAGTACTACTTTGTCTTTTAGCAAGCTGACATTTAAATCTTACTACTTTATTGTTGCTTGCAATAAAGTCCACTGGTTTTAACATGAGTAGATGAAGCCAAGAACAGAAAGTATTTTGAGCTGTGTGAGTAGTTGGAGATGCCTGTTGAGGCTGGTGGACTAAACCTGCTTACAGGTTCTTTGTTTTCATAATTTACTACTTCATATTTTTTTCTGCATAATACTCTCAATATTCTTTTCAGATGTGAACTATTGGAGCATTCCTTCATTTTAATGCTTCAGTCTGTCTTTGTAAATCACTTTTCATTAAAGACAGATCGTCGAACTTGGATCAGTCCAGTGAGACTTAATGTTTCTTCTTCTGATCCCGTTCATAGACCAATAAGAATAGCCATTGAGCAGGAAGTACGTATGTTGAAGGCAGTGCTAATTCCTTTCAAACAAATAATGCAGAATTATATACCAAACAACTATCAATTATCTAGTCCCTTTTACAGTTATGTCCCAATATACTCGAATTACGATCAGTGGAAAATGTGGTGATCACTATGCACCACAGAAAACTCCCATAGAGAGCATGGTGATAATGAGAAAACTTTCTTGTGGTGTTGACTGTGAGATAAATATTGGGTGTTAAATTTCCGAAATAGCACCAGGGATCTTTTGTATATCTGGTGAGGTTTGGGGTTGTGGAGAGAAAGGTGATACATATCTTCAAAAAACATATTTTCTTCATTAAATTTGCAAATGTATATGTATTTCTGAGCCACCATTCAAAAAAATACTCATTTCACTTACAACATTCATGATATTTGCATGACATCAATTTTCCTTTTGCTTATATTCTGTGAGGAAGACCTTGCATTTATTTCAGTGTCTCTGTGCAAAATCAAGAAATTTGGTCTTTGTTTGGAAGTTCTGGTGATGAGCATTTTGCGAAAGGAATTTGACAGACTCTTCCAAAACCATCCAGCAGAATCCAGTACTTTTTCTCCCGCAGAGCTCTCAATATTCCATGCAAACCATAACCTATTTGACTTTTGCTCTGAGGTGTTTGCACATTTTGTAAGTGACAGGTGGTATGGCATAGTTCAACTGTATGGGAAGTTTTGCAACAACGTGACCAGAATCTTCTGGTAGTACTGATGATAAGACACAGCCTCTGTGGTAATAATATTTGAGTCTCAATTGATAGATTCTTCCTCTTTGTGCATGATGTCTTTGAGGAAGCAATCAATTTTCAATCTCCAAATAAGATGGAAGATGACCTTGAATGTTGCAGCACAGAAGTCGGGTATTGGCTACGTCTGTGGCATGTATAGAAACATCAAGAGCATCTAGTAGCTGATGACTAGGTTCTTTCCTGATACCAATAGAGACCAATGTTTACACAGTCGCAATTTCTGTTTCACCCTGGCTATACATTCCTCCTCACTCTGTTCCTGAGGTGTTACCCTTGACTCCAATTTGAATTTCAAATTCCACATAAAGAAAATGACCAGAGCAGCATTTCAACACTAAAGAAATATTGCAAAGGTACATCTGTTTCTGTCACTTAATAATACAGAATTAACAAATTCATGCCTTTATATTGAATAGACTAGATTACTGCAATGCACTTTTATTCGGCCTTCCAAAACAATCTATTGACAAACTTCAACTCATTCAAAACACAGCTGCTAGACATTTAACTAAAACCAGAATGAGGAAGCGTATCGCAACTCTGCATTGGCTTCCTGTATCTTTTAGAATTGATTTTAAAGTTCTCTTATTTGTTTTTAAAACTCTCAATGGTTTGAGATTGGAGTATATCACAGAATCGCTTTCTTTTTATAATCATGCCTGAAATTTCAGGGGTTCTTCTGCTGGTCTCTTCAATTCAAATAACCTCCCTTAAAAGATATTGGTAGGTCAGCGGTTTTGAACTATGGAACTCAGTTGACACTTTGAAACGGGAGCTCAAAACTTATTTACTTAACCTTGCTTTTAACTAATATTTTTATTCTCATGTTTGCACTTTATATCACTGTAAAGCAGTATGACCTACATCATTTCTAGGAAGAGTGCTCTATAGATAAGTTATTATTATTATGCCATCTGAACCATATCTGCAGTACATTAGATTTGTAATCAGGCCTACCTGTGAAGAGGATAAATGATCCATTTGCCAAAAAAATTGGTTCATTTTTGCTACTGTACATATTGGCCCCCAGGGCCCTTTCGAACTGCTGGCAGATGGCGAGTGATCTGCAGACTGACAGTGAACTTGCATGCGTTGTAAGGGCTTAAATAGCCCTTGTGAAGATTAACATTTACAGAACACCCTTCTGCAAGAGATCAAGAAATTATGGGGCAATTTATATGTTAGGACTGGTGGACCTGAATCTAGAATGTTTCTAGATTCATTGTTTTCTTAATTTCATTCTTGGTATAAGACTCTCTCAGTATTCTTTTCAGATGTGAACTATTGGACCATTCCTATCTTTGCACACAGAGGAAGAAACTGTAACTTTCTGTATCAATAGAAGATCCAAGTTTGATGATCTGGATTTCATCTGGTCTTTCACTGTTGGGAAGGGAGGCTGGATAGGTGAAAAAAAAAGTGCTGAGCGCATTCAGCAACCCAGGCATTTTCAGTGGAGGGAACAGTAAAGCTGATCTTTTCAGGTCAAGAGCCTTTCATCAGAACTGAAACAATGAAAAGATAAGCATGATCAAGCTGCTTGGCGGCTGAGGGGTGGAGAGAAAGGGCGCAGAACAAAGTTAATAAGATTACAATTACTTTAAAAACCAGAAATTAGAAACAGAACAAAACCAAAATATCAGGTTACAACACACACAAAATGCTGGTAGAACACAGCAGGCTAGGCAGCATCTATAGGGAGAAGCACTGTCGACGTTTCGGGCCGAGACCCTTCGTCAGGACTATCAGGTTTCCTGATTAGAGAGTGAGGGAAAAAATGGATAGTTAATTAAAATGATTAAGTTTACTATAAATTCCCAAGGCCTTTAACATGCCCAGAGAGAAGATGGGATGTTGTTCCCATGATGAAGGCAGAGATGTCAGAGAGGGTAGGAGATGGAAATTAATGGATGGGTGGTTGCAAGTTCTGAGTCACCCTTGCAGACTGAACTGGGGTGTTTGGTCAAGCAGTCACTCAAAATGCACTTAATTTCTCAAGGGAACCACATCAGGCTAGTCAAATACTGTGTACTTTGTGTAAAGGAGCACAATACACAAGTATATTTGATAATGTTTGTGCTAACCAATTTTAGATTTTTTAAAAGCCTATAACCATTTAATTTAAACTTACAGGTACAGTGTTGCACCATTTGGGACTTTTAAACGGCTTGGAATTCCAGGGCCAAGGCCAGTACCATTCTTCGGAACATTCTTGCATTACAGAAAGGTATGATATTTTTTATTGTGTCAGCACTGCTTCCTGTTGGTGTTTCATCTGTTATCAAACAATTCTTTAATTGGTTAAAATAAGTTACAATGTAAAATCTGAGAGAGACTCTTCTGAAATTCTTTGCTATATTTGAGTGAGAAAAGATGTGGGAGTGTTGACTTTCCATATGTTCCAGTGTAAACATTTCATTCAGTGTTGTCCAGCATTCAAAAAGTTTGGTGTTTGAACATGCGCCCCAATGAATAGCACAGTCAGAGCATCATCTTGGAGTGAATACAGTGGAACAACTTTAATGCAACTGCTTGGTTGAGAATTAGTAATTTTTAAATTTAAATTAAAAAAAAACTTTTCCGTGGGAAAAGATTCAAAACAAAAAGTTACCAAGTCACTGTCACTATATGCACCAGCCTACCATGAAGGTGCTTTTTCAAAGGCCAAAATAGATTCCAAATAGTAAATATCCACCATCCTACCCTTGTTACTTATCTTTGCGATTTCCTCAACAATCTTTTTTGAATTTCCCCAGGACTTCCCCACCCCCCCAGAAAGCCAAGCCAACTATATCTAATCTGTCTATGCTTATTCAAAGTGATAAATCCTGTTCCTAAGAATATTTTCCAATAATTTCCATACCACTGATGAAAGATTCACTGACTTATAATATCCTGATTTGTTCCTGTTGCTCTTAAATAAAGGAGAAAGGTGGTATATTTTCCAATCTTCCGGCACCTCACCTGTGGCTAACGAGGGTACAAAGATCTCTATTAAAAGTCCCAGCAATTTTCTTCCTTGCCTCCCTCAGTATCCTGGGATAGATTCCATCAGGCTCTGGGGACTTAACCACCTCGATGTTTTTCAATAAACCAAACACCTATTCCTGAATTGAAAATACACGTGGACTAAGATGTTAACTGTCCTGCGCTATCATCAGTGGGATCATTAGTTGATCTGCCACCTGTCTTTAGGAGTTTCGGCCCACATATGATCAAGACTCCCTCAAGGTGGTGGGCCAGCAGAGCTAAAGCACCACCTCCCACTGATGAGCTTAACAACTTGGCATCTGCCTCTATCAGAATTGTTGGTCGCTTCCATCCAACAGATAGTCTACTCTTCAGGTGTCTATGCAGCTACTGAAGAGTTTACAAAAGATGGATACACTGTCTGACTATCTGCCCCTCTGGACCTACTTAGTCCACAGCCATGATGATGCTGCCTCAGCTACAGCCCTGCTAGTTGACTTGATCTCTCTTCTAGTGAAGCCAAGGTCACGCAGCCACTTCTGGAAAGTGAACGCAATAAAGCCACGGCACCCAACTTCGAATGGATCCATGAGACCTTCCACCCCCTGTCTCTGCACTCTGATCTTAATTTTACATACTTGGTTAACTTGTGCTCATGGGCCTCATCGATGTTGTCTTCCCAGGGGACTGTGAGTTCACCAATAACCACTTCTCTACTGGTGTCAGACCAGACAATTATATCTGGACAGAATATGGTGAAAACTATTTGCTCCGGGAAACTGCCTTTCCCATCCAGGTCGGCCTTGACACACCAATCATTGGCTGAAGAAAGTATGCTTGATCGTGGGCCTGCGCTGTACACCCTTGACTTAGAGCCTTCTTTCACAAATGATATGCGATGTTCTGTGCAACATGGGGCATGAGATAAGTTGTACTGCAGTACTCTCTGCTCAACCGCTTTGGTTACAACTTTGAGAACGTTGTTATGTCTCCAAGTGTACATGCCACTGGAAAGATTGACTCTGCATGCACCCAAAATATGCTGAAGTGTTCCCTTCTCACCACAAGCAGCACACCTGTCTGTCTTATCTTCATACCAAATGCTGAGGTTGGCAGGTGTTGGGAGCAGGTCATACACTGCTCTATATAAAAAAGAAATGCGGAGCGGTTCCATCTGCCACAGGACATTCCAAGATAGATGTCGTTGTTCAACACTTTCCCACCAGGTCCAAGCCCCTTGTTTGGTCAGACCAGCTGCTTTAGCTAACCTCTTCTCCTCTTCTACCTCTTATATTTCATGCGTTACAAGCTCACGACACTCCTTATGTGTAGAAGATGACCACCACTCGTGGGTTGTCCATCCAAGTCCCTGGCAGCCTAGCTGGGTAGCCCCAACCACCTCCTTGTGCTTCAGTCTAGACTCTGCCTCATCGACTGCTGCCCGGGCTGACCACTTCCTGCCTGATCTCACATCCGGCTGGATGTTCTTGATGACAGGGTCTTTTGAGTCTCGAAGCATCAAGAATGATCCTACCTTGGCTATCTTGACCTCTTCAACAAGGGATTGCACTGGGATGGTAAGCTTTGTCTGGCTACTGTGGATTGCAATATTAGTGAGGCTGCCACTTCTTCACATACTTGTTGATATATCGATAAGTCGTTGAGTAGAATATCAGCAAATCCCTCCTTGATCTCACTGTCATCAATGTCCTTGATTTTGGTGAATACTGATGCAAAATGCTCACTTGAGACCTCAGTCACTCCCTCCCTCAAGGCCTCCTTCATTATTCAGTGGACCTGCATTTTCCCTAGCTACACTCTTTCAATACCTTGGGATTCTCCTTAATCCTAATTTGCCAAGCACATTTTCTGGCCCCTTTTAGCCCTCCAAATTCTTTGTTCAAGTTGTTTCCTGTTTCCTTTGTGTTCCTCGAGGGCTTTGTCTGATTTCAACTGATGGATTGGTGTGTTGCTGCAACACTTTAGTCAAAGAAAATAGTTTACTAAACTGCAAGCACTGAATATTTTCTTTAGTGAAAAATGCAGAATGAAAAAGCAGGGTGATTTCTGAATGATATTTGCTATATGCCACAAAGACTTTTGCCCATGCAAATGTTACCCTTCAGATAAAAGTAGCAGAGACCTTTGGCAGGCAGAGCTTCTCAGACAGCTGTATGTAGTGGATGGTCTGCCTGCAGAAGGTCCTAGGCTTGTCATCATTGACATGGTCTCTGGATATAATGCTCAATGAAGAGGAATTGGGCACAAAACACTCTTGGGGTAACACTCTTCAGTTCCTTTTATGCTGATCTATCATTGACTGTCTTATACCAATAGATGTGACATATTCACCAAAGGGATGCTCAGAGCAAGATATAATAATTCCTGTATATTTTAGCTGCTTGTGTGCCCACATCATGATTGAATAGTATTATATGAATATCTTTTGTTTTCTTCTTGGCAAGGGTTTTTTTAACTTTGATCAAGAATGCTACAAGAAATATGGAAAAGTCTGGGGGTGAGTACATCTTTCCTTTGCAAACTACAGTAAATTAGTTTGGCACAATACTGGGCTGAAGGGCCTGTATGTTTGCTGTACTTTTTGTGTTCTCTATTCTATGCCACAATGCAAAACACCACTGTTCATGTTCTGATGATTCATTGATCTATTTGTTTAGATTTTTATTTAACTTTGATTTATCTATTTCTTTTGCATTTATGCAGTCAAAGTGTGGAAATGGCTCCATTTTGCATTCATTCAATGGGCCTGAAGATGCCTTTCATTGGACTGAGATGTAAAAGGGTAGTTCATTTATGGGACAATAGACTCTCTGCAATGAATAATGAAGTGCTGAATGTTTTCTTTACCTGGGATTTGATGCATTTTAGTGATTTTTTTTTTTGGGTTGTTAGGATAGGCTGAATCTACTATCCATGAATATCTAAGGAATTTCCAAAGCTGTGTCTAGAATTTGATCATTTGACAACTTTCTATAAGTTGGATGAGTCTGGAGAAAATGTACTAAAACAGTGCAAGGACAATTGATCCTGGAAGTGATATTGTTAGGTGGGGAACTTGAATGTCTTGAATTTTCCTTTATTTTTGACATTGGGAAAACAATGGGAAACCTGCCAGATTAATGGGGTTTTATTGTAATTGATGAAAATCTAAAGGTTAAATGCACTCAGAGTATGACTTTAAGTTTAGATCTGCATGACCTTTCCAAATCAATCCATAAGCAGATAACTAGATATCTTAACAAAAGGATCTGGAAATACAGGTCCATAATTCATTGAAAGTGACATCACAGATGAGGGTTGTAAAGAATACCTTTGACACATTGGGCTTCATAAATCGAAGTACTGAGTACAGGAGATAAGATGTAATGTTGAAGTTGTATAAGATGTTGATGGGTTGGAGTATTGTGTGCAATTTTGATCACCTAACTACATGAAAGATGTAAAGATGCAAAGTTTGAAAGAGTACAGAGAAAATTTACAAGGATATTTACAAGGATAGGGGGCCTCCCAACTGGCTGTTTGTCCCTGTTTGTTCCAAAGTGTTGTAATGGGGTCACTCCTCCCATCTGGCTGGACATCCAGGAACTCAACGGACTCAGGAGTTTATAAAGAGACATTTTTGGTGGCCATCTATGTCCCAGGATATCCACGTCTTTGTATCTGCCTGTCCCACCTGCGCTCAGAACAAGACATCACGCCAGCATCCTGTGGGTCTGTTATGTCCACCGCCTGTGCCCCACTGTCCCTGGTCCCACCTCTGACTAGATTTCAGCAATGGTCTGCCCCCATCTAATGGAACTCCACCGTTTTGGTCATTGTGGATCGATTTTCCAAGGCTGCCTGCTTCATTGCCTTCCCCAAGCTCCCATTGGCTCGTGAGACTGCCACACTCATGGTTCAACATGTGTTCAGGCTCCATGGCTTTCCTCAAAACAGTGTCTGATCCTGGACCACAGTTCACTTCCCGCTTTTGGAAGGATTTCTGCTCTCTTCTAGGAGCCACGGCCAGCCTCTCGTCTGGCTTCCACCCCCAATCTAATGGCCAGACTGAGAGAGTGAACCAGGAGTTGGAGACAACCCTGCGCTGCCTTGCCTCTTCCAACCCCAAGTCCTGGAGCTCCCAATTGGTTTGGGCAGAGATCGCCCACAATAACCTCCAGTCGTCCTCCACCGGCATGTCTCCCTTTGAATGTCAGAAGGGATTCCAGCTCCCGCTCTTCGCTGATCAGGAGATTGATGTAGGAGTTCCTGCTGCTGAACAGCTAATCCAGTGCCAGAAGCACACCTGGAGATGAGCCAGGGTTTCTCAGCTGTGCGCCCAGAAACACCATTCCCGGCAGGCTGATCGACTCCGTCGACAGGCAAGGCCATTCAAACCAGGAGAGGAGGTCTAGTTCACTCAAGGGATCTTCCCCTGAAAGTCGAGAACCGGAAACTGGCACTGATCTACATGGGACCATTTGTAGTGGAAAAGGCTGTCAGCAAGGTGTCCTATAGATCGTGTCTACCAGCGTCACTGAAGATCCGCCCAGTATTCCATGTTTCCCATCTCCCCTGACCCCAGTCACCCCACCTCCCCCTCCTCCCCGCCTTGTAGATGGTTCCCTTGTCTATACTGTGTGGCGCCTCCTGGCATCTCGCCGGGTACGTGGTAAGGTCCAGTTCTTTGTGGACTGGGAAGGGTATGTCCCAGAAGAATGTACTTGGATCCTGGGGAAGGACATCTTGGACAAGTCGCTGATCTGGGACTTCCAGTGGACACAGGTCTGTGGCGCCTCAGGGGCTGCGCCTAGAGAGAGGGGCCCTGTCACACCACGGATTCGGCAGCGCAGTAGATACGGCAATTACGCTTGTGAATATGCATGTGTCAGCTAATTATTATTTAATTGTGATAGTATTTAACTCCATACTTGTCGTCGTATTACTTCTCGAGACTTGGACAGAGCACAGCAATGCTTTGCTGCCAGTTTGCATTCAGCCTTCCCCTGAGAAATTGGACTGTCAAGTCACTGACTCTGAAGACTGGCGGTATTTGTTTAATGTTTAGATGTTCTTTTCAGCCACGGTGTAGGCTTCATTTTCCATTTCAGAGTTTTAGTTAACAGCCGTGTTTGGCCCAGTGTTTATTGTCTTATTTTCCCTTTTGACACTGTTTGCGTTAAAGTTGCTGAACTATTGACCTGCTTCAGTGTCTCACACTCTGCACTTGGGCCATATCTGAACTTGGGTAACAGTTTCAGTTTCTCTGAGGCAGTTTCCACTTATTTGTCATGTTCCTCACTTGAGCCTCCAAAGATGAGTATATCATCCATGTGGCAGACTACTCTTTCCATTCCCTCCAACATATGGTTCATCCTCATCTGAAAGAGTTCAGGGGCTGATGAGATACCAAGTGGGTGTATCCTGAAGGGATAGCATCCATATGGTGTAAGGAAGGGTGTGAGCTTCTGTGATTCAGCTTCCAAATGGATCTGCCAGAACCTTGAATTTGGATCAGCCTTGTCTACTTGAATCTAGACGCCAAGGAAAGCACTCTCTTCACCTGAATCATGGTCTTCTTTGACCTCCTGAACTGTTTTTGAGTGATGCTGGCTTTTATAATGGGCAACTCTATTGTGTTGGTGGACAGGGCTCTTTGACATGGAATGGAGACTTGCCACATCTGCAGTTGGACATTTTATTTGCTTTTCATTTCACTTGCCTGCTTTGTTTGAATTGAACTCTACTGTCACCTCTTTCTGACTGCATCTTGTTTGTACCCTTCTTGTACAGCTTCTAGGTTTACCTCAACATCATTTCCATGCCCGAGTTCTACCTGTTGCTGGTGAACATTCTCACTCAGCCTGACCATAGTAATAGCTTTCTCTACTATGAATGAGATTTGTCTGCACTCAAAGTCTTGTTGACAATTTCGTGTCTAATAGCCCAGCACCAATCCTGTCTCTGAGCTCATGTCTCAGATTTCCATATGCAAATTCGCCTGACAGGGCATACAAATGCTGTGATGAAGTCATTACACTTTCATCTGTCTCCTGTTCTATGGAGTTGAACTTTGCTCTCTCATATATCACATTTTGCTTTCCTGTGAAATATTCTGCACCGTTTTGCACTCCCTTTTCTAAGCATCTGTCAGTCCTAACCTCCCCGTGAATGTCATCTGCTTTGTCATGCATGCAGTATATCAGTGTGCTTACTTGATGCTCTTCGGGAGCCTGAGTGAGATTGTTTGCAACCCTAAATCTCTCACAGCATCTGAGCCATCTCTAAAAGTCCCCTGGTTTAGAGAAATCAAATGTATTGAGTGGCTTTATAAGGTAAGTGGATGTATGCATTTGCTCCATTTTCCTGTTGATTTGTTTGTTTCTAAATTATTTGGACTATAATTCTTTTTCTCTCCCCAACAGTTTGACTGACCTCTCTGACTTCTCCACTGTATCTGTGTCTCTGTGCCCTCTGCCAGGCTGGTGACCCACTCACAAACTATTACAATATGTCCACTGTTGAGTGCAGCCTGAAGACATTGCCCAGCAACCCTGGCCAGTTCTCAGCTCCGTTAGCAAACTAGCATGGGCAGTTTAGGTTGATAAGGCTTTGGACATTGTTCCACAAATATAAGCAAACAAGAACAGTCTTTTTGTAAATTCTTTCTTGATGGGGATCTCCTTTGGTCAGTAGCCCAAATTCAATACTCAACCACTTCTGACACCATTTTGTGCTCATTAATGAGGGAGCATGCAGAGCATACCAGGAGGGTAGCATGCAAGGTCCTCTACTAATCTTCATTGGTAACACTGTTTGAACAATATGTGAACTCCTTCCTTGTGGGAGTGTCTAACTGAATGGCATAGGAACACCATTATTAACTACCACAACAAATTTGATAGAGAGATTCAAAATTATGAGGGGTATAGATAGTAATTGCAAGCAGGGTTTTTCCACTAAGATTGGGTGGGACCAGAAATAGAGGTCATGGGTTAAGGGTGAAAGTTGAAAAGTTTAAGAGGAACATGAGGGGAAGCTTCTTCACTCAGACGTTGTGAGAGTGTGGAATGAGCTATCACCACAAAACTATTCCTCCTCCCACCCTGTCTCCTGCAAAAATGCTATCCCTTTCTCTCAATTCCTCTGCCTCCACTGCATCTGCTCTCAGGATGAGGCCTTTCATTTTAGGACAAAGGAGATGTCTTCCTTTTTTAAAGAAAGGGGCTTCCCTTCGTCCACTATCAACTCTGCCCTCCATCGCGTCGCCCTTATTTCACGCACCTGTGCCCTCACCCCATCCCCCTGCCAGCCCACCAGGAATAGAGTCCCCCTGGTCCTCACCTATCACCCTGCCACCCTACAGATCCAACGTATAATCCTCCGCAACTTCCGCCACCTCCTACGTGATCCCACCACCAGCCACACCTTCCCCTCCCCCCCACTCTTGGTTTTCCGCAGGGATCGCTCCCTACGCGACTCCCTTGTCCTTTCATCCCCCCCCCCCCCCATCCCTCCCGACCAACCTCCCTCCAGGCACTTATCCCTGCAAACGGAAGAAGTGCTACACCTGCCCCCACACTTCTTCCCTCACCACCACCCTGGGCCCCAGACAGTCCTTTCAGGTGAGGCACCACTTCACCTGCTAGTCAACTGGGGTGACATTGTATCCGGTACTCCCGATGTGGCCATTTATACATTGGGGAGACCCGCCGCAGACTGGGAGACCGTTTCACCGAACACCGGCACTCAGTCCTCCAGCAGTGGCAGGATCTCCTTGTGGCCACACACTTCAGTTACACGGACCACTCCCACTCCGATATGTCTGTCCATGGCCTCCTCTACCGTCAAGATGAGGCCACACGCAGGTCGATGGAGCAATACCTTATCTCCCGCCTAGGTAGCCTCCTACCTGCCGGCATGAACATTCAACTCACAGACCTCCGTTGATACCCCTGCACCCCCCCTTACCCCATCCCTATCTATAATTTTAGTCTGGTTCTCTTTCTCTCTCTTTTCCCCCCTCACTATAATCTCACCCCAGCCCTACCTTTCTTTCTCTTTTATTTCCCATAATTCTCCACCTTCCCCCTAGCCCATTTCTCTTCAGCCTGTCACTTCCCAGCTCTCTACTTCATCCCTCCCCCCACTTCTTATCCCCCCTCGACCATCCCATGTTACTTCACTCCTGATGAAGGGTTTTGGCCCGAAATGTCGTCACTACCTCCTCCCATAGATGCTGTCTGACCTGCCGAGTTCTGCCAGCATTTTGTGTTTTTATTTATTTACAGCATCTGCAGATTCACTCGTATCACCACAAGTGGTGCATGCAAGCTGAATTTCAACGTTTAAGAGAAGCTTGGATAGGTACATAGATAGTAGGGGTATCGAGGGCTATGGTCCTTGTGCAGGTCGATGGGAGTGGGCAGACTGAATTTTTCAGCACAGACGAGAAGGGCCGAAGGGCATGTTGCTGTGCAGTGCTTTTCTATGACTAATATTCTTTGGTTGCCACCCCTAAATGTCTACATTGTGCACCCTGGCATTTGATTCCAAATGTTGGGAGAGATATAAGTGGCTAAACCTTTTCACCTGCTTATTGCAACTGATTTTCTATTCCTGGACATTTTATTCCCTGACCTACTGAAAAAAAAATTGCTTTTCTTCAGGATTTTTGATGGGAGAAGGCCTCTTCTCTGCATTATGGACCCTGACCTGATTAAATCGATATTTATAAAAGAATTCTACACGTTGTTTACCAACAGGCAGGTCAGTATTTATGTACATTGATAGTGGTTTCTTTTATAACTCTGTTCTTGTTTCATTTTCTTCATTTCAATATTTAGACTAGCTTTCCTAGTCCCGTTTTTGGTCCCTCCGTACATGAGCGATACTTGTTTAATAGAACTGCCAGGGAGGTCAGAACATCACTTCAGCTAGTATTGCGATGCTTACAAGGTAAGAGCATCTCAAACGTGTCAGTTTGGTGCTTGTTCCCCAAACTCTCACCCCCCCCCCCCCACTCCCGCACACTCCTGTGTTCAAATGTCCCCTCTACTTACAGCATCCCTTGTTCTGCCAGTCTCTGCAGTTTTACAACCCAACATATCATTATGACAAAGAATTTGATGCTTAATCTTCATTTCATTCAGGATTTTGGTCTGAACGGTCCATTTAAGGAATCTGTCCTGATTATCCACGATGAGCGATGGAAGACAGTCCGAAGCATTCTTTCACCAACATTCAGCAGTGGGAAGCTAAAAGAGGTAACAATAAGGACCTTCTATTAATCAGATCTATTTTTGTGCTTATTCCTGCACATATGCCTTCAATGTCCTTTATAACAACTGGCCTATTGTGCAGGTGAGGGAGATTATGACTCATAGGAAACTTAAATACAGATTTTAACATGGTGTTGAAGAACAACCCGATAACATCTGTACTGTTCCGAGGTTACCATATACCGAATACCTTAATTTACATCATGTTCCCCCTATAATTTGTTAATATTCGCTGCCTTTTTTGAATACATTAAAGTGGCAACTTTATTCCAACAGTTGTGGTCGATATCTTGGCTTAACAACAATATTCTTTAGATTCCTAAAACTATTCCATAATATCTAAGGAATTAAGATTTACACAGAATGTTTCGAGTACAGGCTTGATCAGACAAAATTTCTTATCTTTTCCATCGGAGGTTGTATTATAAAATGGAAGCCCACAAAATTATTTTCCTTGTGGAGTATGAAAGGTGGCAGATATTGAAATAAGGCAATTCAGTACTGATAGTCCATTTATCAATTTTAGAAGATAATAAGCAAAAACCAATGAGAGTCATTCCTATCTAGATATGTCCATACATGGCCTCCTCTACTGCCATGATGAGTCCAAACTCAGGTTGGAGGAGCAACACCTCATCTACCGTCTGGGCAGCCTCCAGCCTGGTGGTATGAACATTGAATTCTCCAATTTCTGGTAATTCCCTTGCCCTCCCCCTTCCCCTATCCCAGGTCCCACTCTGCCTCTCTCCCCTTTCAACTTTCTGCTTCTTTATTTCTACAGTTCTTTCATGCTTATCCCCTCCCCCTCCCCCCTTTATCTTTTCTCTGATTGGTTTTCCACCTGGTGCCTCTAGGCCCTACCCCCTCCCCTATCTCTATTACTGGGCTTCAGCCCTCTCTTCCCCCCCCCCATTCCTGATGAAGGGTCTCGGCCCGAAACATTGGCTACTCTTTTCTCACAGATGCTGCCTGACCTGCTGAGTTCTTCCAGCGTTGTGTACGTATTCTATAGGTTTGAAGGAAGGTACTCTGTGAAAGGCATGGGCCCTGCATTGTAGAAACAAGAGACATTGTAGGATTGTAGAACAGAGGATTTTAAAGCAATGAAGAGTACGGTCGACCCTCCTTATCCACGGGGGATTGGTTTTGGGACCCCCCCCCGGCGAATACCAAAAAACGTGGATGCTCAAGTCGCTTATTTAACCTGCCTCAGTGCGGTGGACTTTAGTACCCGGCCGAGTTCCGGACCTTATTTAACCTGTCTCAGTGCGGTGGACTTTAGGACCCGGCCGAGTTCCGGACCTTATTTAACCTGTCTCAGTATGGTGGACTTTAGTACCCGGCCGAGTTCCGGACCTTTTTTTTTTTAACTTTTTTTTATTGTTTTCAAATAGTTACAGAATAAATGTGTATGAGAAAAAAAAATGTGTTACCCAGCCCCCCTCCCCTTAACCCCTCCCCCCTAACATCCCTATTAAAAAAAAAGAAAGAGAAAAAAAGTTCCGGACCTTATTTAACCTGTCTCAGTGCGGTGGACTTTAGTACCCGGCCGAGTTCCGGACCTTATTTAACCTGTCTCAGTACGGTGGACTTTAGGACCCGGCCGAGTTCCAGACCTTATTTAACCTGTCTCAGTGTGGTGGACTTTAGTACCCGGCCGAGTTCTGGACCTTATTTAACCTGTCTCAGTGCGGTGGACTTTAGGACCCGGCCGAGTTCCGGACCTTATTTAACCTGTCTCAGTATGGTGGACTTAAGTACCCGGCCGAGTTCCGGACCTTATTTAACCTGTCTCAGTGTGGTGGACTTTAGTACCCAGCCGAGTTCCGGACCTTATTTAACCTATCTCAGTGTGGTGGACTTTAGGACCCGTCCGAGTTCCAGACCTTATTTAACCTGTCTCAGTGCGGTGGACTTTAGGACCTGGCGGAGCTTGGGACCCCCTGCCTGCGGCTGCTGCTGTTTCTGTTCTGTTGATGGAAAGCGATCACGATTGAAAATAAAGTGGAAATAGTAAAGCGATCGGAAAGAGGTGAAACACTATCGGTCATTGGAAAAGCGTTTGGCTACAGTCGGTCAACGATCGGAACAATTTTAAAGGATAATGTGAGAATAATGGAGCATGTGAAGGCCCTGCCCCGATGAAAGCTACAATTATTACTAAGCAACGCAGTGGTTTAATTATTGAAATACATACGTTCCTTAAGTGTTTTATATGCATAGAGAGGTAAAATATATACTATATACTAAGACAAACATTTGACTAACTGACACTAAATAATACCGGATATACCTGTTCCGACTTAAGAGAACTTCCATTTCTTTTTCCGATTCCCAATCCGCGGTAACCTATGCACATCCTCCCGTATACTTGAAATCATCTCTAGATTGCTTATAACAACTAATACAATGTAAATAGTTGTTAGTACTGCATTGTTTAGGGAATAATGACAAGAAAAAAAAGTCTGTACGTGCTCAAACAACAAAAGCTGGAGAGGGAACTTCCAGATTTTCCCGATCCGCGGTTGGTTGAATCTGTGCATACGGACCCCGCGGATAAGGAGAACTGACTGTATTGATATGAGCAACAAAATATGAATTTTAAATTCATCCATTGATGTCACTAGTGCAGGTAAATAAGGAAATGGTAAGTGAACAGGATTTAGTGGAGTGTTTAATTCATTGACATTTTACTCTTTTGGAATGTATTGAATTTTTCTGTATGGCTATGTATTTAAGAATAAACCAGAATTGAAAACAAAATTCATTGTGATTTCTTCATTGTTTTGGTTTGCATTGCTAAAATTCACCAAATTCTGTAGGATTTTGCAATTAAACTCCTAGGACATTATATCTAGGAGAAAAATTCTAAGGGCATTTAATGAACAAGCCCTTAATTTAATTTGTTTGTTTATTGGCTACATTGGTCATGTTTTAATGAGCTATTTTCCTGAAGGTCATAAAATGTCTGACCTGGAAATAAAGTCAATTTTAATTTTCAAATTGCTGTTGGGAGGTAGTGCATAGTGAGTTAGGATAGATATGTGAAATATTTGATATCTGGATATTTTGGGGAGGTGTAAAACAACTAAAATCTCTAAGAATACCTAATTGGTCCAGTACCTAATTGTTTTGTACATTTTTAATTTTGTCTGTCTTTATTTTACCCCTTTCCCAGATGCATTCAATAATCTGTCATTATGCAAACAATCTTGTGAAATTGGCTGAAAAAAAAATGAAGATGAATGAAGTTGTCCAACTGAAGGAGTGAGTAATTTGTCTGGTTGTTTCTTCAGCACAACTTTTTCCTGTTCAGAGTCATAGAGCCATTTTTAGCCCATTTCCAGCTGGATGTACCTGTTCTGACTTCAAATCCGATTTAAAGACGGACTCTGGAACAGAACTCATTCATAACCTGGGGACTGTCTGTACTTTTAAGTCATTTCTAGATTACTTATAATACCTAATACAATGTAAATAGTTGTTATACTGTATTGTTTAGGGAATAATGACAAGAAAAAATAGTCTGTACATGCTCAAACATTGAGTGCTGGAGAGAGAACTTCCCGGGTTTTCCCAATCCGCAGTTGGTTGAATCCGCACATGCGGAATCCGCGGATAAGGAGGGCCGACTGTATCTGCAAATTTGCTTATCCGGTTAACCACAGTATCATCCAGATGGTTGATATATTTGACAAACAACAATGGATGCAGCACCAATCCCTGCGGCACTCTACTAGTCATGGGCCTCTAGTCAGAGAGGCAACCATCTATGATCACTCTCTGGCTGCTCCCACAAAGCCAATGCCTAATCCAATTTACTATCTCATCTTGATTGATGAGCAACTGAATCTTCTTGATCAACCCACCCATTACAGGACCTTGTCAAATGCCTTACTAAAGTCTATGTAGACAACATCTGCAGCCTTGCCTTCATCAACTTTCCTGGTAACTTCCTTGAAGAAGTCTGTAAGATTGGTTAGGTATGACCTGCCACGCGCAAAGCCATGCTGACTATTCTTAATCAGTACATGTCCGTCCAATTACTTATATATCCGGTCCCTTAGAATAACTTTTCCAGTACTAACGTCAGGATCACCAGCCTGTAACTTCCTGGTTTATTTTTAAAGCCTTTCCTAAACATCGGAACATTATTGGCTATCCTCCAATCCTCTGGTGCCTCATCTATCGCTAAGGATGATTTAGATATCTCTGCTAGGGTCCTGACAATTTCTGCACTTTTACAAAGGTCCGAGGGAGCACCTTGTCTGGCCCTGGGGATTTATCTACCCTAATTTGCCTCAAGGCAGCAAACACCATTCCCTCTGTAATCTGTATCAGGTCCATGAAGTTGGTGGCACTTTGCCCCACTTTTATAGACTCTGTGTCCATCTCCTAAGTAAATACAGATGCAAAAAAATCGTTTAGGATGTCTCCCATCTCTTTTGGCTCCACACATTGATTATCATTCTGAACTTCCAGAGGACCAGTTTTATCCTTTGTAATAATTTTTCTCTCTACATATCTGTAGAATTCCTTAGGATTCTCTGTCATGGATTACTTTCATATTTATCCAAGCACTTTCAACCTCTTGGTGTTTTCCCAGAGGAGGAATATAATATCTGACTCCTCATCACTTAATTGATTATCCTGAGTCAGGGATCAATATATTTCCGAATATGAAGGGTAAAGTGGGACTGATTGGTAATTGATTTATTGTTGCTACATAAGATGTATGAGCAGAATTAGGCCATTCGGCCCATTGAGTCTGCTCCCGCATTCCATCACGATTGATTTATTATCCCATTCAACACCATTCTGCCTTTTCCCCATAACCTTTGACACCTTTATTACAAACCTATCAACCTCCACTTTAAATATACTGAATGACTTTGCTTTCACAGCCATTTGTGACAATGAACTCCATCGATTCACCACCCTTTGGCTAAAGAAAATCTTCCTGATCACTGTTCTAAACAGATGTCCTTCTATTTTGAGGCTGTGCTAGACTTCCCAACTACAAGAAACATTCACTCCATGTCCACTCTATCGCAGATTTTAAATATTCAATAGGTTTCAATGAGATCCCCTTTCATTCTTCTAAACTCAGCAAATACGGGCCAAGAGCCATCAAACGCTCCTCATACATTAAGTCTTTCAATCCCAGAATCATTCTCATGAACTTTGTCTGGACCCTCTCCAATGCAAGCACATCCTTTCTTAGACAATGGGCCCAAAACTGCAAAATTACTCCAAGTGCAGTCTGACCAATGCCTTATATGTGGCAACATTGTGTCCACCTTTTATATTCTGGTCCTCTCAAAATTTCCTTATCAACAACTCAGCCTGTAAATTAACCTTTAGGGAATCCTGCACGAAGATTCCCAAGTCCCTTTGCACCTCGCATTTGTGAAATTTCTCACTGTTTAGAACATAGTCTATGCCATTATTCCTTCTCCCAGAGTGCATAGCTATTCTCTTCCGTACACTGTATTCTATCTCCCACTTCTTTGCCCATTCTAATCTGTCACATGTACTGGGGTACAGAGAAAAAAATTGTTTTGTGTGACATCCATACATATCATCTGACAACATCAGTATACCACAGTAGTAAAAAAGAAAGGAAATAGCAGAAAGCAGAATGAGGTGTCAGAGTTATAGAGGCAATGCAGTGCAAGCAGACAATAAATTTATAGCCCATGTTGAGATGGATTGTGAGGTCAAGAGGTCCATTCAATAGTCTTATATCAGCAGTATAGAAGCTAAAACAAACAAGAGAAAATCTGCGGATGGTGGTAGGTAAAACCTGAAGGGGGAGGGATGAAGTAAAGAGCGGGGAAGTTGATTGAAAGAGACAGAAGGGTATGGAAGAAAGAAAGGGGAGGAAGAGCACCAGAGGGAGGCAATGGGTGGGCAAGGAGATGAGGTGAAAGAGGGAAAAGGGGAAGAACTGGAGGGGCGGTGGTGGTGGGGGTGAAGGGGCATTACCGGATGTTTGAGAAATCGATGTTCATGGCATCAGGCTGGAGGTTACCCAAATGGAATATAAGATGTTGTTCCTCCAGTCTAAAGTGTGGCCTCATCACGACATTGGAGGGGCCATGGATAGACATATCGGAATGGGAAGTGAAATTAAAATAGGTGGCCACTGGGAGATCCCACTTTTTCTGGCGGATGGAGGGTAGGTGCTTGGCGAAGTGGTCTCCCAATCTATGTCGGGTCTCACTGATATACAGGAGGCCACAGCAGGAGCACTGGACATAGTGTATGACCCCAGAAGACTTACAGGTGAAGAGTCGCCTCACCTGGAAGGACAATTTAGGGCCCTGAATGGTAGAAGCTAGCCTTGAGCTTAGTGTTATATACACATAGACTTCTGTACCTTCTGCCCAATGGGAAGGAGGAGAAGAATCTTCAGCAGGGCAAGGGGTCTTTGATTATGCTGGCTGCTTTATTGAGGCATTGAGAAGTTTAGACGGAGTTTTTGGAGGGGAGGCTGGATTTTGTGTTTGCTGAGCTGTGTACACAACTCAGTGCAGTTGCTTGTCTTGGGAATAGCAGTTGTCATGCCAAGCTGTGATGCATCTGGATAGGATGCCTTCTATGATGCATCTGTAATAAATTGTGAGTGTCTGTGGGGGACATGCCAAATTTCTTTAGCCTTCTGAGACACCAGAGGTGCCAGAGTGCTTCCTTGGCAACAAAGTCTACATGGTTAGACCACGACCAGCTATTGATGGTGTTTTCACCTAGAAACAAGAAGCTTTTAACTTTCTCCACTTCAGCACTTTTGATGTAAGCAGGAGATCATGCACCAGTCTCTTTTGATCAGCTCTTTGTTTTGCTTACATTAAGGAAAAGATTGTCATCAAGACTCCATGTCTGTGTGAGATATGGGTTTAGTAGGGAAGGTGGCATAGGTCAGCCTTGATCTGATTGGACAGCAGAAGAGGTGCAAATGAACATTCAATGTACTGACCTCTACTTCCATTTTTTTACATCAATCATTTGTACTTTTGTTTGGGAAGGTTAGAATGATGCATAATAACTGTTGCTTCTTGCAGTTTCTGAATGGGCAACTTCCTACCAGGTATTCACATAGAGTACTGTGCAAAAATCTCAGGCACATGTATGTACCGAGGGTGCCTAAGACTTCGGCATTGTACTGTATTGGTCAACCTGGAGCTGAGAGTGAGTTTGTAAATCTGGAAGGAGCAAACAATGTTGGGAATGGTGAGGGAGGGGTGTGGGACAGGTGGCAGAGAAGGAACACCAGGGGTGGGGGTGACATGGATGCAGACACATCCAGCCCTGTGACACCCTGCAATGTAATTTGATTCCAAACATTTGGTTTATTAATCCTTATAGAATATCTCTTTGCTTCCCTCTCACTCCCCCTTTTTCCCCAATCATGATTCCCCCTCTCCCTGCTCCCTTCACAGTCTCATTCCACAATAGAAACCCTTATCAGAATCAGGCTTAACATCATTTACATGTCATTTTTTGTGGCCGCAGTAGACTACAATACATAAAATTGCTACGGTACTGTTCAAAAATCATAGGCACCCTAGTTATGTATGTGCTCAAGCCTTTTGCACAGTAGTGTATATGCTTAGATTTTGACCTAAGAAGGATTTAACTCTTTCTTTTTGTTCTTCTCCACATTATTTCCAAGCAAGTGGCTTGATCCTTAGATTTCATCAGACATAAGTTCAGGTTCCTTTGTGGGATAGACAGTCTCTCCTCTGTCCCTTGCCACCCTTGGTCACTCGAGTTCAGCACTTTGAGCCTACATGTGTTTCTAAAACCCACTTAAACTATGAATTTTACCTTTTTGTATTTTTCTCCATTTGAAAGATCAATGTCTACCAAGACTTGATGGTAAATTACTATTCTTGGGTCTGATTCCAACTTAGCTGAAAAAACCATGTTAAAGGATCAATATTTCATGCTATATTTGATATTAATCTTAATATTAACATAATTAGAATTTCTGCCTAGAAAATGAATTGTATCCATTTTTGTTATGTGATGTATCCGTTTTGTCCAAATGAGTGTCCCAAAAGAAAACCAAGTGATGTTGGAGTGGTTTACTCCCTGAAGCCTGTCGTAAAGCAGCACCTATACACCTAGTTCTGTGCATCTCCCTACATTTTGTTGTGTAGCAAATTGCACAGGTCATCAGTCATCAATGGTGCAATTCCAATAGCAGTCTCGCAGGAATAATGCATATTTTGATTGCCATGGATACTGCAGAGAGGGTGCCTGAGAGTTCCCATCTTTATTCTAAAGGACACAAATGTTGCAGTCAATCAGAGGCCTGTCTGGAAGAAGGACAAGATAGATACACTGGGGGTAGACAGGTAATCTGCTACTATCAGCAAAGCCTGGCAGGAGGTGGTTCTAGCGGTCACTTTCCGATATGAAAATCTCCACACATGGAGGAATGCTCAAAGATATGTCATGACTTTGCAAGATTCTCCAGTGACATTTACATTGTGAAGTATGGAAATGCGGATTATGGAAGAGCAAGTGCTGGCTGCTTTGAGGTACATTGGGGTAGATGAATCCCCAGGATCTGACAAGGTCTCCCCTTGGATTTTGTGGGAGGATTGCACAGAAACTGCAGGGGCCCTGATAGAGCTATTTAAAATGTCTTTACCCATGGGCAATTCATTAAGATTGTTATAGCCAGGGAGTGGTAGTAGGGATAAGCTCCCACTGCCTATTAAATGCTCCCAGTGGCGTGCATCTCAAATAGCCTCTGAGAAACCAAGTCCGGCTCCTGGCATTCACGTGTGGCTTAGCTACTAAGCCTAGCGGAATTGTTTCCACTGACAGAAGAAGGGGCAAAGGTGGGTTACTGGCACCTTAAAACCAGTCACTTCAGGCACATGGGGCTCATCAGCCATGGTTAACGGCTTATCTAGGAGAAGAAGAACTCTGATCTCAAACCTCTGTGGCCTTGACTGGTACTCTTTTTAGTGACAATGATTTCTAGCATGAACTGTTCCTTCCAAGACTGTAAAAGAATGGCATGGTGCTTAAAAGTGGGGCTCCTGGTGATCTAGCTTCTAGGGTAAGTAATCATTGCAGAATTTGCAAGAGATCTTCCAACATTAAAACCAAGAATAAAAATTAATGAGCAACTTCTGACTCACTAGATTATCAGGGCTTACTGAACAATCTAGTGTATGTTCTGTATAAAGGCCCAGAGGATGTAAGGGGTGAACAAAACAGGGTTTTACAAATTTTTAATTTATTTCATGCAATAAATATTGAGATACTCAAACCATTTGTTAGGTGGAGAAGAGACATAGCCTAGTAATATGGACAATCCTGAATCCCAAAAGAAACTTCAGAGAATTGCTGTTACTCTGAAAATTATGAATCAACGAATCAGTGGAATAAAGGAGTATAAACATAAAAATGCATTTGAAAGAAAGCTAGTCTGTATACGTGGTGTCATCATAGCTTGTCACACCAGACAGCCAGCCACTCTAGTGTTGTTTGGTTGATGTTGAGCAGGTCAGTGTCAGCTAAATCAGGTGAGAGTGGGCAGCTGCGCAGAACGTGTTCAAAGTTCTGCACCCTTTCACCACACTCACAGGATTCGCTGGTCTTTAAACCCCACTTCACCATATTGTATCCCGACCTATAAACCCCCACTCTCGCTCTGTTGAGAGTGCACCACTTCCGTCTGTGAAGCAGTGCCCCGTCTGGCAACAGTTCTGTGGGGTCTTGCACTGTATTGTTTGTTGAGGTTCTGGCTTCTGTTTGTTGCCAGAGGTCAATCTTGTATGTTTGGTGGGATGTTCCGTGCGGTAGTTTCTCCACTGTAGCGAAGCTTTTCCTTGATTTTAGGCGGTTGGAAACTGGCACATGATGATGTAGTGGGTGCCATGGATCTGAGTTCTGTTTACCTTTTTCAATTTTTGTTGTAGTGTGTTTTCGGACCTCTGGGGGAGCAATGTCTGCAAGTCTGTAAATGATGTTAGTGGCTGTGGAGTGCAGTGTGCCCGTGATTATTCAGCAGGTTTTGTTGCCATTCACAATGGCGTTGGCAGGAATTGATAGAAAACACAGACATGACCAAGAACAGTAAGATGGCACGGGCAACTGTTCGGAAACTCAACTCAGACAATAGACCACCACAGAGAATTGCTGCCATAACACCCAGTCAGGTTGCCCACCAACTAATAGTAAATGGTCGACCAAATAACAAGGAACGGAGGCAAACGAAAAAGTAACATCAAGAGATGGAGTCAGCTCTCTCAAATGGGAATTACCAACTTCCCACCTCTCACCCTAGAAGAATTAAAGGATGAAGTATCACAGCTAAAATCCAACAAAGCTGCTGGCATAGACGGGATTCTTAGTGAATTCCTTAAACATCTTGGACCTAAAGCACTCCACTGGCTTCTGTCTCTTTTTAACTGTTGCCTAAGATCATTAAAAATACCTAAGTAGTGGAGAAGTGCCAAAGTTGTTGCTCTCCTAAAACCCAATAAAGACCCCAACATTCCTAAAGATTACAGACTGAATTCCTTGCTCTGCACCCTCTATAAACTCTACGAGAGACTTGTACTGAAAAGAATATCCCCCTTAGTCGAAGATCTTCTAACACCAGACCAAGCCGGGTTCAGGCCAGGCTGCTCTTGCTGCGGTCAAGTCCTGAACTTAACCCAGTATATTGAGGATGGCTTTGAAATGCGACAAATTACAGGGACAGTATTCACTGACTTAACAGCAGATTATGACACTGTGAATCACAGAGGCATTCTACTGAAATTATCTAAAATGTTAAAGAACAAAACCACAGTCAAAGTAGTAAGAAGCCTCCTAGAAAATTGCAGATTTTATGTAGAAGTGAATGGAATTAAGAGTAGGTGGTGTCCACAAAGGAACGGACTACCATAAGGATCAGTCCTGGCACCTCTACTATTTAATGTTTACACAAATGATCAACCAACCTTTCCTAACACACACAGGTTTATCTATGCAGACGGCCTATGCATAGTAACACAAGCTAACCCCTTCCAAGAAGTTGAAGTACAAATTACAGGAGTCCTCGAAGCAATGAAGCAGCATTATGAAAAATGGTCTCTGAACTCAAATCCATCTTTGGTGTAAACCTATATAATAATGTTTTCTTGTGTAGCAAAAGTTTGCTGAGTTATCATTCATTTCTTATCTAACATTTTTTTTCTGTCAGATTTTTTGGAGCATACAGTCTGGACGTGGTTAGTAGTACATCATTCAGTGTGGACGTTGACTCCATCAACAACCCCAATGACCCATTTCTCAAGAATATCAAGAAAATTTCTGATTTTTCCTTCTTCAATCCAGTGATACTTCTGATTGGTAAGTGATTCAAAGTATTTATTTCACGTAAGGGAAGATAAGGGTTTTCTTTTAGATTATGGAAATCACTTATTAGTTGCTTGCCCCTCTTTTGCTCTATTCCAGGATTTTCTGTAAATTAGTTAACTAAATACTTTTGTACACTGGGGTAAGCCCAGTCCTGTTTCTCATGTGCATAGTTTAAGGCAGGAATGTATCTTTCAAGCACAATATCTCCACAAATAACTTCTCGTGTTCTGGCTTCCTCTTGGCCGAGAATTTCAGAGATACACTATCCTCTAAGAAAATAAATTTCGCCTCATCTCATTTTGGAATTACTGGTTGCTTATTTTGTAACTATGTCTCCAGGTAGCCCACCCACTTGGTGCTCTGCTCCCCACATACATTCACCAAACCAACTAGTTGTCTTTTTTTTGTTCATCCCTCTCTTTCACTCCCCTTCCCTGGTTTCATCTGCCATCACCCACTACACATCCAGTTCCTCCTATCACCTACTAAGCCTTTATCCCAACCCTTACATACTGCTCCCAGTGGCAATCTTTCCTGTTCTGTTGTAGTCTTGATGCAGGGTCTCGACCCAAAATGTTGACTCCCACCTTTGCTACCACAGATTCTGCTTGACCTGCATTCTTGAAGTTTTCTGTTTTTATTCTAGAATTCAGCATTTGCAGCCTCTCTTGTCTTCTGTCCCCTTAGAATCTTAAATATTTGAATGTGGTCACCCCCTCAATCTTCTGAACTCAGACCCAAACTGTCTGTCACCTCTCAACAGAACAGCCCTCTCATCCCAGTAAATATCCCAGTGAATCGCCACTGGAATACCTCCAATGCTACTTTATCTTTTTTGTGTGTGCAGCATTCCCAATGCAGCCTCAACAATACTTGTGCAACTATAACAAAGCATCCCTATTTTGAAATTCCAATCCCTTCACGATAAAGACCAGAATGCTGATTGCCTTCTTAACTACTTGTTGGACCTACCTGCTAACTTGCTGTGATTCATGCATCTGAACATCTAGATCCCTTTAAAAAGAAAAATGTGTGATAATTAGGAGTAGAGGGGGTTATATAGCACAGGAAAAAATTATGATGATGGATTTGATCTTGGATATTCTAGCAGAGGGTGTCATAGACATACTGTAGTTGAATGACATCTTTCTATGCTCCCTATGTAACTTATTAAATACAAAGTGGATTGGAAACATTGAGCACAATCTACAGATGCTTAGATTCTGCGCAACAGGTGAATCAAAAGGTTGTGGATACAAGTTCCACTGTAGAGATTGGAACAAATGATCCAGTCTGACATTTCAGGGCAGCAATGGGAGGGCATGCTGCTGAGAGAAGTGCTAAAAAGATGTGAAATTGAGGCTCCATCTGCTGTCCTGGGAGGGCAGAAGATCCTATTCTTCCACATGAAAGCTGGAAACTTCTCTTGTTTACTTGGTCAATTTACTTATGAGGGAGCCAAGCTCACACTTGAATCAGGTGATCTTTTGCTCTGTGCCATTTGTGGATCCTTGCTGTTTGCTATATCCCTACATTACAACAGGAACTACATTTCTGCCAGAGAAAGCTGGATCTCCCAGTGGCCACACATTTTAATTCCACGTCCCATTCCCATTCTGATATGTCTATCCATGGCCTCCTCTACTGTCAAGATGAAGCCACACTCGGGTTGGAGGAACAACACCTTATATACCGGCTGGGTAGCCTCCAACCTGATGGCATGAACATTGACTTCCATTAATGCCCCTCCACCCCTTCTTAACCCATCCCTGATATATTTAGTTTTGATAATTTCCCCCCTCCTTTTTTTTTATTTCTCTCTCTGCCCATCACTCTACCTGTTCTCCATCTCCCTCTGGTGCTCCCCTCCCCCTTTCTTTCTCCCTAGGCCTCCTGTCCCATGATCCTTTCCCTTCTCCAGCTCTGTATCCCTTTTACCAATCACCTGTCTGGCTCTCAGCTTCACCCCACCCGCTCCGGTCTTCTCCTATCATTTCGCATTTTCCCCACCACTCCTACTTTCAGATCTCTTACTATCTTTCCTTTCAGTTAGTCCTGACGAAGGGTCTTGGCCCGAAACATCGACAGTACTTCTCCCTATAGATGCTGCCTGGCCTGCTGTGTTCCACCAGCATTTTGTGTGTGTTGCTTGAATTTCCAGCATCTGCAGATTTCCTCGTGTTTGCCTACATTTCAACAATTGGCAGTGCAGCACCTTGGATACCCAGAGTCTGTGAAAATACCACTGAATTCATTCTTGCCTTTTACTTCTCTGCCCCCTCCCCAATCCCCTTCATCCTCTAACTAAAACTAATTACCATAAATTCGAGTGTATAAGCCGACCCCCCCCCCCCCATTTTCAAGGTTAAAAAAGTGACTTTTTCATGTTACCTTTGTATAAGCTGACCCCTTTTGTAGATGTTTTTGATTTAACCAGAAAAGATCACAAGATCTCACATGCTGGATCCGGAACCTGGAAATTTTTATCAACCAGTACCTGCTAAGAAAATAGACCTACACATTGTAGAGCGTTATGAGCGAATTCTTAATAAATAAATCAGGGAGGGAAGTTTTGGATTAGGTTCCCAATGGTAAAGAATCCTCTGAAATGTAACCCCCGTGAAACCGTTTAGCACCCATCGTAATCTGGTTAAAACATAACACGGGGGTGGCGGGATCAGTACGTGTACTCAGTATTGAGTTTGCGACCACCATGTACAAAAGATTAAAACAAATGCGATATGATCCTGGCTTCAAGCTGAAGGTTGTTGATTTTGTTAAAGGAACAAATAATTCTGCAGCTGCTAAGAAGTTTAGTGTAAATGAGAAACAAGTGAGAGAGTGGAGAAAGGCAGAGGACACGCTGAGGGAAATGCCAAAGACGAAATGTGCAAACCGCGGGAAAACATGCCAGTGGCCAGAACTGGAAGAAAAAGTTTTAGAGTGGGTGAATCACCAGCGATCGTCAGGATACATTGTTACCAGAGAAATGATTCGAGTTCAAGTGTTGAAATGGTCCGAGAAACACCGTGAGGTCAGCGAAAATTTCAAAGCTACGCGAAGTTGGTACACCTGATTTATGAATAGACGTGATCTTGTGTTGAGACAGAAATTGACAATCCTTACGATGATATGGTAACTGCCGAAGAATGGGACGCAATTTTCGGAGAGTCAGATAATGAAGAGTGTGAGAGTTTCAGGCTCTGAATGTATGACAACAACAGTGTGTACAAGTACATTGAGAAACAGAATGTGTTTTGTAGATCTTTCCTTTTGTGTAGGTTTTATAAGCGTTTGTATTTGACTCAAAAACAGCAAATAAATGTGACCTGTCTTCGATGTATTCATTTTTCCAAAGGTGGCACCCTCTGTATAAATTGACCCACTAACTTTAGGACCAAAATTTAGGGCCGATTCTCGGCTTATACACCGTAATTTATGGTACTTACTTTGCTTCTCAATTGCTCTTTGTTATTTCTTTTCCATAACCCCACCTACTTCCAAATCTGCAGGTACATGGCTACTCTCAGCAGTAATTTCTATGTGTTTTTTTTTCAGTGCTGTTTCCTCCCCTTATTCCAGTCTTGGAAAAATTGGATATCAGCATCTTCCCAAAAGGTGTGAATGACTTTTTCATGAGAGTCATACTAAATATGAAGGAAAAGAGGCAGAAAGGTGTACACAGTGTGAGTGTTTAATTGACCTATTTACATTTCTGCATATGTTTTGTCTCTTTCATTCCTCAACACTGACAGTAATTTCATAACTGGGCAGGAGGTTTCTCTAGCAATATTGTTTGACCAAGGAAGGGTGGGGAGGCATCCTGGAAAATATGGTGTAATTCTGCAGTATCTTAAATTTGTCTTTTGTGCATGAAATATAAATGTCCAGCCTGGTTGCATCTGCAATCACTATTGAAACTTATTGATCTTCTGCACTGGCTTACAGAAAGTTGTGTTTGGACTGTGTTCAAGATTTGCAATACATAGAATTTGTAGAATGCCTATAAAATACCCTTTTAGAGCAGCTTGTGGTTGAGCCCTCTGGGGGAGCGGCAATATTGGATTACTATGTACTGATCCAGTTTTGATTAGGGAACTGAGAGTAAAGGAACCCTGAGGAGGCTGTGATAATAATATGATAGAATTCACCCTGTAGTTTGAGAAGTAGAAGCTAAAATTGAATGTATCAGTTTTACAGTAAAGTAAAGGGAATTACAGAGACATGAGAGGAGCTTGCCAAAGTTAATTGGAAAGGGACACTAGCAGGGATGACAGCAGAGTAGCAATGGCTGGAATTTCTGAGAGCAGCTCATAAGGTGCAGGAAAGGTACATTGCAAAGATAAAGAAGTATTCTGAAGGGAGGATGAGGTGTCCATGGCTGACAAGAGAAGTCAAAGACAGCATAAAAGCAAAAGAGAGAGCATATAATGTTGCAAACATTAGTGGGAAGATTGGGAAGCTTTGAAAAACTAACAGGCAATTTAAGAAGCCATAATGGGAGAAAAGATGAAATATGAAGGTAAGCTAGCTAATAATATAAAAGATTTTTCTTCAGTTATATTGTGAAAGGCTTTGGCTTGGAATTCCAGGCTTCTTGTTAAACTCTGTAAAGAGTGTGACTGTTACCCATGTCCATTATTGATGGTCCTTTCAATATTGTTAAGGATAGAAAAAATTCCGTTGCTGATGTTGTTAGGCTCTAAAATGAAAGCTGTCCTTTCATGTTTTAGACAGAGAGACTTTGAAGGCTAAAGATTGCAGACTCATAGGTTTTATCTTCTCCCCAGAGTCACACAAAAGCTGACTTCCAGTGTTAAATGCCATTCCTTTTGGTGCTTAGATCTATAATTGGGCTGGGGGTAGACAAATTGTGGTAGATACCCAACATAGATTTGGAAATCTCTGGAAAACACCCTGTATTTGCAGCATGATAGAATTTGCTTAAGATTGTATTTAGAATTGATGTGAGCTTTGTACGTGGACTTACAGAAGAGAATTGATAAGGTGTGACATAACTGGCTTATTAACAGAGTTGAAATCCATGGCATAAAAGAAACATGGATAGCATGGATTTGAAGTTGGCCAAATAACAGAAGTCAGGTGAATGGATGTTTTTTTGGGATTGGAATAAATAGTGGTGTCATCCAGATCCAGATTGTGATTTTGTTTTTTCAACTATTTTAATGAACTAGACTTGGGGATTCAAGCTCCAATTCCAGATTTTGCAAATGACACAAAAGTTGTCAATGCTGTGAATCATGAAGAGAAATGGGTTGGAACATGGAACTAAACAGTTGCTCATATTGAGAGCTAGCACAGACATGATGGGCTGAATGACATTCTGTGCTATAACATTCATGACATAAGTAGTGGAGGTGTCAACTGTCCTTCTGTAGGCTTAGACTCGATTCTGATTCTGGTCCTGCTGGAGACAATTTGTTTTTTTCCCCCCTTTCACACCTTGGACTTTCAGGATCCACAATTAATTCTAAGTGACTTGTCCTTGTGCCCTCTTGGTTGAATCTCACAGTCTTATTTATTTAACTTTTAGGATCGGGTGGATTTTCTGCAGCTGCTGGTTGATTCTCAAGCAACAGGCACTAACTCAGAGCAGCAGAATGATGCCGACAATTCAACGCATAAAAGTATTGCCAATGCATCTTTGAGCATTATTTCCTCATACTCCTGAAGTTGATGCTCCCTTTTCAGTCACCAGGATTCTTTGATTAGCCAACTAGTTTGCATTCTAATAGAAAGGGTTGCATGAAAACAATCCAGGGATTAATCTCTCTGCAACAATTAGCCCTTCCACTGGTGGAAGTTACCTGACCTACAGTCACAGGTCTAGTTGGGAGTTGAGCAGTACAGGGAAGTTTTTGACATAGTTTTGTGTTTATGGGGCTGGAATTGCAGTGAGCACTTTCAACATATAAACCCTTCACGTGCTGACTAGCTTTTATGGTTCTGATCATTAAAGACCAGAAAAATTGTGATTTACCCAAGCATTGGAATGCAGATTTGATGTCACTTCACTTGTTATCGCCTCTCAGAGAACATCAGTTTGAGAGCCACATATAATAAAGGCTTTTTATTAAATAACATGACACTTATTGAGAAGACATGTCTAGAAATTCCATTCAACCCATTAGTAGGCTTTAGATAGACTTGGCATTGGGAGCCAATGATTACTTTGCTCCTTGTCTGCAATTGAAGTTTTCAGCAGAAGTTTGATTAGGCACTTAAATGCCATTTCCTCCTTTCCCAAGGCCAAGGTAAGTAGATAGGCAACCACAAGTGAGACCAGCCTGTGCTGTAGTCCATGGGTATTGGGAAGGGAGAGGGACAAAGATGCACTAGAACTCAGAATTTGGTGGAATCATGAATGGAAGACTGGCATTGAAGACTTGGGTGGGAAGAGACTTGGAATAGTGAGATCTGAGGACTGGGGTAGAAATCGACACTGGCTTGGAAAGGTGGGATTAGAAGGAGATGGAGAGTGGCGAGGAGTCATGATTGTCCAAAATAAATGGGGAGACTGCACAGTCATGGGGGCTACAGTTTGGGGAATTGTAGACAGCGAATCAAAATAAGAGGAGTTGTGGAGATGTTCAGTGCAGTATGTCTGAGCTCTCCCAAGGATAAAGGTAAGTAATCTATCTAGAGTTTATATGTTGAAAGTGTTGACTGCAACTCCAGTCCCATAAACACACAAAAGTATGTCTACAACTTCGATGCACTGTTCAGCTCCCAACTAGACCTGTGACTGTAGGTCATGCAACTTCTATCTGGAAGAGCTAATTTTACATGACAAGTAACTAATTTAGTACTGCTAGGAAGACTAAATTGAATAAGGAGTTCTAAACACTGTACAGTACTCTCCTGGAATAATGTGGCCCAAGCTCTCCTGAAATGCTGTGAAAGTATATAGTTGTTTCCTTTTGGAGCAATTAGGAGATTTCTATTTGGGATGAGGGTTGAAAAATCAGTTTCTGATAAAATAGCCTTTTAAGAACTACGGTAAAAGTTTAAGGGAGTATTTAAAAACTATCATGTTAAATTTTGTTTTAAAATTAGATTTGCAGAGTAAATTCTGGCTCTCCCCCTTTTCTTGCAGCTCTGACCGACTCGGAGATTCTGGCACAGTGCATCACCTTTGTGTTTGCTGGGTATGAGACCACCAGTAACACACTTTCATTCTTGGGGTACAATCTGGCCATACATCCAGATGTGCAGAAGAAATTGCAGCAGGAAATAGATGAGGCTTTTCCCAACCAAGTGAGTGAGTCCTTGAGAGAAAAAGACTTGTTTATCAATACCTTTTTTGAAATTACCATAAAGCCCCTCGGCACTTTCTGGCCATTAAGTTTCAACATTTCTGAAATGGAGCCATTGTTACAAGTTCATAAGGGCAGAATAAACAGCAGCATAGTGCAATCAGCTCTTCCTGTCTACTTCATTCAGTAAGGTCATGGATAATCGAACTTTGGTTCACACACTTCCTTATTTCTCAAACTATTCCCATTCCCTTGCAGTTTGAATATTTGTCAAATTCTGCCCTGAACATGCTCAGTTTCTTCATCTTCAGAGGTCTCTTGGTCAGAGAACTTGAGGTTCATAGCTGCGTGAGGGAAGATGTTCTTTACCTCTCCATTTCCTCCTCCTCATCCTCCTCTCTCCCTTAAATAGCTGACCCCTTATTGTATAACAATGTCCCCTGGCTTTAGCTAGGCAAAACATAATCCCCTCAGAGTCCTGTATATTTCTAAAAGGACACTCCTTGTATTTTTTGGGTATATTTTTCTATGCTCCAATCAGCTCAAGTTTCATCCAACAGCTTTGTCCAAGGAACCACTTTTGTGAAACGGCTGTGCACTAGCTCTGGGGTGTGATCTATGAAGGGAATTGAGGGTTATGGGGAAAAGGCAGGTAGATGGAGCTGAGTTTACTGACAGATCAGCCGTGATATTATTGGATGGTGGGTCAGGCTCGATGGGCCGGATGGCCTACTCCTGCTCCTATTGCTTATGTTCTTGCGTAAGACCACAAATGTATGCTCTGCTGCAGGTGTTGTCTCAGCAGTGCCCCACAGACTTTATGACAGCGATCTACTACTTTATACTACAAATTTTAACAGCCTTCCTAATTAGTTGCTATATCTTACATGCACCAGGACTCCCAGATGGCTTTGCACTGTAACATTTAGTCATCACATTCTTTTTAATTAACAATTAATTTTTCCATTCATCCACATCATACTCCACTTCTCATTTTCTTATCTGTTTAAATAATCTGTCTATATCCTGTTGTGCACTATTTGTGTTCTTCTCATTACTTGTTGGACTATAGGACAGATGAAAGACCTCGATCCAAAATCTCAAATGTCCTTTTCCCTCCGTAGATGCCAACTGCCCTGCCGAATTCCTCCAGTGCTTTGTGTGTTGCTTCACATTCCAGCATCTTCAGTTTCTTATATCTCCTTTGTGTGTCTACAAAGTATTGTGGACTAAAGGATCTGAGGCCCTTGTGCATAGAACACAAAATGGAGTTCAAGCAACACACACAAAATGCTGGTGGAATGCAGCAGACCAGGCAGCATCTATAGGGAGAAGCACTGTCGACGTTTTGGGCCGAAACCCTTTGTCAGGACTAACTGAAAGGAAAGATAGTAAGAGATTTGAAAGTAGGAGGGGGAGGGGAAATGCGAAATGATAGGAGAAGACTGGAGGGGGTGGGGTGAAGATGAGAGCCAGAAAGGTGATTGGCAAAAGGGATACAGAGCTAGAGAAGGGAAAGGATCATGAGACAGGAGGCCTAGGGAGAAAGAAAGGGGGAGGGGAGCACCAGAGGGAGATGGAGAATAGGCAGAGCGATGGGCAGAGAGAGAAAGAAAAAAAAGGGAGGGGGAAAATAACAAAACTAAATATATCAGGGATGGGGTAAGAAGGGGAGGAGGGGCATTAACGGAAGTTAGAGAAGTCAATGTTCATGCCATCAGGTTGGAGGCTACCCAGCCGGTATATAAGGTGTTGTTCCTCCAACCTTGATGAGTGTGGCTTCATCTTGACAGTAGAGGAGGCCATGGATAGACATATCAGAATGGGAATGGGACGTGGAATTAAAATATGTGGCCACTGGGAGATCCTGCTTTCTCTGGCGGACAGACCGTAGGTTTTCAGTGAAATGGTCTCCCAGTCTGCGTCGGGACTGGATGTCCATGGTGAAAGTAAGGTCATGGGGGCCAGGGAACTTAAAATCATTGAAAAAATTCAAAGTGTGAGAAGTGTCACGAACATAGGTGGGAAGGGATTGAACAAGGGAGGATAAAACAGTGTCAAGGTATGCAGAAATAAGTTCGGTGGGGCAGGAGCAAGCTGAGACAATGGGTCTACCTGGACAGGCAGGTTTGTGGATCTTGGGTAGGAGGTAGAAACGGGAAGTGCGGGGTGTGGGAACTATGAGGTTGGTGGCAGTGGATGGGAGATCCCCAGAATTGATAAGGTTGGTGATGGCATAGGAGACAGTGGCCTGCTGCTCCTTAGTGGGGTCATGATCAAGGGGTAAATAAGAGGAGGTAACAGAGAGTTGCATGATCAAGGGGTAACTAAGGGGAGTTATCAGAGAGTTAATCAGGTCTAGAGGAATTGTTGGCCCTCTGCTCTATTAGTTTTGATCTGTGGTCCTCTCTGCAGGTGGAAATATTTTCACTAACAATGCACAGTAAGAAGTACATATTTCCTGCTCTATGACAAAATATTTTAGCCTTATCACTTAGTGATGTCAATACCCATCTCCCATCTGCGGTAATGTCCTGTTGTTAAGAGTGTTTTTGTGTTTGAAGGCTCCACCCACATATGATGGTGTGATGCATCTGGAGTACCTGGAAATGGTGATATCTGAAACACTAAGGTTGTATCCTCCTGCACCCCGTTTGGATAGAGTCTGCAAGAAAGATGTCAAGCTCAATGGAGTGACAATTCTAAAGGACACTGTGGTTGTGGTACCTGCTTACGCCTTGCACCGTGATCCAAAGTACTGGAAAGAACCCGAAGAATTCAGACCTGAGAGGTACATGTTAATTGTGTTTCTTTTCACCAGTACCAATGATCTTTCCCCACTCAACCCAACCTGCCATGACAACCAGATCTCCATTTGTGGCTTTTGCTGTAGCTTTATTTTTAATGGCAGTTTCCTATTTATTGCATAAATAGGTGCTTGGGCAGATAACCAGAAGCTGGGTCAAATCGATTTTAATGAATGCCTTTATGTCAATGGAACTAATTTCTCTGCCATTGAAATGTAAAGTGTTACTGCCATTATGTAGCATACACTGACACTAGCCACAGGGATGAATCTGTAACATGAAGCCCTGGCATTTCCCCCAGAGCTCTGTCATTATTATCTTGAAGCCACCTTTTCAGTTTACATTTGAGGTTGAGAAGAGGCTGGTTCCCTGATGGTTCTGAAAATAAATGAAGATTGCATCTTGGAAATCAGAATATGGCTGGTAAATGAAGAAGCTGCAACAACCTAAAGCATTGTTCATGTACTAACCTACTTTTCATACTCTAATATAGGTTGTGATCTCATGGGTATGCTTCAGACTTTAATTGTCCTTTTAGGTCTTTGGCGTTGAGAGTGAATGACTTGGATTGCATTGGGTGATGAGGCTGATGTAGGAACCCTGGGTTTTGCCACAGGTTGAGCTGAAAGTTTTTGGTGGGCCAGGTAGGAAGATAACATAGAAGTTGGTGTGTGCTTCTGCTTTTTTCAATGGCCGGTTGGCTGTTCCTGACAAAGAGGTACAAGGTTCTAAATTCCATCCCAATTACTTCTCCATTCTGAGCTTTCCCCAGCCAGGGATTCTCACAAAAAACATGTTGGAGAAACTCACAAGTCTAGTCGGTGAGTATATTACACTGTTCTTTGAGGGGGTTTTGAAATTTTCCCTCTGTCCACTTCATATTCACTTGCTATGAAGGACCTTGGAGCAGATCATTTTCATGGCTATACAGATCCAGGAAAGTAAGAGTAGACCCAGAGAGAGGTGATGAGCAGGTGAGGAGAAGGGATGAGAGGGTAATCAGAATGAGGAAAAATGGAAAGTGAGAAAAAGAGATAAGGAGGAAGGGGGTTTCCCTCCTTTTTGCCATTCTTCCATGGTTCACGCCCCTTCTTCTTCAACCCTTTACCTCTTCTACCAATCACCTCTCAGCTTCTTAATTCAAATTGCCTCTCCTACCTAGCTACCGTCTTCCTCACCTGCTCTCAGCTATCACCTGCCAGCTTGTACTCCCTGCTGTCCTCCCAACTTCTTATTCCGGCTTTTCCCCCTTCCTTTCCCATCCTGATGAAGGGTTGTGACCCAGGCATCGACTGTTAATTCCCCTCTATAGATGCTACCTGACTTGCTGTGATCTTCCAGCATTTTGTGTGCCTGCATCACTAAAGCTTTTAGGCTGCATAGCATCATTTCCCTCTGGAGTGCATGTAATTTGCAGATTGGCACAATGTACATTATCAGCCAAAAAAAAAAATTAACGGTGCATTGATGAACCTGTGAGGGAATGTACAACAGGAGAACAGAGAAACTGGGACGAAAGGGAATAACACTAATAGGATTAAAATTCAAGGTTCAATGTACAGTACATTTATTGTTAAAGTACATTTATGTCTTTATGTACTACCAAGATTCATTTTCTTGCAGACATTTACAGCAGAACAAAGAAATACAATAGAATCAATGAAGAACTACATGCAAGGACAGACGAGCAATCAATGTAAACTGTGCAAATACAAAAAAAACAGACACATAAATAACTGAATAAATAAATAAACAGACAGAAAGATAGATAAATAGATAAATAATACTGAGAACATGAGTTGTAGAGTCCTTGAAAGTGAGTCCATCGGTTGTGTTCAGTGAAAGCAGTGAAGAGATTACTTCCTTTGAATGCCACTCCTTTGAGTGGCCACCTTCTCTCCTGGGACATGGCAAATGGGACGCAAATGTTGGCTTTGTTCCAGAATCTAACCCAGTCCCCCAGAGCTGTGAGGCAGCAACACTAACTTCTCCACTGCTATGCCACCTATAGTGAAGCTCCACTTTGGTGGAAAGTTTTCCTGGAGAGGAGGCAGAAGATTGCAGTAAGAAAGATTGAAGAAGTGGGTTATTTTATGTCATAGTCTTGCTTGACCCCCAGCCTGCACTGGAATTGGATCATGATTAGAATTTCAGTCAGCATCACCATGCATCAAATGTAATTCTGCAATTTCAAAAGCATCAGATTTAGTTGCCTGCTGTTCTCTTGTTGATTGTGCCAAAATTTTTCAGTCTGACCTTGAGTACCATCTGGATTAGTGCTCGATGCCCATGTAACTGCAGCTCAAGCTGGAATTGTAAGTTAGGGAGGCTAGATGGTTGCAGTTTCTCAGTGTTGTATTTCACATCTATCTCTTCTAACCAGCATGACAATGATGTGTTTCTGCCCTTGTAATTAGGTTCAGTAAAGAGGAAAGTATGTCTCGGAATCCTTGCACCTTCCTGCCATTTGGGATAGGTCCTCGAAATTGCATTGGGATGCGGTTTGCTCAACTTATGATGAAGGTCATCATGGTTTTACTCTTGCAGCGGGTGACTCTTGTGCCATGCGACGAGACTCCGGTGAGCATTACGTAATAGAGTAATTGCTTGAACAAGTGGTTTAAGTATTACATTAACGTTTGGGCTATTTGTGATGGTGGGTAGGTGAGGATAGTGGTGATGGATGATAGTGGACAGAAGGATACTGAGATGAAATTTAAGTCATTCATCTCTAGTGAAACTCTGTTAATTTAACATCACCATTGTTGTTTCTTTTCCAGATCCCCTTGGAAATAGAAGTGAAAGGACCCATGCGTCCTAAAAAGCCAATAATTCTGAAATTTGTGCCACGAGTAGATATTGATTCAAAGGAATAAAACTGAAGAATTATTAGCAGCTATGAAATATTTGGAGTATGTATATCTCAAACTACTGAAATTATCTTCATTCCTAACACTTTTAAATAAAATATATAGAAACATAATGCACTTTTAAATATATGTAGTATTGTTAACTAAAGCTAAGCATCCAAACACCATCTTGTTGTTGAGGCTGAATATTGAGGGAAATGCTAATATTCACAGGAATGCTATTACTGGGATTGTTTCATTAATTATTGATTGCTGAATACAATTTTGCATAAAATGTTTAAAAATTTCAAAATTGAAATGAATCATCTCTGAAACTTTTAAAACTAATTTTGCACTTTTAAACTTTTTCTATTTAAAAACTATCTGTTAATACTTTTGGCAAACTAATTTTTGATTATGTGTAAATAAAATTAAATATAAAAATTGTCGGGCATTGCATTCTGTTTTGAATGCTTTTGTCTCTTTAACTTGATTAATTAGCTTGCTTATTAAACTTGGGTTGTCCATTCACTGATGAACAACTATCCACCAGCAAAATAAAATGTGGCAGATAATGAAAATCCAAAATAAAAATATAACACTGCATAAGATCAGTGGGTTTGGTAGTATCTGTAGAAAGAGGAGCAGAACGAATGCTTGATCATCTTTTATTAGAATTACGTTCTGAAAAAAAAGCATTGATATCTCTGCTGTGGTTGGAGTGAAGACTGATGGGAAGAGCAGGCTCACTCCTAGATACATAGAAAACATACAGCACAATACAGGCACTTTGGCCCACAAAGCTTTGCCGAACATGTCCCTATCTTTGATCTACCTAGACTTTACCCATGACCCATGTAGCCATCCAGGAGTCTCTTAAAAGACCAGGTCATTTCCGCCTCTACCACCGCCAGCCCATTCCATGCAGTCACCACTCTGCGTTTTTTTAAAAAAAAACCTTACCCCTGACATCTCCTCTGTACATACTTCCAAGCACCTTAAAATTATGCCGTCTCGTGCTAGTCATTTCAGCCCTAGAAAAAGCCTCTGACTATCCATGTGATCAATGCTTCTCATTACTTTGTACATCTCTATCAAGTCACCTCTCACCCTCTGTCGCTCCAAGGAGAAAAGGCCGAGTTCACTCAACCTATTCTCATAAGGCATGCTCCCCAATCCAGGCAACATCCGTGTAAACTCCTCTGCACCCTTTCTATGGTTTCCACATCATTCCTGTAGTGAGGCGACCAGAACTGAGCACAGTACTTCAAGTGGGGTCTGACCATGGTCCTATATAGCTGCAACATAACCTCTCGGCTCTTAAACTCAACCCCACGATTGATGAAGGCCAATGCACAATGCCTTCTTAACCACAGAGTCAATCTGCACAGCTGCTTTGAGGGTCCTGTGGACTCAGACCCCAAGATATCTCTGATCCTCCACACTGCCAAGAGTATTAATCATTAATACTATATTCTACCATCATATTTGACCTACCAAAATGAACCACCTCACTTATCTGGGTTGAACTCCATCTGCCCCTTCTCAGCCCAGTTTTGCATCCTATAAATGTTCCATTGTAACATCTGACAGCCCCCCACACTATCCACAACACCCCCAACCTTTGTGTCATCAGCAAATTTACTAACCCATCCCTCCACTTCTTCATCCAGGTCATTTATAAACATCACAAAGAGTAGGGGTCCCAGAACAGATCACTGAGGCACACCACTGGTCACCGACCTCCATGCAGAATATGACCCATCTACAACCACCCTTTGCCTTCTGTGGGCAAGCCAGTTCTGGATCTACAAAGCAATGTCCCCTTGGATCCCATGCCTCCTTACTTTCTCAATAAGACTCACTGGCCTATAATTTTCTGGGCTATCCCTACTCCCTTTCTTGAATAAGGGAACAACATCCACAACCCTCCAATCCTCTGGAACCTCTCCCATCCTGATTGGTGATGCAAAGATCATTGTCAGAGGCTCAGCAATCTCTTCTGTTGCCTCCCACAGTAGCCTGGGGTACATCCCGTCTGGTCCCAGAAACTTATCCAACTTGATGCTTTCCAAAAGGTCCAGCACATCCTCTTTCTTAACATCTACATTTTCAAGCTTATCAGTCCACTGCAAGTCATCCCTACAATCACCAAGATCCTTTTCTGTAGTGAATACTGAAGCAACGTATTCATTAAGTACCTCTGCTATTTCCTCCGGTTCCATACACACTTTTCCATTGTCACACTTGCTTGGTCCTATTCTCTCACGTCTTATCTTCTTGCTCTTCACATACTTGTAGAATGCCTTGGGGTTTTCCTTAATCCTGTCCACCAAGTCCTTCTCATGGCCCCTTCTGGCTCTCCTAATTTCATTCTTAAGCTCCTTCCTGCTAGCCTTATAATCTAGATTCATATCATTACCTAATTTTTTGAACCTTTCATAAACTCTTCTTCTTGACTAGATTTACAACAGCCTTTATACACCATGGTTCTTGTACCCTACCATCCTTTCCCTGTCTCATTGGAATGTACCTACTCAGAACTCCACGCAAATGTCCCCTGAACATTTGCCGCATTTCGGTGGTAAGTTTCCCTGAGAACATCTGTTTCCAATTTATGCTTCCAAGTTCCTGCCTGATAGCCTCATAGTTCCCCTTACTCCAATTAAACATTTCCCTAACTTGTCTGTTCCTATCCCTCTCCAATGCTACGGTAAAGGCGATAGAATTGTGATCACTATCTCCAAAATGCTCTCCCGCTGAGAGAACTGACACCTGACCAGGTTCATTTCCCAGTACCAGATCAAGTACAGCCTCTCCTCTTATTAGCTTATCTACATATTATGTCAAGAAACCTTTCTGAACACACCTAACAAACTCCACCCCATCTAAACCTCTTGCTCTAGGGAGATGCCAATCAATATTTGGGAAATTAAAATCTCCCACCACAACAACCCTGTTATTATTACTCCTTTCCAGAATCTGTCTCCCTATCTGCTCCTCAATGTCCCTGTTACTATTGGATCGTCTGTAAAAAAAAAAAAAAAACAAACAAAAAAAAAACACCCAGCAGAGTTATTAACCCCTTCCTATTCCTAACTTGCACCCACAGAGACCCCGTAGACAACCCCTCCATGACTTCCTCCTCTTCTGCAGCCGTGACACTATCTCTGATCAACAGTGCTTCCACCTCTTTTTGTCTCCCTCCCTGTCCTTTCTGAAACATCTAAAACCTGGCACTTGAAGTAGCCATTCCTGCCCTTGCACCATCTAAGTCTCCGTAATGGCCACAACATCGTAGCTCCAAGTGCTGATCCACAATCTAAGCTCATTCGCTTTATTGATGATACTCCTCGCATTAAAATAGACATATTTCAAATCATCGGACTGAGCATATCCCTTCTCTATCACCAGCTTATCCTCCCTTTCGCACTGTCTCCAAACTTCCTCTTCAATTCAGTTTCCACCCCCCCGCCCCCAGCAATTCTACAAACGTTTGTAGTTTAAATTCTCCCCACTAGCCTTAGCAAACCTTCCCACCAGGATATTGGTACCCCTCGAATTCAAGTGCAACCGGTCCTTTTTGTATAGGTCACACCTACCCCAGAAGAGGTCCCAATGATCCAGAAATCTAAATCCCTGCCTCCTGCTTCAATCCCTCAGCCATACCATTATCTTCCACCTCACTCTATTCCTATACTCACTGTCACGTGGCACAAGCAGTAATCCTGATATTACTACCTTTGAGGTCCTGCTTCTCAACTTCTTTCCTAACTCCCTGTAGTCTTTTTTCAGGACCTCCTCCCTTTTCTTAGCTATGTCATTGGTACCAATATGTACCACGACCTCTGGCTGTTCTCCTTCCCACTTCAAGATATCATGGACGCGATCAGAAACATCCCGGACCCTGGCACCTGGGGGGCAAACTACTATCCGCGTTTCTTTTCTGCATTCACAGAATCACCTATCTGACCCCCTAACTATAGAGTCCCCTATCACTGCTGCCATCCTCTTCCTTTCCCTACCCTTCTGAGCCACAGGGCCAGACTCTGCGCCAGAGGTGCGACTGCTGTTGCTTCCCCCAGGTAGGCCGTCCCCCCCAACAGTACTCAAGCAGGAATACTTATTGTTAAGGGGTCAGCCACTGGGGGTACTCTCTTGGACCTGCTTCTTGCCCTTCCTTCTCCTGATGGTTACCCACTTCTCAGTCTCCTGGGGTCCCGGGGTGACTATCTGCCTATAGCTCCTCTCTATCATCTCCTCACTCTCCCTGACCAGACGAAGGTCATTCGAGCTGCATCTCCAGTTTCCTAATGCAGTCTCTACGGAGCTGCAGCTCGACGCACCTGGTGGAGATATGGTCGTCCGGGAGGCTGGGAGTCTCCAGGACCTCCCACATCTGACACTGAGCATAGAAAATCGGCCTCACACACATACTCTCTGTCTTTATTTTAAACATACCTGGCCTCGACCCTTTATTGCCAAAGCCCCCTTTAGCCAAAGCCTTCCGACTCTGTCTCCCACTACTCTGTCACCCGCTCTGTAGATCTGTCTTCCTTTTAAACTCTTCCCGCTGTTCTCACTGGCCGACCTCCATGTGCTAGCGCAGTCGTGCCCCGTTCAAACTGCTGACGAAATAACCGTCACCTTTTCAACTCTGCTCACTTTTAACTCTTTCCACTGTTCTCACTGACCTCCACGCACTTGCGCAGTCGTGCCCTCTTTGCCTTTTCCTTTTTCTGACCTGATGGAATTTGGAATCTCTCCCTCCAATTTGTGCTCAGGTTTTTAAAAAAAAAAATTGTAATTTGAAATGAATTTAGATTAACTACACACAAAGCCAGAAATGGTTCCCAGACCTCTTCTCATTGTTCTTGTTTTTCATTGAAAGCTTGCCCATTGGAGATCATGGATCACTTAAGTAAGAAGGTTAAGAATTAATGTATGACTGTAATTGTTATATGGTGGTAATACAAATGCATTGTGAGCATTCCCAATCATAGCAACCAAAGCAAAACAAGGCATTGAAAACAAATGGAATCTGAAACCTAAATAGAAATGTTAGAAGATCTCAAGCAGTAAATGCATGTGGGCTCCACCCTCTGACCTCCACGCTTGACCCTTATAATTGTATCAGCGTGAGATGCTGTATCCTGTGTTAGCCAATGGTCAGCTTCATTTTCCTCAAACTACTTGTGCAGCTTTCCTCTATCTGTCATTGTTCAGTATCTTCCCCATTCTGCTTATTACAGATGGAATTATGCAGCTAATGGTAGTTGTGGTTCTGATTTGGTGTTTCATCAGTCTCTTTTTAACCCAAGCATTGGTGTCTTTGAACATGCTAACAGACTGAGGTATACATCTCTGTATACTTTTACTTTTCTTAGAAGTGACCTTTATAAAATTCCATTGGATTTGAATCATGTGATGATGATGTTTAGGGAAATTCACCACTTGGCTACAACTTATAAGGTGAAAAAAGGCCAAGCAGACTGAAGACCTTGAATGAAATAAAAATAACATTTGGAGAAATTAATAGGACTGAAAGCCGGTATGTCTCCAGGATCCTATGAATTGCATCTTGCGGTTTTAATACAAGTGGCTACAAAGATGGTGGATGCAATAGTTGTCATCTTCCAAAATTCCAGTCAGGATTGGTTCTTATGGTTTAGAAGTGAGCAAATGTAACCTCACCATTTAAAAGGGACAGTTAAAGAAAACTGAGAACTACAGTTAACTTGACATCAGTAGATGGGAAAATACTTTAATCCATCTTTAAGGGAATGGTTTCAGCGTACTTAACAATAGGTTGGTCAGAGACAAAACGGAATTCTGAAAGGGAAATTATGTTTGATGACAGTTGATGAACTCTATCTGAACTTTCAGAAGGCAGTCAATATGGTGCCACACAAGGTTGTTAAACATTATATGGTTTGGATTGGACGTAACATACTAACATTTGTAAATAAAGAAAACTGTGAACATATAGAGAAATTATAGAGTAATAGAGAAATGGAGGTCATTTAAAGGCAAAATTTTGAGGGTAGAGAATCTTTACATTCCTGTTAGGTTGAAAGGAGAGGTTAAAAGTTTGAGAGAGCCATGGTTTTCAAAGGATATTGGAAACTTGGTTAGGAAAAAGAGAGAGATCTACAATAAATATAGGCAGCATGGAGAAAGTGAGGTGCTCAAGGAATATAAAGAATGTAAGAAGAATCTTAAGAAAGAAATTAGAAAAGCTAAAAGAAGATACGAGGTTGCTTTGGCAAGTAAGGTGAAAATAAATCCAAATGGTTTCTACAGTTAAATTAATAGCAAAAGGATAGTGAGGGATAAAATTGGTCCCTTAGAGAATCAGAGTGGACAGCTATGTGTGGAGCCAAAAGAGATGGGGGAGATTTTGAACAATTTCTTTTCTTTGGTATTCACTAAGGAGAAGGATATTGAATTGTGTAAGACAAGGGAAACAAGTAGGGTAGTTATGGAAACTATGATGATTAAAGAAGAGGAAATACTGGCGCTTTTAAAGAATATAAGAGTGGATAAGTCTCCAGATCCTGACAGGATATTCCCTAGGACCTTGAGGGAAGTTAGTGTAGAAATAGCAGGGGCTCTAATAATGAAGGAGATTTTCAAAGTTTGTAGAGAGATTTAGGCCAGTTAGAAGAGTGGGCTGAAAGATGGCAGATGGAGTTTAATGCTGATAAGTGTGAGGTGCTACATTTTGGTAGGAATAATCCAAATAGGACATACATGGTAAATGGTAGGGCATTGAGGAATGCAGTAGAACAGAGTGATCTAGGAATAATGGTGTATAATTCTCTGAAGGTGGAATCTCATGTGGATAGGGTGGTGAAGAAAGCTTTTGGTATGCTGGCCTTTATAAATCAGAGCATTGAGTATAGGAGTTGGGATGTAATGTTAAAATTGTACAAGGCATTGGTGAGGCCAAATTTGGAGTATTGTGTACAGTTCTGGTCACCGAATTATAGAAAAGATGTCAACAAAATAGAGTACAGAGGAGATTTACTAGAATGTTACCTGGGTTTCAGCACCTACCTAAGTTACAGAGAAAGATTGAACAAGTTAGGTCTTTATTCTTTGGAGCGTAGAAGGTTGAGGGGGGGACTTGATAGAGGTATTTAAAATTATGAGGGGGATAGACTTGACATGGATAGGCTTTTTCCATTGATAGTAGGGGAGATTCAAACAAGAGGACCTGAGTTGAGAGGGGGCAAATGCTGTTATCAAAGACTATTGGAGGGGGATACACAATGCCCTACAAGACATCTTTAAATGTGAAATACCCTTAGAGAGGTAAGACCATATATTTTGGGTATATGCCTCAAGAATGGTTGAAAAGTGATAAATATTTAATGAATATACTGTTGGTGGCTGGTAAAAAGACTCTTACTAGGAAATGGTTATCACAGGAGAACCCAACTTTAAATGCATGGATGGAAATTACAATGGACATTTACAAAATGGAGAAGATAACAGCATCTGTTAATCATAAGCTGGAACAATTTGATTCATACTGGGAAAAATGGTTTAACTACATAATGTCTCATAGGTCTTTCCACTCTTTTCTATAAGTGCATACCTCAGATAAATACTTCGTGGAGATTTGTGATATATATGATTATATGATATATATGTACAATGTCTGAAATACATCTTATGGAAATGTTTGTTTGATGATGAACTTCAATAAAAAAATAAATTACAAAAAAAAGCAAGAGGGCAAATGTTTAGGGGTAACACGAAGGGGAAGTTCTTTATTCAGAGAGTGGTAGCTGTGTGGAACGAGCTTCTAGTAGAAGTGGTAGAGGCAGGTTTGATGTTGTCATTTAAAAAAAAAATTGGATCGGTATAGGAAAGGAATGGACGGTTATGGACTGAGTGCAGGTCGGTGGGACTGGGTGAGAGTAAGCGTTTGGCACGGACTAGAAGGGCCAAGATGGCCTGTTTCCATGCTGTAATTGTTATATTATATATGGTTATATAGATCATTTTCATGTTGGAAACCTATCAGTAGTGGAGTGCTGCAGGTATCAGAAGTCTATCCCCTACTATTCACAATCTATATCAATGATTTGAAAGAGGGGACCAAGGTTGCTGTCAGTACTAATATTCAAGATAGTTTAATGTCATTTCCAGTACACGTGTAAAGGAGAACAAAACAATTGTTACTTTGGATGCAATGCAGCCCAAAAAAAACCAAAACAAGATAAAGAACACAATAATGAAAAACACAATGAACATAAATTCATAAGATAGCTTATCTACATAGATTGCTTCCCATCTTGTATATACAATCAATGTAAGTTTTAGGGAGATGTAATGATGCCTTAAGGAATATAAATGGATTACATGTATAGACAAAGACAAGGTAGATTATTAACAGTGAGGAAAAAAATGTTAGATCATTTACTTTAGGAAAAAAAACAAGTGCGTTGTTTTTAGATGGTGAAGGGTTGAAAGGTGTGGATAATCAAAGGGAACTGGGTTGCCTTTCAAATCAATGAAAGTTAATATGCAATTACAGTAAGTAATTAGGATGTTGATAGGCTGACATTCATTACAAATGGATTTGATTCCAAGAATAAAAAAGTCTTACACTCAAATTCTCTTGCAGTGCAGAATTTGTATAGAGACCTGGTGTAACTGACACTGGGATATTGAGTTTGAGTTTAGTTTCCCCATCAAAGGATTCGATTCCTTCTATCCCTGGCGAGGCGGTGAAGGGTTACCACTTTGGTTCTTTGGAATGAGTGATTTAAGACTGGACCTGCACTCTACAATTTAACAAAGAGTGGTGACATAACAGATATATATAGGGGTTTACAGGATAGTTACACAGATGATGTTTCTTTTGGTTAATGTGTAGAACCTGATGATGCAGTCTTAAAATAAAAAGTTCAATATTCAAAAATGAGGTGAGATAAAATCTCTTCATCTTGAGAGTAGTGAATCTTTGGAATACTCTGCCCAAGATGGCAGCAAAAGTTCATTCACTGAGCAAGTCCAAGTCAGAAGCAAGAGATGATTGGATATCAAGAGGATCGAGGAATGTAGGATTAGTTCAGGAAGCATTGCTGAGGTAAAAGATAAGCAATAATCTTTCTGGATGGTGGAACTGGTGCAAGCAACGGTATGATTTCCTGCTTCTATTTCCTATATTCTTAAATTCACCTGCAACAAACTGTGAGCCACTTACAATTCTGTATGGAATACTTTATCTGTAAAACTGACGCTACATTTTATGAATGGCAGGCAAGTGAATTGAGATGATCTGTTTTTAGAGAACTTTGAAAATAATTGAACATCAGCTAGTAAGTTGTGGATTCAGTCACAAATCGATCCTTTGCCACATTTGTCAAAGATTATCGGTACACCTAATACTCAAGAATGGGAGTCACTTTCTCAAAGTAAATCATTGGCCAATGAGGATTGATAAAATGAAATTTCTTCACTCAGTAGATAGAGAATTCAAAGAATTCTCTACCCATGAGAGCTGTAGAGACTCTGTCATTGAGTATATTAAGGTAGAAATTGGAAGATTAATTTGGCATTGGGGCATCAATGCTAGTGCAGAAATGTAATGCATTTAATTTAACATTATTGCTGAATAATGTGGGACATGATCTGTCCTTCCTATTCACGTTCTGACCCACAGGAATAGTTTCTCATGAGTGGTCTACAGTGTCTCGACAACTTAGTTTCTGAGACTTTAATTTTAGTTCCAGAGCTGCTTTGTGGGGTGTTTTCCCACACCACTTGTTTAGTTAAGTTCTCCTCATGAACCAAGCTAGTTATGAAATGGTGAAGTAATTTTAACCATGGTTGATAATTTGAAATCTATGATTGGTCAGTCTTTTGAAAGAAAGTTTAAACTAAGACCCTGGCTGGTAAAAGCCTACATGACATTATTTTAAAGAAGAACGGGGGCACTGGACCATACAAAACTGAAAGGTGACACTTCAGCCCAGGAGACTGAGCAGAGACATGCTGAAACAGGTCTCGTTGACAAAAGCAGAGGAACATTTATCTCTTCAGTGGAGTGGTTGCCAGACAGGCAGTGGAACAAGAAAAGCCAATTTAACTTCCTGCCTGCAATTTCTGTATGCCAGACTGCTCTTAAAGCTGTTGTTATTTTGTCTGAGGTGTTAACAGAAGACAAAGTTCAAAGTAAGTTTATTAAAGTATATGTGTGCCACCACACACGACCTGAGATTCATTTTCTTGTGGACGTTCACAGCAGATATAAAGAAACACAATAGAATCAATGAAAAAGCTACACAAAAAAAAAGACGGGAGAACAACTTGTGCAAAAGCCAACAAACTGCAAATACAAAAAATAATAAGTGTCAAGAACATGAAACAAAGAGTCCTTCAAAGTGGGAGCAGTTCAGTGTTGGAGTGAGTGAAGTTATCCACTCTGGTTCAGGAGTCTGATGTTTCAGTGGCAATAACTGGTCCTGAACCTGGTGGTGTGGGTTTTTATAGGTTGAGCTAAGAAATCGCAGGGGTAAAAAGACCCTGATGGCAGTTATATACAGGCCTGCTAACAGCTGCAGTGATGTGATCTACAAATTACAACAGGAAATTGTAAAGGCTTGCCAGAAAGGCAGTATTATGATAATTGTGGGGGATTTTTACATGCAAGTGGATTGGGAAAATCAGGTCGGCACTGGATCTCAAGAGAGAGAATTTGTAGAATGTCTACGAGATGGCTTTTTAGAACAGCTTCTTGTTAAGCCCACTAGGGGATCGGCTGTACTGGATTGGGTATTGTGTAATGAACCAGAAGTGATTAGAGAGATTGAGGTGAAGGAACCCTTAGGAGGCAGTGATCATAACATGATTGAGTTCACTGTGAAATTTGAGAAAGAAAAGCCGAAATCCAATGTGTCAGTATTTCAGTGGAATAAAGGAAATTACAGTGGCATGAGAGAGGAACTGGTCAAAGTTGACTGAAAAGGGACACTAGTGGGAAGGATGGCAGAGCAGCAGTGGCTGGAGTTCATGCGAGAAGTGAGGAAGGTGCAAGATATATATATTCCAAAACAGAAGAAATTTTCAAATGGAAAAAGGATGCAACCGTGACTGACAAGAGAAGTCAAAGCCAAAGTAAAAGCAAAACAGAGGGCATACAAGGAAAGCAAACATTAGTGGGAAGACAGAGGATTGGGAAATTTTTAAAAGCTTACAAAAGGAAACTAAGTAGGTCATTAAGAGGTAAAAGGCGAACTATGAAAGGAAGCTAGCAAATAATATCAAAGAGGATACTAAAAGCTTTTTCAAGTACATAAAGAGTAAAAGACAGGTGAGAGTAGATATTGGACCAATAGAAAATGATGCTGGAGAAATTGTAATGGAGGATAAGGAGATGGTGGAGGAACTGAACGAGTATTTTGCATCAGTATTCACTGAGGAAGACATCAGCAGTATACCGGACATTCAAGGGTGTCAGGGAAGAGAAGTGTGCACAGTCACAATTATGACTGAGAAAGTACTCAGGAAGCTGAATAGTCTAAGGGTAGATAAATCTCCCGGACCAGATGGAATGCACCCTCGTGTTCTGAAAGAAGTAGCTGTGGAGATTGCGGAGGCATTATCAATGATCAATGAATTACATACGTGGATAGAGCATTGGCTGATTGCAGGAAACAGAGAGCAGGAATAAAGGGATCCCATTCTGCTTGGCTGCCGGTTACCAGTGGTGTTCCACAGGAGTCCATGTTGGGGCTGCTTCTTTTTATGTTGTATATCAACGATTTGGTTTATGGAATAGATGGCTTTGTGGCTAAGTTTTCTGATGATACAAAGATTGGTGGAGGGGCCGGTAGTGCTGAGGAAACAGAAAGTCTGCATAGAGACCTGGATAGATTGGGGGAATGGGCAAAGTGGCAAATGAAATACAATGTTGGAAAATGTATGGTCATGCACTTTGGTAGAAGAAATGAACAGGCAGACTATTATTTAAATGGGGAGAGAATTCAAAGTTCTGAGATGCAATGGGATTTGGGAGTCCTTGTGCAGGATACCCTTAAGGTTAACCTCCAGGTTGAGTCGGTGGTGAAGAAGGCGAATGCAATGTTGGCATTCATTTCTAGAGGAACAAAATATAAGAACAGGGGTGTGATGTTGAGGCTCTATAAGGCACTGGTAAGACCTCACTTGGAGTACTGTGTGCAGTTTTGGGATCCTAATTTAAGAAAGGATGTGCTGACGTTGGAGAGGTTTCAGAGAAGTTTCAATAGAATGATTCCGAGAATGAGAGGGTTAACATGAGGAACGTTTGACTGCTCTTGGACTGTACTCCTTGGAGCTTAGAAGAATGAGGGGAGACCTCATAGAAACATTTTGAATGTTGAAAGGCATGGACAAAGTGGATGTGGCAAAGTTGTTTCCCATGGTGGGGGAATCTAGTACGAGAGGGCATGACTTGAGGATTGAAGGGCGCTCATTCAGAACAGAGATGCGAATTATTTTTTAAGCCAGAGGGTGGTGAATCTGTGGAATTTGTTGCCACGGGCGGCAGTGGAGGTCAAGTCATTGAGTGTATTTGAGGCAGAGATTGATAGGTATCTGAGTAGCCAGGGCATCAAAGGTTATGGTGAGAAGGCGGGGGAGTGGGACTAAATGGGAGAATGGATCAGCTCGTGATAAAATAGCGGAGCAGACTCGATGGGCCGAATGGCTGACTTCTGCTCCTTTGTCTTATGTTCTTATGGTCTTAGACTCTTGTACCTCCTTCTGGATGACAGTATCAAGAAGAGAGCATGGTCTGGATGGTGGGGGTCCCTGATAATGGATGCTGCTTTCCTGTGACACTGTTCCTTGTACATGTGCCCAATGTGCTCTCGTGAGTCTTGCTCAACTCCTGGAGATTTAATCTGACAGATTTACAAAAAAATCTGTAAAAATTATTTAACATTACAAAATACTTGAATCTGTTTTGTAAAACATTGAATAAATGTTCATTTTAAAATCATAAACGGATACTTAATCATTGAAAATGAAGACCAATATAATTTTTTTGTTGGATGGCACAGCCTCATGGTCTGAAGGTTCTGCACCTTTGCCACCAGACCTTAAAATATCTTAGAGACATTTTGCACACAACATGGTATGGACACAGTGGACAACAACTTCTGCCCGTTCAGCTCCTGCTTAAACCCTCCCATCCCACCATAACGCAAGCAAGCCCCTTCCCCTTTTAATATTTGGGATATGATGAAGGTTTGTTGTGATCCTAGGTTAATTGTTTACTGTTACTGCTTACTGTCAGAAAGTGGGATTTAAACTCCCATTTTCTATTGGGAGACTGTCTGTAAATTTGATGATAATAACAAACGAACCGAAGGTTAATGTCTGAGTCACTAGATCTATTTGATGTCCCATTCAAAGCAGGTTATACCTGGTGGCTTGGTAAAAAATCTATCCTTCTCCTCCTGGACCAAAGCACAGCACATGGCCAGCTGGTCATAGGCTCTTAATCTGCATTTCAATACTGAGCAATTACAAGGCCAGGTCCTGGAAAATTTGAAAACAGAGAATTGGGGAGGTCTTTGCACACACAAAATGTAGGAAGTTACCAAATGGGGACCCTTGCTGTCACTACAGTTATTTCATTTATTTCATGATACAGCCCTTCTGGCCTTTCAAGCCATGTTGCCCTAGCAACCCTGCCAAACCTGATTAACCCTAACCTAATCATGGGACAATTTTATAATGACCAAATAGCCTATGGAGTACATCACTGGACTGTGAAAAGAAACTGCAGCACCTGGAGAAAGCCCACATGTTCCATGGGGAGGACATACAGAGACTTCTTACAGAACAGTGCTGAATTGAACTGCAAACTCCAGAACGCTCTGATCTGTAATAGTGTCACGCTAACTGCTACATGATCATGGCTCCCAGTAACAACTACCATAGTTGTTCATAGTGTTCATGCTTAAAAGCCTGAGGAATGGAGTCAAACTTTTCTAAAAAGAGATACAGAGAGCAGTTAATAATACAGATCACTTCACTCAGATAAAGGAAAACGTATACAGCACTCCACTGTGGTGGGTTGAAAGAAATTTAAATTTAGTGTTTAAAGTGAGAGGTAGTTCACTCTGAAAGGAAGAGTAAATCTTACTTAGAAAGTGAAAAGACCAGTATGAAATCTTTCATTGGATCGCAGAGTCCAAGTGTCTGAGGTTTTGGGCCTCTGCAAGCAGACCACAAATGAAAAAATACATGGCATAGAGGAGCATTCTGCTCTGGGAATTGATAAAAGCATGAACTCTAATCAATTTGGCTAAAAGTCTGGACATTTTCTTGACGAATAGAATATAAAAGCAGAGCCCATGAGTTTTCCATTAGGATACAACAAAAGAATTTAGTAGCCTAAAATTCCAGAAGGCAGTCACATATTGCCTGGCTAAAATTGTGATTAATATAAAATCAAACTTAGCAGTTATTCATATGATAAATCCATTGCAAACTGATTGAAAATATTTTGTGGATCCTTTTCCAACAAAAGTGACTAAACATTTATCTATGCTAGCTTAAATATCTTTTCAATATTAATAGCAAGAAAGTATTTAGTTAATCCTCACCAGTTAGAAGACTGCAGACAGATAACGTCCAAGCAATAATGTAGATCACATTAGAGCAGAGGTGTCGAACTCAATTGCACATGGGGCCAAAACTCAAAGCACACTTTAGGTCGCGGGCCGAACAGGATAAACATTTATTGAACACACTAAAACTAAACATTTTTGAACATAAATATGAATAAAAACAGACAGGAATATTATTCCAGAAAAAATAAACTAAAACTTTAAATAACTTAAATATTTTGCTCTCCATAAAAATATCTCCTGTCAGTATTATACAAGTTAGAAATATGAGCATGCTGCAAAAAAACCCTGAAAATATAAATAAAATTTGTGCTTTTCAGCAAAAGTTAAAACAACAACAAATCAAAACACTCAGTTTTCTTTGCTCTTATGCCGTTTTGTCAGAGCTGGATGCTTGGCATCTTTTCTTGGCAATAAGTTCGTTTAGGTTTGGTGTAAGTTTCTGTGTTGTGGAGATTCTCAGGATGGACTGTAGGTGTTCATCAGTGAGACAACTCCTGTGTGATGTTTTGTTAATCTTCATCACTGAGAAAAGCTTCTCACACAGATATGTGCTACCAAACATGCACAAGGTTCGAGCCTCATGTAGACGGAGCTGAGGCATTGCTTCAGGAATGGAGCGAATAAACTGTACGGGCCCTGCAGTGTCGTACTTTGTCTTTAGTGTCCCATTACACTGCAGCTCTATCAGCTCCATCTGAATCTGTACAGGTGCAGTTTCCACGTCGACGACAAATGGGTTGCGAAGCAGCTCGAAATTAATTTTTTGTGCTTCAAAGTCACCAAAGCGCCGTGCGAACTCAGTGTGAAGAATAGCGTTGTATACAGCAACAGATGCTTGACGCGGGAATGTTCCCGGGTAGCCTATCGGCAGCTGTTGTGCTGCATTATGGGATCTGTAGTTTGTGTGTTATCAGCGCTTCATATCGCCGGGCCATTAATAATTAAAATAATAGATCTATCTAAAATGATCTCGCAGGCCGGATATAATTGTACGCCGGGCCAGATATGGCCCGCGGGCCTTGTGTGTGACACCTATGCATTAGAGGCAACAGTAAATTAGTATCACCTCACTTGTTTATATTGTGCCTTAACACAGTATGCATTATGTATAATTATGGCTTATACTAACTAGATGTTGCATAGGTAGTCTGTGTGCATCAAAAAGTACCAAATGCTAATATGGATAGTAAATTCCAACATATAAAACAAAGAACTACCTCACTTATATTACTATCATCTGTGTATTCCAGCACCTCATCTTTTCCTTTTCTTCTGTGGAGTGGAACTCTGGACTCTGATCAGTGATTTAAAATCTACACTCTAGCAACACATGTTTTGGCCACACTGTCTGTCTTTGACGTGCTGCTCCTAGATATGTTGTCCATTTCTTTGGTATCTCAATTCTCTCTTGACCCCTTACAGCACTCTGGATTGTTAGACTGTCTATCCACCATATAGATAGTGTAAACCAAAATTCCTGCTAATTAAATACTGGGAAAACTAAATGCCATCACTTTCCATTTCTGCCTCTAGTCTTTTTTTCTAGCCACTCTCTCCAATCAACACCCAAAACAATTGAGGAACTTAGTGGCTCAGCAGCATTTTTCAAGGAAATGAACAGTTTATGTTTTGGGCTGAGACAGCCTGATAGAACATAAAACACAGAACATAGAAATCTACAGCACATTACAGGCCCTTCAGCCCACAATGTTGTGCCGACCATGTAACCGACTCTAGAAACTGCCTGGACTTTCCATACTGTATAGCCCTCTATTTTTCTAAGCTCCATGAACCTAAGAGTGTCTTAAAAGGCTCCATTGTATCTGCATTCACCGCTGTTGCTGGCAGTGCATTCCACACACCCACCACTCTGTGTGTGAAAAACTTATCTCTGACATCCCTCCTGTACCTACTTCCAAGCACTTTAAAACTGTGCCCTCTTGTGTTAGCCATTTCAGCCCTGGGAAGAAGCCTCTGGCTATCCACACGATCAATGCCTCTCATCATCTTATACACCTCTATCAGGTCACCTCTCAGCCTCTGCCACTCCAAAGAGAAAAGGCCAAGTTCATTCCCATAAGGCATGCTCCCCAATCCAGGAAACATCCTTGTAAATCTCCTCTGCACTCTCTCTATAGTATCCACATCCTTCCTGTAGTGAGGTGACCAGAACTGAACACAGTACTCCAAGTGGGGTCTGACTAAGATCTGTAACATTACCTCATGGTTCTTGAACTGTATCCCATGGTTGATGAATGCCAACACACCATATGCTTTTTTAACAACACTGTGCAGCAGCTTTGAGTATCCTGTGGACACAGAACCCAAGGTCTCCCTGATCCTCCACACTGCCAAGAGTCTTACCATTAATATTATATTTTGTCTTCAAATCTGACCTATCAAAATGAACCACTTCACACTTATCTGGGTTGAACTCCATCTGCCACTTCTTGGCTCAGTTCTGCATCCTATCAATGTCCCGTTGTAACCTCTGACAACCCTTCAGACTACCCACAACACCCCTAACTTTTGTGTCACCAGAAAACTTACTAACCCACCCTTCTACCTCTTCATCCTGGTGATTTCTAAACATCACAAAGAGGAGGGGTCCTGGAACAGATCGCTGCGGAACACCACTGGTCACTGTTCTCCTTGCAGAATACAAACCATCTACAACCACCCTTTGCCTTCTGTGGGCAAGCTAATTCTGGATCCACAAAGCAAGGTCTCCTTAGATCCCATGACTCATTACTTTCTGAATGAGTCTTGCATGGGGAACCTTATCAAATGTCTTACTGAAATCCGTATACACTACATCAGTGGTCCCCAACCACTGGGCCGCAAAGCATGTGCTACTGGGTACTGAATTCATTCGATAAACCCTTTTAGAAATGAAATTGAGTGTATTAGCCACTTATAAGTGATTTATAGTTGATTTATCACCTATGTTCCGGTCGTGATTAACACCCCCCCTCCCCCACAGTCGGTCGGTCCGCAAGAATTAAACCGGTCAGCGGTGCAAAAAAGGTTGGTGACCCCTACACTACATCCACTGCTCTACCTTCATCAATATGCTTTGTTACATCCTCAAAAAACTCAATCATGCTCATAAGGCACGACTTGCTAATGCTGACTAAACCTAATCAGATGATGCCTCTCCAAATGCTCATAAATCCTGTCTCTCAGGATCTTCTCCAAAAACTTGCCCACTACTGAAGTAAGACTTACTAGTCTATAATTTCCTGGATTATCTCTACTATCTTTCTTGAACAAGGGATCAACATTTGCAACCTTCCAACCCTCTTGTATTTTACCCGCCCCTACTGATGATGCAAAGATCATCACCAGAAGCTCAGCAATCAATCTCCTTCCCTCACTTCCTACTGTGCCTTGGGTGTATCTCATCCATACCTGGTGATTTACCTAACTTCATGCTTTTTGAAAGCTCCAGCACATCCGCTTTCTTAATGTCTATATGCTCAAGCATTTCTGCCCACTATAAGTCATATCCACAATTGCCAAGGTCCTTTTTCCTGGTGAATACTGAAGCAAAGTGTTCATTAAGTACCTCTGTTACCTCTTCCAACTCCATGCAATGTTTCCACTATCGCACCTGATTTGTCTTATTCTCATTCAGCTCAACCTCTTGCTCTTCACACACTTGTAGAATGCCTTTGGGGCTTTCCTTAATCTTGTTTGCCAAGGCCTTCTCATGGCTTCTTCTAACTCTCCTAATTTAATTCTTAAACTCCTTCCTGGCAACCTTTTAATTTTCTAGAGCTCTAACAGTACCTAGTTTCTTGAACTTTTCGTAAGCTTTTCTTCCTAACTAGATTTTCTACATCCTTTGTACACCATTGTGCTTTTACCCTACCATCCTTTCCCTGCCTCAATGGAACATACTTATGCAGAACGCCATTCAAATGCTCCCTGAACATTTGCCACATTGCTGCCTTGCACTTCTCTGAGAACATCTGCTCCCAAGTTTCTGCCTAATAGTATCATATTTCCCCCAACCCCAATTTAATGTTTTCACAGATTGTCTGCTCCTATCCCTCTCCAGTGCTATGGTAAAGGAGATAGAGTTCTGATCACTACCTCAAAAATGTTCTCCCACTGAGAGATCTGACACCTGACCAGGTTCATTTCCCAGTGCCAGATCAAGTACAGCCTTTCATCTAGTTGGCTTACCTACATATTGTGTCAGGAATCCTTCCTGAACACACCTAACAAGCTCCACCCCATCCAAACCCTTTGCTCTAAGGAGATGCCAGTCAATATTAGGAAAGTTAAAATCTCCAATCACAACAACCCTATTATTGTTTCACCATTCCAGAATCTGTCTTCCGCTCTGCTCCTCAATGTCTCTGCTACTACTCAGGTGTCCATAAAAAACACCCAATAGAGTCATTGCCCCCTTCCTGTTTCTGACTTCCACCCACACTGACTTACTAGACAAACCCTCTATGACTTCTTGCTTTTCTGCAGCCATGATACTATCCCTGATTAGCATTGCCACACCCCCCACCTCTTTTGCCTCCCTCCCTGTCCTTTTTTGAAATATCTAAAACCTGCCACACTCAGCAGCGATTCTTGCCACTGAGTCATCCAAGTCTCTGTAAAGGCCACAAAGTCATAGTTCCACATACTGATCCACAGCCTAAGTTCATTCGCCTTGTTTATGATACTCCTTGCATTAAAATAGACACATCTCAAACTATCAGGCTGAGTGCATCTTTGCTCTATCATCTGCCTATCCTTCCTTATAAACTCCCTACAAGCCGTCTCTATTTGTGCGCCAGCTGCCCCATCCTCTGCCTCTTCACTTTGGTTCCCATCCCCCTGCAAATCTAGTTTAAACCTTCCCCAATAGCATTAGCAAAACTCCCTCCCAGGATATTGGGTTCCCCTCCAGTTCAGGTTCAACCTGTCCTACTTGTACATGTCACCTCTTCGCCAGAGAAGGTTCCTGATTAAGAGACTTAGCCCAAAACATTGACTGTTCATTTCTCTCCATTGTTGCTGCGTGACCCATTGAATTCCTCCATTATTTTGTTCGATGTTCCAGATTTTCAGCATCTCCAGTCTCTTGTGTCTTCATATTAACTGCTCCACAGCAAAATCTCTTCAAGGTATGCTACCCTAAAAAAGCTTTCTTCCAGTTTTGATGAAGGGTGTTGGCCTGGAACGTTGACTGTTCATTCCCCTTTATGGATGCTGACTGATTCACTGATTTCCTCCACTGTTTTCCATGTGGCTCCAGTTTCTTTAGAACCTTCGGTCTCTCTTGCCTCTCTACTATCACTTTTTCTCCTCCCATAACAACCTGATGCTGAACCAAATAGATTGCAATTAAGCATTTGGCTACACTTCAGCACGATCATTTTTAATACTGAAACAATTGTATCATCACTACCAACAATCACTACCCTCTAGCTAAAGAAATTCCTTCTCACTTCTTTTCTAAGTGGACATCCCTCCATTCTGAGGCTGTCTTTCTGGACCTAGACTTGCCCATTACAGAAAACATCCTCTCTACATCCACTCTATCTATGCCTTTCAATATTGGAAAGGTTTCAATGAGACCACTCCTCATTCTTCTAAACTCCAGTGAGTACAGGCCCAGAGCCCTCAAACGCTCCTCATACATTAACCCTTTAATTCCCAGAATAATTATCATGAGCCTCCTCAGCACCCTCTCCAATGCCAGCACATCTTTTCTTAGATAAGGGGCCCAGAATTGCTCACAATACTTCAAGTGCAGTCTGACCTGTGCCTTATAAAGCCTCATCATTAGAACCTTGCTCTTATGTTCTAGTCATTTTGATAAGAATGCGAACATTGCATTTGCCTTCCTTCCAACTTCAAATTAAGCTTTAAAAAATCCTGCACAGGGACTCATAGGTCCCTTTCCACCTCTGATTTTTGAATTCTCCCCCCGTTTAGGTAATAGTCTATGCCTTTATCCCTTCTGCCAAATGCATGACCATAGACTTCCCTACACTAAATTCCATATGCCATTTCTTTGCCCATTCTCTGTCTAAGTCCTTCTGCAGACACCTTGCTTCCTTAACACTACACAACCTGGCCACAAAACCATCAATTTAAAGTGTATTTAAAACTATCTTGATCAGTAGTGCTTTAAATCATTTCTCCATGCTCCTACACTGAGAGCAAAGTCCATGTGAAAAATATGAAGCAAAACTGTTGTGATTGATATGAATCCCTGAAAGTTTAATTATCATATAAAGCTCACATTTTCTTATGCAATTTAATCTGTTCCACCCATATCTTATCTTAAATGTTTCAGTCTGTGCCACTCCCTTCCTCTAACAGTTTTTTTTCTTTCTTATCTGGAATTATCAATGTTTTAAAAGGTGCTGAGTAAACACAACTGATTCATTGCTTTAGAAGTGAAAGGTTAATTTATCTTAAAGTTACAATATGCTAAAGGACTTTGATATAGAAGTTTAGCTCAAGGGAGTACAGTTTAAATAAAACGTGGCTTCAACAGTTTGCAAAAGCAATAATCTGGATACTGTATTTGAGAGCTGAGGGTTTCCTAGATCATGTGTTCCAGGAAGTATTCCCCCCCCCCCCCCCCCCACACACACACACACTCACTCACTCACTCACTCACTCAGAGATAACTCAGTAGAATAGCAGCCACCTGGAAGAATAGGTAGAAGAAGGAACCATCAGGTGTTTGCCTCTCTATAACTACCGAGCATTAGAAATTGGAGATAGGGAGGAAGCTTAAAGTTGTGCAGTCTGTAAAGTGGCACTAGGGACAGGAGAATGCTTAGAGGCAGGGTGGAGTACGGAGAAAGCTAGTAACCTAGTTCTCAAAGCAGATACCATAGTTCAGCAATCAGTCAGGAATTTCTGCAACTGTCAACATGAGTCCCTGGTACTCTTGAGAGGACAAGGATAGATTCCTTTTAAATGGAGTTAAGAAACAAGAAGGGTGATGTGATTCCACTGCAGGTATTCTACTGCCCACCAACAGTGATGGGCAGATGTGGGCAGAGCTGGAGCTGGGTCTTAGAAGGAGGAGAGGAATGATAATTGGGGAATGGCGCTCACTACAACATACATTTAGATTTGCATGGAAACAAGAAGTACCACTCCTGAATCAGGGTAGGGCTGAGACAGGATCTGGCCAGGATGTGTTATGAGATACTTTGAAAGGTTGGTCATGACTAGAATTAACTCCTGTGTGAACAAGGATCTGGAGCTGCTGCAATCCGCCTACTGACACAATCGGTCTACATCAGATGCAATCTCATTGGTTCTCCACTTGGCTGTGGAGGACCTGGACAACAGCAAAACTTATGTCAGGCTGCAATTTATCAATTACAGCTTGGCATTCAACACCGTTAATCTCTCACTGCAAACCAACAAGCTTCAAAACCTGGATCTCTGTATCTCCCTCTGCAACTGGATCCTTGAGAGCCCACATTCAGTGTGAATCAGTAATAACATCTCCTCTTTGCTGACAATCAACACAGCTGCACCTCAATCATATGAGCTTACCTCAATGCACTACTCTGTCTACATTCAAGGGTGCGTGGATAGGCACAGTTCGGACACCACCTATAAATTCACTTCTGCTGTTAACAAAATCTCGCATGGCAAAGAGGTCACACAGGAGTGAGGCACATCAGTTGGGATGAGTGGTGTCGCAACAACCACCTTGTACTTAATGTCAGCAAGACCAAGGAATTGATTGTGGACCTCAAGAAGGAGGAAGTCAGGAGAACAAACATGAGTTCTCATTGAGGATAAGGTGTTGAAAAGAGTGAGCAGCTTCAAGATCCTGGGAATCACCAGCTCAGAGGAACTACTCTGCGTCCGACATATTAATGCAATCACAAAGTGGGCATGTCGGCAACTCTGCTTCATTAGGAGTTTGAGAAGACTTAGCATGTCAACAAAGACTCTCACAAAGTTCTACAGTTATGTGGTGGAGAGCAACCTGACTGGGTGCATTACAATCTGGTATAAAGCCTTCAACACACTGGAGAAGTTGCAGAGAAGCTGCAGAGGGCTGTAAACTTGGCTGGTGCACTCATTTATACTCTACCCACCACTGAGGATATCTTCAACAGACTGTGCCTCAACAAGGCAACACCCATCATTAAAATTCCTCTCTATCCAGGACATCCCCTCTTTTCATTATTACCATTGGGGAGGAGCTAGAGGAGCCTTAAGATTCACACTTAACATTTCAAGAATGGCTTCTTTCCTTCTGCCATCAGATTTTTGAATGGTCCACAAACCAATGAAAACTATTTGTCTGTTGCACTATTTATATATTTCTGCAACTTATAATTTTGTGTTTTACATTGTATTGATGCCACAAAGTAATTAATTTCATGACACACGTCAGTACTAATAAACCCAATTCTGATTCTGAAGTAGCTGTGTTATGAATGTACCACAGCTCTGAGGGGCCGAAGGGTGCGGGGGTAGCCCCCTCCTTTGTGAGAATTGCAAGATCACTATTGAGTCAATTCAGGAGACACAGGAAATGAGAGAAAGACATGCAGAATCCACAAAAGGGTTAAAATGTGTCCTGGCCTCCGAAAGGCGGACCCATTGATACCGGCTATTGTCTCTTGGAGACGGACTTGTGTATTTCATCCTGGACGATGCAATCAAAGCCCCAGGCAATGAACCAAGGAGGAGGTTGGTGGAGGGATTGCATGATCCCCAACCTGATTGACACCTGAGACCCTGTGAGTCAGGATAAAAAGAGGGTCTGTGGGAACAGCCCCTCAGACGCACCAGAAGACACGCTAGAGATCCTGTGACAGCGTTTAATAGCGACAGCCGGTGGGGGGCTCGTGTGCGTCCTTCCCTTGCCTGGGATTGGTGGCCTTACCACGGGAGAATGGCTTTAGCTAAAGGAGAGGCCACAAGTGAACGGCCACCCCCAACGAGACTCCGACGGATCAAACTCATAAAGGTTGGAAAACCCGCAGGGTAACTGTTCCCATTCTATTCCTATTTCTCTCTCCCTCCAACAAAGTGCAACACAGCGACAACCAAAAGTCGGCAGCTTGTGGAACTGCAGTGAACTGTACATTTCCATCAGACAATTCATTATCCCCTAGACAACGATAGAGCTTATTTCTTATTGATTATTATTATACCCGCACCTTTAGATTTAGTATTGACAACGTATATTATCTGTATGTTTGCATTGATATTATTTTTGTGAATCTTTACTAATAAATACTGTTAAAATTAGTACCATCAGACTTCAACGGACCTCTCTATCTTTGCTGGTAAGTGACCCAATTACGGAGTACGTAACAAATTGGGGTTCTCGTCTCGAGATTTGATACCAAATTGGGGACCCAGTGAATCGGGCTTGTAAGTCCAAACTTGGATCTGGTTACGCGGGTAGCCAGACGAGAAACCAGCAAAGATGGATGTGGGTGAATTTATAGAAAACCCGACTCTGGAGGCGCTAGAGGCAGCCACCAAATCAGACTTGATAAATTTGGCGAAGGGGTTAAACCTTGCAGAGGTGAGGTTGTCAATGAAAAAGCGGGAGGTGCGAAGGGCAATAACTCAGTATTATATTGTGAAGAATGTGTTTGCAGCTGAGGTATTGGAAAATATCCCTGAAAAGGTACCAGCTAGTGGGATGGCTCAGTTAGAGTTGGAGAAATTAAGGTTGGAACATGCAATTAAGTTAAAGCAGCTGGAAGCAGCTGAGAAGGAGAATGAAAGAGCCGACAATCAAAGGGAGCATGAGCTCCAGCTAAAGGAGAAAGAAAGGGAGCATGCACTCCAGCTAAAGGAGTTAGAGGTGAAACGGGAGCAGGAAAGAGCTGAGAAACAAAGAGAGCACGAAGTTCAGTTAAAACAGCTGGAAGCAGCTGAGAAGGAGAAAGACAGAGCCAAGAGAGAGAGAGAGAAAGAGAAGGAAAGGGCCGAGAAGGAGAGGGAGGCAGAGAAACAGAGGAAACATGACTTGGAGATGGAGAAGTTAAGGCAAGAGCAACGAGTTCAGGGGTCAGACCAAGAGGAGCGGTTTAATGTTAGTCGGGAGTTGAGGTTAGTACCTCCGTTCGAGGAGACGGATGTTGCTAGTTATTTCTTGCTTTTCGAAAAGGTGGCAGTGAATCAGAAGTGGCCCAGAGAACAGTGGGTGGCGTTGTTACAAAGTGTGTTAAAAGGGAAGGCACAGCGGGCATATACGGCGTTGTCCATGGAGGAGGAAGAGGAGGAGAGTTATGACAAAGTAAAGGCGGTCATTCTCCGGAGTTATGAGCTAGTACCTGAAGCATATAGACAAAAGTTCAGAAATTTAAAGAAAGGGTGGAATCAGACGTATACCGAGTTTGCCTATGAGAAGGGTGTGCTCTTGGACCATTGGTGCACCGCAGAAATAGTGGACGAGGATTATTGGCGTCTCAGGGAGTTAATTCTGATTGAGGAATTTAAAGGTTGTGTTTCAGAGGATATCCGGTTGTATTTGAATGAGAAGCCGAATAAATCCATCTCAGAATTTGCTAGGTTCGCAGATGAATATGCCCTAACCCACAAGACAAAGTTTTCCTTGAATAAAAGTTCCCAGAGAGACAGTGGGAACAATCGAGAAAGCCCGCTGGCTGAGGCAGAGGTCCCGCCGGGAGCTAGTGGTAAGATTGAGGGGGAAAGGCAAGACGGCCAGAGATTTCCGGGCTTGACCTGTTTTAATTGTGGAAAGGGGGGGCGTATTGCATCTCGGTGCTTTGCTCCGAGGAAAGAGACAGGAAAAGGGAAAGCAGCAGTCCCTATCGGATGTGCCGTGGTAATCAGTAAATCGACAAGGGAGCCCCGGGTAGACAGAGTACGAGAATGGTCTGAGACTTGTATGTCAAACGGAACCGTGTCTGTGAGGGAGGGAGGCACCCCAGTTCCAGTACGGATCTGGAGAGACACAGGGGCGGAACTATCATTGATCAGCAGTAAGGTACTAGATTTTGGTCACAAGACGGGAATGGTTGCTGTGAAAGGAATAGGAAAAGGGACGGAAATGGTGCCCTTGCATAAGATCATTATGAATTGTGAGCTAGTCTCTGGACCAGTTGAAATGGGGGTGCGATCAGAATTTCCAAGAACTGATGCGGACGTCCTTCTGGGTAATGATTTAGCCGGTGGTAAGGTTTTGGTCGGCAATGACGCTGACAAAACAGCCTGTGAGTGTTGAGGCTCCGCCCCTAGATTCCAAGATCTATCCCGCATGCACGGTCACTCGCAGCATGTCGAGAGAGGCAGCTGAGAACGAGAGCAGTTTAAATCTGGCCAGTATCGATTTGGCCGAGATGTTTTTACCGACTCTGCACCACGAGGGTTTGGAGGGTGGTAAAACAGAGGGTAGTAAAGTGAAAGAGAGTAAGGGAGAGGAGATAGACCTGCCCTTAGCAAGGAATGACGTGCTAGGGCACAAAATGGAGATGAGAAACAGGTAAAGCTGTTAAAAGGTCCAGAGGTGGACATGGATGATCTGTCTGGTTTGGCAGAACTGTTTGAAGAAGTTGAAAATTCTAAAGGTGTTCCCGATAATGAAATGAAGGCAGTCCTAGATGAGAAGGATGCCATTACCTTGAAGAAGTCTGCTGGGTTGGCAGATAAGGTTGTTGCAGCCCGCAGGGTTGAATTTTCTCCAGAAGGGAGTTGCCCAGAGAGCAGCTGGGAGAATCAGGGGAATTTAGAATTTGAAAAGGGTACGGGTATTGAAAGCCTGGAAGAGGCAAATGTCCCATTTGAGTGTGTCCAAGATGTGGATGCACATGGTACTGAACCTAGTAATGGAGCTCAGAAAAAGTCTGAGGTATTTGATTCAGTTAAAAAGGAATGCAGTCCTTGTGGGTCAGATGGACTTGGTTCAGTGAAGAAAGGGTTAACCTTGGTAATAGTGGGAAGTGAGAGTTCCCAGGTGTTTCTGCTCGAAGGGGTGTTAAAAGTTAATGCGGAGATCAAACGTGGGGAGATGAATATTATCATTGAAGAAAACGGGAAATATGTAGTTCCCAAATCGAATGAAGAAAATTTAAAACCTGCGGATCACTTACAGGTTGAGTTGGAAGATGACGGGGCCCCCCATGCTATTGTCATTCCAGAGTGTGGTGTGAAAAGGCAGAATCTGAAATGCTGCTTGAACAAAGAGTTCGAACTAAAAACTAATAGCCTGAAGGGTCCTGAAGAGAAAGCTAGCAACTTGCGTAAAATTAAAGAATTGGGTGGAAATTCAGAAGATGGTCTAAGTTTGGGACACAGTGTTGATAAAATAACTCCTATGAAAGAAGCAGGCAAAAGCCTATTTTGCCAGGGTACCCAAGCTCCCCACGTGGGAACTAACCGGAAAAGAGACGAGGGTTAATGGGGACACCATTTTTAAATAGCAGAAACCGGTTTTAAGGGATTTCGACAAAGCCTGTGAATAATAAAAGACAAACCCCATGGAAGCCTGCCTGTTAAGTTTGAAAGCCACATAAAGATTAGTATTTGCATGGACTGTTGCAGTATACCCGTAAGCTAAGATCACAACTCTTTAGTTTTGTTGGCTAAAGAAAAATAAGACCTAAAAATAGGTGGTTATTCAATTGGAGTCTGATGCTACAAGACTTTAGTAGGGTACAAGATGTTAAGATATTAAAGGAAGTGACAATTGTAATCGGTAACCATCTAGATACTGAATTGAATGTATAACTGTATTACTCTGTAAAAGAAAAGCCTTTGTATTGTGTTAGATTCTAAAATCTTGTAAGACACTGTACTACTTCGTTTTCACTGCTGGTGAAAACGCTTTGAAGAAAGGGGGTGTTATGAATGTACCACAGCTCTGAGGGGCTGAAGGGTGTGGGGGTAGCCTCCTCCTTTGTGAGAATTGCAAGATCACTATTGAGTCAATTCAGGAGACACAGGAAATGAGAGAAAGACATGCAGAATCCACATAAGGGTTAGAATGTGTCCTGGCCTCCGAAAGGCAGACCCATTGATACCAGCTATTGTCTCTTGGAGTCGGACTTGTGTATTTCATCCTGGACGATGCAATCAAAGCCCCAGGCAATGAACCAAGGAGGAGGTTGGTGGAGGGATTGCATGATCCCCAACCTGATTGACACCTGAGACCCTGTGAGTCAGGATAAAAAGAGGGTCTGTGGGAACAGCCTCTCAGACGCACCAGAAGACACGCTAGAAATCCTGTGACAGCATTTAATAGCGACAGCCGGTGGGGGGCTCGTGTGCGTCCTTCCCTTGCCTGGGATTGGTGGCCTTACCACGGAAGAACAGCTTTAGCTAAAGGAGAGGCCACAAGTGAACGGCCACCCCCAACGAGACTCCGACGGATCGAACTCATAAAGGTTGGAAAAGCCCGTAGTGGTAACTGTTCCCATTCTATTCCTATTTCTCTCTCCCTCCAACGAAGTGCAACACAGCGACAACCAAAAGACGGCAGCTTGTGGAACTGCAGTGAACTGTACATTTCCATCGGACAATTCATTATCCCCTAGACAACGATAGAGCTTATTTCTTATTGATTATTATTATACCCGCACCTTTAGATTTAGTATTGACAACGTATATTATCTGTATGTTTGCATTGATATTATTTTTGTGAATCTTTACTAATAAATACTGTTAAAATTAGTACCATCAGACTTCAACGGACCTCTCTATCTTTGCTGGTAATTGACCCAGTTACGGGGTGTGTAACAGCTGATAAGAGGTAGGTCCAATTTTGGATCAAGAAGGTAATCCATGCATTGAGACAGAGGACAAAACTGAAATAATTAATAAACCCTTTATTAGTCTAATGCAGCAAGGAGAATGCCGGCAAAATCGCAGAGAAAACAAATGCAGTCTTGATGAATAGTTGAAATCTATTAAGGGAAGTTATTAGAATGTTATTAGAAAGTTATGGCTAGTTCTGGTTAAAGTAAACAAGCTACCATGAGCTCATGCAGTGTAGGCTGAGGGAAGTGAGAATCAAGATTGCAAATGACGCCTGTCATTTTCCAGTCCTCTGTATTTACAGGATAAAAAAATACAAAGGACCAGACCACAGCAAATATGACTCTCTTTTTCAACAAGGGGTATAATGACATAATATGTGACTTCAAGCTAATCAGTTCAACTTCAGATATAGGGAAGCTTGAAGTCAATAATCTGAGAAAAAAAGGTAAGTATGCATTTGGAGAAATTTAGTTAATAAAAGTGAACCAGCAGGGATTTTTTGACAAGGTTGCAGAGAAAATCAAGGAGGAGAATGTAGTGGTTGTCTTCTATATAGACTTCAAACAAGACTGAACATTGTGCCATAGTTACTAAACATCATCACTTCTGATCTCATGACAAGGGGAAAGTCATTGATGCAGCATTTGAAGATGGCTGGACCTGCAATATTGCTAGTAATAGTACAAGAGAATTCTGCAGTCATGTCCTATGCCTTAATCTACCCCCAACAACTACAACCATCCATTTATTGCAAAATATGACCCTAATGCTCACTAATGGTTTTCAAGGGATATTGGAAACTTGGTTCGGAAAAAGAGAGAGATCTACAATAAATATAGGCAGTGTGGAGTAAATGAGGTGCTCGAGGAATATAAAGAATGTAAAAAGAATCTTAAGAAAGAAATTAGAAAAGCTAAAAGAAGATACAAGGTTGCTTTGGCAAGTAAGGTGAAAATAAATCTGAAGGGTTTATACAGTTATATTAGTAGCAAAAGGATAGTGACGGATAAAATTGATCCCTTAGAGAATCAGAGTGGACAGTTATGTGTGGAACCAAAAGAGATGGGAGAGATTTTGAATAATTTCTTTTCTTCGGTATTCACTAAGGAGAAGGATATTGAATTGTGTAATGTAAGGGAAACAAGTAGAGTAGTTATGGAAACTATAATTAAAGAAGAGGAAGTCCTGGCACTTTTAAGGAATATAAAAGTGGATAAGTCTCTGGGTCCAGACAGGATATTCCCTAGGACCTTAAGGGAAGTTGGTGTAGAAATAGCAGGGGCTCTGACAGAAATATTTCAAATGTCATTAGAAATGGGGATGGTGCTGGAGGACTGGTGAATTGCTCATGTTGTTCCATTGTTTAAAAAGGGTTCTAAGAGTAAACCTAGAAATTATAGGCAATAAGCAATTAAGTTTGACATCAGTGGTAGGTAAATTAATGGAAAGTATTAGAGATGGTATATATAATTATCTGATAGACAGGGTCTGATTAGGAACAGTCAACATGGATTTGTGTGTGGAAGGTCATGTTTGACAAATCATATTGAATTTTTTGAAAAGGTTACTAGGAAAGTTGACAAGGGTAAAGCAGTGGATGTTGTCTACATGGACTTCAGTAAGGTCTTTGACAAGATTCCACATGGAAGGTTAGTTAGGAAGGTTCAATCGTTAGGTATTAATATTGAAGTAGTAAAATGGATTCAACAGTGGCTGGATGGGAGATGCCAGAGAGTAGTGGTGGATAACTGTTTGTCAGGTTGGAGGCCAGTGACTAGTGGTGTGCCTCAGGGATCTGTACTGGGTCCAATGTTGTTTGTTATATACAATAATGATCTGGATGATGGGGTGGTAAATTGGATTAGTAAGTATGCAGATGATACTAAGATAGGTGGATTTGTGGATAATGAAGTAGGTTTTCAAAGCTTGCAGAGAGATTTAGGCCAGTTAGAAGAGTGGGCTGAAAAATGGCAGATGGAGTTTAATGCTGATAAGTGTGAGGTGCTACATTTTGGTAGGAATAATCCAAATAGGACATACATGATAAATGATAGGGCATTGAGGAATGCAGTAGAACAGAGTGATCTAGGAATAATGGTGCATAATTCTCTGAAGGTGGAATCTCATGTGGATAGGGTGGTGAAGAAAGCTTTTGGTATGCTGGCCTTTATAAATCAGAGCATTGAGTATAGGAGTTGGGATGTAATGTTGAAATTGTACAAGACATTCGTAAGGCCAAATTTGGAGTATTGAGTACAGTTCTGGTCACTGAATTATAGGAAAGATGTCAACAAAATAGAGAGAGTACAGAGGAGATTTACTAGAATGTTACCTGGGTTTCAGCACCTCAGTTACAGAGAAAGGTTGAACAAGTTAGGTCTTTATTCTTTGGAGTGTAGAAGGTTGAGCGGAGACTTGATAGGGGTATTTAAAATTATGAGGGGGATAGATAGAGTTGACATGAATAGACTTTTTCCATTGAGAGCAGGGGAGATTCAAAAAGAGGACATGAGTTGAGAGTTAGGGGGCAAAAGTTTAGGGGTAACACAAGGGGGAACTAGATAGAGAATCTCAGATGAGGGGATGTTTAAAACTAAGGTGCATTGCAATTTCTTCTCACGGAGTACAGTGAATCTCTTGAATTCTCCTTAGAGGGTTGTGTGAATCTAGATCACTGGAAGCATTTAAAGAGGAGGCAGGTAAGGTTCTGAAAGATTGGGGATTTGAGAGTTATGTGCAAATGGTACAGCGGAGGAGTTGAAACCTAGAGTAGGTAATCTATAATCATATTGGATTTGGAGGGCCAGGTAAACTACTCTTGCTCCTATTCTCCTGTGTTCTTAGATTGCAAGCTATCAGTCACTGGCTGAGTAAGCAGAAAGAGTGGTAAGACCAATTCAATTCAGAGAAATATGTGGTAACTCACAGTTACTGGGTTCAAGGAATAACCTAGGAGGAGCTTGGGTGACAATGGCACTTAACGGTGACTCCTTTGCTTGCATCTTCAGAAACAGCTCTATTTCTATCTTTAATATCTCTATTTTTCCCTTTCAGGTTCCTTTGAAAACCCTGGCCTGGAGTTACACACTGACTTCAATTCTTTGCGGGAATGGGACCTACTCTCGGAGTCTCACGACTGGCTGTTATTTGATATACCAAGGACACAGCCTGGAAGATTAGCTTGCCTTCAGAGTTTCGGGATTTCGTGGCCCTGGAGGCGGGCAGGCTTGAGGTCGGTGCCTCTGCAGAAAATCGGTGTGTTGTGGGAGATGGAAGATCAAAAGCAGTGAGCTGGCTGCTGGCTGTGTGCCCGGAGACCCGAGTTCTTTGAGCACAGAGCTCGGGAAAAGAGACGCAACAGACTTTTAACATCGTAGATCAGCGAGTTGTTTTGTTATGTCTTTCTTCTCATAGAACCATAGAACCATAGAACATTACAGCACAGAAACAGGCCTTTTGGCCCTTCTTGGCTGTGCCAAACCATTTTTCTGCCTAGTCCCACTGACCTGCACCTGGCCCATATCCCTCCGTACACCTCTCATCCATGTACCTGTCCAAGTTTTTCTTAAATGTTAAAAGTGAGCCCGCATTTACCATTTCATCTGGCAGCTCATTCCACACTCCCACCACTCTCTGTGTGAAGAAGCCCCCAATAATGTTCCCTTTAAACTGCTCCCCCTTCACCCTTAACCCATGTCCTCTGTTTTTTTCTCCCTTAGCCTCACTGGAAAAAGCCTGCTGTACCCATCATAATTTTATATACCTCTGTCAAATCTCCCCTCATTCTTCTATGCCCCAGGGAATAAAGTCCTAACCTATTCAAACTTTCTCTGTAACTCAAGTCCCGGCAACATCCTTGTAAACCTTTTCTGTACTCTTTCAACCTTATTAATATCCTTTCTGTAATTCGGTGACCAAAACTGCACACAATACTCCAAATTCAGCCTCACCAATGCCTTATACAACCTCACCATAACATTCCAACTCTTATGCTCAATACTTTGATTTCTCGTTGTGAAACGGAGACACCTCTTTTTCCCTTAGCAGGGAGAGAGCCTGTAATATGTCGAATTACTGCGTGAACAAATAGTATTTGGGATTCTGCGTCTGTTTCTTTATTGAGGCTTTGCAGCACGCTTGAGTGCTTTGTGGGGGGTGTCAATGTTTTTTGCTGGTGGGGGAGGGGGATTGTTGCTTTGCTGCTGCTTACATGTGGATGGGGGGAGCTGGGGGGAACTTTGGGGTTCTAACGTTTAACTGTCATTCATTCTTTGGGGCGCTTCTCTGTTTTTATGGATGGTTGCGAAGAAAAAGAATTTCAGGGTATATATTGTATACATTTCTCTGAAATTAAATGTACCTTTGGAAGATTGATTTTCTTTAGAATAATGGAGACTAAGATGAGATTTAATTGGAGAATACAATATTATAAGGTATTAATTTCCCTTAACAGAGAGGTTGATAATGAGAAAATTTATATTAAAGTTAATCAGTAAAATGATTAGGGGGTGACATGGTAGTATAGTGGTTAGCACAATGCTTTGTAGTACCAGTGACCTGGGTTCAATTTCCATCACTGCCTGTAAGGAGTTTGTACATTCTCCCTGTGACCACATAGGTTGCCATTAGGTGCCCTGGTTTTCTCTCACAGACCAAAGATGTACCTGTTAATTTGTCGTTGTAAATTGTTCCAAAATTAGGCTAGGATTAAATTGGGGGATTGTTGGGCAGTGTGGCTCGGGGGGCCAGAAAGACCTATACCACACTATATATCAATAATAACTTAAAAAAAGTTGAGGAACAAAGTTTTCACAGAAAGGCTAGTAGTTGTCTGCATTTCAAGGCGTGAAATAGTGCAGGAGACAAATTTAAAAGGTATTTGGGGGGACAAAAACAAAGGCTGTGGACTGAGAGTGAGATATAATTGGCTAAATAGCCTCTTTGTGTGCCATAAACTTCTATGCTATGATTATGTGAACTAAAAGCCACTCTGACATTTTAAGCAGTTTTAATGGAAATGAGACCACAATGATTTATTATATACTATTCAATATTCTAACAACTTAATATGAATAGATTACTAAATTATTAATAAATATATGTCAAATTCAGTGTTGCTAAGGGACTACGTATCAATCTGACTACATTGCCTGACAAAGTGTATAGCTGGATGAAGTCTCATGAATAGATATCTGAAGGTCAGCAAAGTAAGAAGAGGAAACTGATATGGTATGGCCACATAACAAGAGTATGTGGACTCTCAAAGACCATTCTTCAGGGAACAGTGCAGAGAAAAAGAAAAAGAGGCAGGCAGAGGAAGAAATGGGCAGACAACATTGCAGAGTGGACAGGAGAGAGCTTTGCTGCCACCTAGGCACTCGCCCATGACCGTGAGAGATGGAGGCAACTGGTGCAGCACTTATCTGTACAGAGCCCCTATGACCCAGGTAGGTTGTGGGATCTGTAACTGTAACCGTAACATTGGTACAATAATAAAGCAATTACCAATTAAATAGAGTCATAGAGTACTACAGCACAGGCCATATAGACCATGCCAAACTATTAATCTGCCTATTCCCATCCTTCTGCACCTGGAGCATAGTTCTTCATACTTCTCCCATCTGTGAACTATTCAAACTTCTCTTAAATGTTGAAATCGAACCCGTATTCAATTCTTGTGCTCGCAGTTCTTTTCAAACTCTCAGTACCCTCTGATTGAAGAAGTTCCTCCATAGGTTCCCCTTAAATGTTTCACCTTTCACCCTTAACCCATGACCTCTAGCTGTGGTCTCACCCAACCTCAGTGGAAGAAACTTGCTTGCATTCACCCTATTTATGCCCCTATTAATTTTTTGTATCTTTACCAAATCTTCCTTCATTCTCCTCTACTCTAGGAAATGAAGACCTAACCTCTTCAACATTTCCTGATAACTTGGGTCCTTAAGTCCTGGCAACATCCTTATAAGTTTTATCCTATACTCTTTCAATCTTATTTACATCGTTCCCGTAGGTAGCTGGACAAAACTGCACACAGTTCTCCAAATTTAGCCTCATCAACATCTTACACAACTTCAACATAACATCCCAACTCCTGTTCTCAATACTTTGATTCATGAAGGCAAATGCACCAAAAGCTTTCTTTGAAACCCTCTATGGGAAGCACCACATTCAAGAAATTCTGGATCTGTATTCCCAGATCCCTCTGAGCTACTGCATTCCTCAGTGCCCTACTGCTCACCATGTAAGTCCTACCCTGGTTTATCCTTGCAAAGTGCAGCACCTCACATTTGTCTGCATTGAATTCCATCTGGCATTTTTCAACCCCTTTTTCCAGCTGGTCCTAATCCTGTTGCAAGCTTTCATAGTCTTCCTTGTTGTTCACTGTATCCCCAATCTTGGTGTCATTTGTAAATCTGCTGATCCAGTTTACTGCATTATCAACCAGATTGTTGATATAGATGGCAAGTAACAATGGACCCAGCACCAATCCTTGTGGCACACCACTGTTAAAAAAGCAAACATCTGCTAAAACTCTCTGGCTTCTCCCACAAAGCCAGAGAGTTCTAATTTGTTCTTGAATGCTGAGCGACTGGATCTTCCTGACCAACTGATGCACCATTAATAACTCTCGGAGACGTGAGGCAAGATATAGGCTTCTATTGGCTGGAAGAAAGAACAAGCAGCAATTGACCACCACACTACATCCTGGAGACTGAGGCCGGGGCTCAGGCTCCAATCGCCTTTATACCGGGGTCCGTGGGAGGAGCCACGGTCAGTGGGAGGAGCCACAGGAGCAGTCAGCGGGAGGGGCGTGTCCAGACAGGTATATGTAGTTCACCACATTCACCCCCCCTTTGTTTTAAAAGAGAGTCCGCATGGGGCGAAGTTTCTTACAAGTATATTTACAGGTTAAGTCTATCAGGTGGTCGAATCTGTCGCTGCGATCGACGTAGCACCGGCTGTGATTGCACAGGTGCCGGTGGTGATTGCACCGGAGACGGTGGTTGTGCTGGTTCCGGCCTAACTGGAGGTGTCAGCCCACTAGTCGTCAGTGATCCCTCATGCGTGTGTGAGGCGCCTGGTATATGCGTGTGCGAGACGCCCGGTATAGGAGTGTCGTGAGGAGTCTGTGTAGGGCTTGGTGTGCGCAGTGTCACCTCGGGTACAGGGTTCATAGTTACCGTGGAGTGTTTGGGGTAGTGGTCTGCTGCTCCTGCGGGTGCCAGGTCGCGGATGGAGGCCGTGTCCTCCTGCCCATCAGGTAAGACCACGTAGGCATACTGGGGGTTTGCATGTAGAAGGTGAACCCTCTCGACCAGCGAGGAGTATTTATTGCTCCTCACATGTTTCCAGAGCAGCACTGGCCCTGGGGACGTCAGCCAAGCCGGTAGGGTGGTCCCAGTGGCAGACTTCCTGGGAAAAGGAAATAGGCGCTCATGAGGGGTGGCATTGGTGGACGTACATAACAGAGAGCAGATAGAGTGGAGTGCCTCGGGGAGGACCTCCTGCCATCGAGAGACCGGCAACCCTTTTGACTTAAGGGCTAAAAGTGTGGCCTTCCACACTGTGGCATTCTCCCTCTCCACCTGTCCATTTCCCTGGGGATTATAGCTTGTGGTCCTACTAGTAGCAATGCCCCTAGCCAGCAGGTACTGGCGCAGCTCGTCACTCATAAAGGAGGACCCTCTATCACTGTGGACATAGCAGGGATATCCGAATAGAGTGAAGAGCTGGCGCAGGGCTTTTATGACGGACGTGGCTGTGGTATCGGGGCAGGGGATGGCAAAGGGGAACTGCAAGTACTCGTCGATTATGTTGAGAAAGTAGACATTGCGGTCGGTGGAGGGAAGTCAACACTCAGTCGCTCAAAGGGGCGGGTGGCCTTGATAAGTTGCGCCTTTTCAGGACAGTAGAAGTGCGGTTTGCACTCAGCGCAGACTTGGCAGTCCCTGGTCATTGTCCTGATGTCCTCAAGGGAGTAAGGCAGGTTCTGGGTTTTACAAAATGGTAAAATCGGGTGACCCGCGGGTGGCAAAGATCTGCATGGAGGGCGTAGAGCTGGTCGAGCTGCGCGATGGCACACGCTCCCCGGGATAGGGCATCAGGGGGCTCATTGAGCCTTCCAGGCCGATACAGGATATCATAGTTGTAGGTGGAGAGTTCTATTCTCCACCGCAAAATTTTATCATTTTTGATTTTGCCCCACTGTTGGTTGCTGAACATGAATGCAACTGAGCGCTGGTCGGTCAGCAAGGTGAACCTTTTGCCGGCGAGATAGTGCCTCCAGTGCCTAATAGCTTCCACTATGGCCTGGGCTTCTTTCTCCACCGCGGAGTGCCGAATTTCAGGGCCTTGAAGGGTACGAGAAAAGAATGCTACTGGCCTGCCTGCCTGATTGAGGGTAGCAGCCAGCGCGAAGTCGGAGGCATCACTCTCTACTTGGAAGGGAATGGTCTCATCCATCGCATGCATCGTTGCTTTGGCAATGTCCCCTTTAATGCGGCTGAAGGCCGCGCGGGCCTCGGCAGAGAGGGGAAAAGTGGTAGACTTGACCAGGGGGCGGTCCTTGTCTGCGTAATGGGGGACCCATTGGGCGTAATAGGAAAAGAAGCCCAGGCACCGTCTGAGGGCTCTGAGGGTGGTGGGAAGAGGGAGTTCTAACAGGGGGCGCATACGGTCGGGATCAGGGCAAATGACCACGTTCTCCACGACATACCCAAGGATAGCGAGTCGGGTGGTTCCGAACACACACTTGTCCCTGTTATAAGTAAGGTTCAGGGCTTTGGCCACTTGGAAAAATCGTTGGAGGTTGGCGTTGTGATCCGGCCAGTCGTGACCACAGATGGTGATGTTATCCAGATAGGGAAATGTGGCCTTCAGTTGGCACTGGTCCACCATCCGGTCCATTTCCCTCTGGAAGACAGAGACACCGAAAGGGACGCGCAGGAAGTGATAGAGCCTGCCAGCCGCCTCGAAGGCGGTGTAGGGGCGGTCCTCTGGGCGGATGGGGAGCTGGTGATAAGCGGATTTCAGATCTATTGTTGAGTACACCTTGTACTGAGCTATCTGATTGACCATATCCACGACGCGGGGTAGGGGGTACGCGTCAAGCTGCGTGAACCTATTGATAGTCTGGCTATAGTCCACGGCCATCCTATTTTTCTGCCCGGTCTGAACAACAACCACCTGGGCCCTCCAAGGACTTAATGATCCCCTCCCTGAGCAGCCGCTGCACCTCCGACTGAATGAAGGCCCTGCACCCCGTGCTGTACCTCCTGCTTTTAGTTGCCACAGGTTTACAGTCGGGGGTCAGGTTGGTGAACAGCGGTGGGGGAGGGATCTTGAGGGTGGAGAGGCTGCAAGTGGTGTCAGTAGCGCAGCTGTCGGCATGGTGCTGGGTGGGATGTGCGGGTCGGTGTGTGTGTGTGGTCAGTAGCGGGGTATATGACGAAGTCCCACAAAACTGAGGATTCCTGACAGTGAGTGGTGGGAGGGGCCCGTCATATGCCATAGTCACACTTTCGAGGTGGCTCTGGAAGTCCAGCCCCAATAGCACAGGCGCGCACAGTTGAGGCATGACCAGAAGCGCAAAGTTCCGATATTCTGTGCCCTGCACCACCAATGTCGCTACACAACCCACCCGGATGTCTGTGGAATACAACCCAGAAGCCAAGGTGACCCTCTGGCTTACCGGCTGTGTCACGAGTCCGCAGCGTTGCACTGTGTCCGGGTGAATAAAACTCTCAGTGCTGCCCGTGTCAAACAGGCAGCTAGTCCTGCGCCCCTCCACCAGGATGTCCATCATTGACCTTGCAAGCTGGTGTGGGGCGCTTTGGTCGAGGGTTACGGAGGCCAGAGCTGAACAGCTGTCTTGGTGCCCGGTAAGCACCAGTGGGTTGGAGGCGGGGCGAGGTGGCGTCGACAAAGATGGCCGCCCCCATGCCTCGCATGAGGCGGGCAGGCAAGATGGCGGTGACCAAGATGGCGGCCCCCATGCCTCACACGCAGCGCTGCCCGACCCCACTCGTGGTTCCGACTTACAGACCTTGGCGAAGTGGCCCTTCTTTCCGCAGCTGGAGCAGGTAGCTTCTCGGACCGGGCAGCGTTTTCGGGGGAGCTTTTCGAGTCCGCAGAAGTAACACTGTGCGGACTTGCGACTGGCAGCAGCTGTGGTCGGTTTCGGGGAGTTCGTGGACTCGCGACTGGCAGCGGCGGTGGTGGATCCGGGTGGCGGGGTCTGCAGCGACCACGGAACTGGCGGGGGATCACATGGCTGGACAGCGTCAGTGTTGTGCAGAGCAGCCTCCAGCATGTCAGCCGTCTCGATCGCCGAGCATAAGGTAAAATCAGCATTTTCCAGCAGCCGCTGGCGCACGTACACTGACCTGATCCCTGTAATGAAGGCGTCTCGTACTAGCAGCTCTGCATGTTGTTCCGCCGTCAGACCTTTGCAGTCGCAAGCTCGCAGGAGTGTCTGTAGGGCTCGGAGAAACTGCCCGCTCGACTCGTTGGGTCACTGCCGCCGCGTCGCTAAGCGATGTCTTGCGTAGACGGTGTTCACCAGCAGCAGGTACTGTCTTTTGAGGGCGTCCAGTGCCCCTTGGTAGGTCGGCAGGTCTCTGATAAGGGAGAATACTTTCAGACTTACTCTAGATAGTAGTATTTTGTACATTGTGGCAGGCTCAGTCACTGGAATCACTTCCAAGTATGATTGGAAGCATGCGAGCCAGAGTTCAAAGGCAAGAGCTGCTTCTGGAGCTTGGGGGTCCACGTCTAATTTTTCCGGACGTAAAATACTTTCCATGTTTTAAAACTTCCAGCCAATAAAATTGATGCACCATCAATAACACTCGGAGACGTGAGGCAAGATATAGGCTTTTATTGGCTGGAAGAAAGAACAAGCAGTAATTGACCATCACACAACATCCTGGAGACTGAGGCCGGGGCTCAGGCTCCAATCGCCTTTATACCGGGGTCCATGGGAGGAGCCATGATCAGTGGGAGGAGCCACAGGAGCAGTCAGCGGGAGGGGCGTGTCCAGACAGGTATATGTAGTTCACCACACCAACTTCCCATATGGGACTTTGTCAAAGGCCAAAGTTCAGAATTTTCTAAAATCAAAGGCCAAAGGTCTTGCTAAATGTAGAAAAGAAGCTTGAATACTTCCATCTATTTTTGTGGATGTCATGTCTGGACTCCTTTATCTAACCTTGTGAATGAGGAAATGAACAGACTTGTTGACTTGAAAACTCATCAGGGAGTCAGCAGGAGACGCTCATGGAGTGAGCACTGTTTTCAGATTCGCTCCATAACCTTTACTTTTTTTAACCTATGATCACCCTTATTTAACTTATTTTTACCTACACCAAAAGATTCTTGCTACTTTTTGGACTTATCCTTATTTATTGTGAATTTTTGAAGAAATGGCTCTTAGATCTAAAGCGCGAGAAACTGGAAAAAATCCTAACGGAAACGGGAAAAAGCAAATTGATCCTAAACGTACGGAATTAACCTATGAATTGTTATTGGAGGTCTTAAATGAAAAATTTGAAGAACAACGACTAATTTTTAAACAAGATATAAAGGCTTTTCAAGATTATATGGATAAGACGGATTCAGTAGTTAACCAGCAGCAAGTTCTAATTGCAACTCTGCAAGAAGACGCTCGGAAGCGAGATTTGATAATTGAAAAACTGGAGCAGAACTTACTTTCAGTGATTAAACAAGTGGAAACACTTAAAGCCAAGAGTGTTGACTTTGAGAATCGGTCCAGAAGACAGAACCTACGCATACTTGGTCTCCCGGAAGGTATTGAACAAGGGGACCCCTCGAAGTACTTTGCCCAACTTTTAAAGGATGCGTTCCCTTCCGTATTTCCAGATAGTCCACCGCTACTCGACCGCGCTCACAGAATTATGCGTCGATCAACAAGTACTTCAGCTAAACCACCGGTTGTAATTGTCCGATTTCACTATGTGCATGTTAAAGAGCAACTTATTTGTGTGGCTCGGCGTGTAGGGATGGTCAAATTTCAAGATCACAATTTCCGTTTGGTAGAAGATTTTAGTCCAGAGGTAATGAAGAAAAGGCTTCTTTTTAAACCTCTGATGTCTGAAAGTTATGAGAAAAATCTAAAGCCTGCGCTCTTATACCCTGCGAAGCTCAGAATATCGCCTCCGAATGCTCCACGGCAGGTCTTTTTTTTAACATTTGATGCAAGAAGATTTCTGAATGAGAACTTCCCTACTGCTATGGATCCTCATTCCTAATAAATGAGTGATTTTGATCGTGCAAGATGGTTTTTATTTCCAAAAACAGTCTTGTTTTTGGCTATTGGTGTAGGTTTACTTTATATTTTATACTCTAGTTAAAGTTTTTTTTTGACTTACTAATCTTGTTATTTTATTTACATCAACCACTGTACTTTATCTTTGGTTATTATTATTAATCCTTTGAAGGTCAATTATTTTTTTACTAAGATGGCGGTTTCTTCTCTAAAATATTTTTGGGTTTTTTTTTGATTTCACCATTTTTTTGTCTCTCGTCTTCTTCCTATAATGCACCTCTTATCACAGTTTAATTTTGTTTTGGTGTTTGGGTTTTTAACCCGATTTATAAGTTATTAGTGATTATATTCTTTTTGGGTTTTTTTATGATTAATTATATTAAGAAGTTTGGTTTTAGTATAGTGATTATTATTTCTTTAGAGTTTGGGTGGATCTTTTTTTTATCCTTTATATCCGGAGTTGTCTTCTACTGATATGGGGGTAGAGTTAGTTTCATTTTTCCTTTTTCTCAGCCTATCTCTGGCTGAGATTGTCCTTTTTTTTCTTCTTGGGTGGGGGGTGGGAGGTCTTTTTCTAAATCTTATGGTTTTTATTCTAGTTTTTTTTTAGTTTTTTCATTTGGGCTGATTTTGAACTACAAAAATGTCCGCTATGTCGTCACTTCCGGGTCCGCCCCTTATTTTTGTTCCTCTTCCGGGTACATGAGTTTATAATTTGGTTAACCCTTTATATACCAAAGGTTTGATTTCAGAAATATGGCTCAGAATATTAATTTTGTCTCTTAGAATACTAATGGTTTAAACCATCCGATTAAACGGAAAAAGATTTTCAAAGTATTCCAAAGACTTAATGCTCATATTATTTTTGTACAAGAAACTCATGTGAGGAAAGAGGATAAATATCACTTTTTTAGGTTTTGGGGGGGTCAACAGTATCATTTGAATTCGAATGCCAAAGTAAAGGGAGTTTCAATTTTTATTGACTCCTCTATTGCATTTGTCCAACATGATATCTTTTCGGATCCGAATGGTAGATTTTTGTTAATTACTGGCTTACTTTTCAACAAAAAGGTTGCTATGGTTAATGTTTATGCTCCAAATGTTGATTGTCCCGATTTTTTAAAGTCCTTATTTACTTCCTTACCTAATCTAAATGAATATAAGTTAATAATGGGTGGTGACTTTAATTGTTGTTTAAATCCTTTGATGGACAAATCTTTATCTACTCAGACTTTACCTAATAAGTCGGCCACTTGTATTAACTCCTTTTTGACTGATAATGGAATTTTTGATATTTGGAGATTTCAGCATTCTAAGGACAAAGAGTTTTCATTTTTCTCACATGTTTATCATTCCTACTCGAGAATTGATTTTTTTTATTGACTCTTGTTTTATTCCATCGGTAATTGGTTGTAATGATGATATTATAGCCATCTCTGACCATGCTTCATTAAAACTTTCTATTAAATTTACGGATACAGCTTCTAGTGCTAGACAATGGCGATTTGACTCTACCTTATTGCAAGATCCGGATTTTATTAAATTTATGAAGGAACAGATTGATTTCTTCTTTTCAACTAATTCCACGGATGATATTTCTTGCGGAACACTTTGGGACATTTTTAAAGCATATATACGTGGACAGATTATCTCCTATTCTGTTGGTCTGAGAAAACGCATCAAGATGGAAACTCTTTTATTGGTTGATAAAATTAAAGAGATTGACAAGAAATATTCGATTACTCCTAGTAAAGAGCTTTACAAAGGGTTGAACTTCAAATGGAACATATTTATTACTTACATCTTCAATTGAAAATCAATTAATGAAAACCAGATCTGATTTTTATATACATAGTGATAAATCGGGTAAACTGTTAGCTAGTCAATTGAAGAATGCTTTGGTTAAACGTCAAATTACTAAGATCCGTCAGCAGAATGGGGATCTGACAGTTAACCATGATGAGATAAATAAATATTTCAAGATTTTTATACCTCCCTGTATCATTCCGAATTCCCTAATGATCGTAATACCATGTGTGATTTTCTTGGGAAATTGAATTTTCCAAAATTATCATCAGATGATCTTTCAAAATTAGAAACTCCTATTATGGATGCAGAAATTAAAGGGGTTATTTCTTCTATGAATTCTGGGAAAGCACCAGGTCCAGATGGGTATACAGTAGAATTTAAAAAATGTTTTTCCGCTACTCTTTCTCCTTGGTTATGCAGGGTTTTTGAAGAAGCAATTAGATTGGGCAATTTGCCACAATCTTTTTATAGAGCTTCCATTTCTTTAATACTGAAGAAAGATAAAGACCCTACTGACTGTGCATCCTATAGACCAATATCTTTATTGAATGTAGATTCCAAGATCTTTTCCAAGTTACTGGCATCCAGGTTGGAGAAAGTATTACCCCAAATTATTTCGGAAGATCAAACCGGTTTTATTAAAAATCGCTATTCTTTTTTTAATGTTAGGAGATTATTGAATATTGTTTATACTCCTTCACATAGCACTTCAGAATGTGTTATTTCATTAGATGTGGAGAAAGCATTTGATAGAGTTGAATGGCCATACTTATTTTATGTGCTTGAGAAGTTTAATTTTAGTCCGACATTTATTTCCTGGATTAAACTGATATATCATACTCCAGTAGCCTCGGTGCTTACTAACAATCTAAGATCTCCCTTTTTTCATTTATTTCGGGGTACTAGACAAGGTTGTCCTCTTAGTCCATTATTATTTGATATTGCTTTAGAACCCTTGGCTATTGCTATCAGAGAATCACAGAACATTTTTGGCATTAAGCATGGGACAGATATACATAAGTTATCTTTCTATGCAGATGATTTATTATTATTTATTTCTGATCCTGAGAAATCCATTCCTGCAGTTTTATCACTGTTGGTTCAATTTAGTGATTTTTCCGGGTATAAATTAAATCTTAATAAGAGTGAATTGTTTCCTTTAAATAGACAGGTTCCAATTTATGGAAATTTACCTTTTAAATTAGTTAATGACTCTCTTATTTATTTAGGGATTAAAATCACAAAAAAACTATAAAGACTTATTTAAGGTTAATTTTTTACTCTTAATTGATCAAATTAAATGTTTGTTTACTAAGTGGTCACCATTATCTTTATCTTTGATAGGTTGGATTAATGCCATTAAGATGGTTATTTTACCCAAGTTTTTATATATATTTCAAGCGGTACCAATTTTTATTCCGAAATCTTTTTTTTCTAATGTTGATTCAAAAATTTCCTCATATATATGACAGAATAAAAATCCTAGGTTAGGTAAAATATATTTACAGAAGGCAAAGAAGGAAGGTGGATTGGCATTGCCTAATTTTAGATTTTATTATTGGGCAGTTAATATCCGATATTTGATATGTTGGTTAAAGGATTGGGATATATCTTTTAGTCCTCACTGGGTGAACTTGGAAATTAATTCTGTACAAGGATTCGCATTGGGTTCTATTTTAGGGACTTCTCTTCCCTTCGCTCTTTCTAAATTGCCGAAATGAATTGACAACCCGATAGTTAAACATACTTTATGTATATGGTTTCAATTTCGGAAATTTTTTGGGTTGACTCAGTTTGTTTTAAATATTCCTATTGTATCCAATTGCTTTTTTTATCCTTCTATTATAGACCAGGCTTATTCAGCTTGGAAGACTAAGGGATTATTACGTTTTTCCGATTTATTTTTAGATAATTGTTTTATGTCTTTTGAGCAATTATCTAATAAATATAATTTGCCTAGATTTCATTTTTTTTTAGATATTTACAGATCAGGAATTTCTTAAATACCGTACTTCCTACTTTTCCAAATTTTGTGTCTTCAGGTATTTTGGAGAATTTGTTTGAACTAAATCCTTTTCAGAAAGGGCTAATATCAAAACTTTACAATATAATTTTGAAGATACATTCAGAGCCCTTTTATAAGGCTAAAAATGATTGGGAAAGAGAACTTAACCTTACTATCCCTATTGAGAATTGGGATAAAATTCTTCAATTCGTTAATACATCATCTATATGTGCTAAACATTCATTAATACAGTTTAAAGTTGTGCACAGGGCTCATATGTCCAAGGATAAATTGGCTCGTTTTTATTCCTATATAAATCCTATTTGTGACAGATGTCATTCTGAGATAGCTTCTTTATCTCATATGTTTTGGTCGTGTCCGCTTTTGAAAAAATATTGGAAAGATATTTTTGATATTATTTCTGCGGTATTGAACATTGATTTACAACCTCATCCTATTACTGCAATTTTTGGTTTACCAATGATGGACTCACTCCATTTATCCCCTTCCGCTTGTCGAATGATTGCATTTCTTACATTAATGGCTAGAAGATCTATTTTGTTGAATTGGAAATAAATTAATCCTCCTACCGTATTTCATTGGCTTTCTCAAACTATGTTATGTTTAAATTTAGAAAAAATTAGAAGTGTGGTATTTGATACTTCTATTAAATTTGATAAGATATGGAGACCTTTTATTCAATATTTTCATATGATGTAAATGACCCTGTTCCAAGCCTATTTGTTTTTCCAGTTTCGATTGTATATATGTTGAGAGGATCGGAGTTGACGACATTGATGAATTTCTATTGTTGTGAGATATTATAAACAGCCTTTTTTTTTCTTTTCTTTTTTCTTTTTCTTTTTTCTTTTTTCTTTTTCTCTTTTTTCTTTTTTGTTTTTTTTCTCTATTAGCTATTAGATTATTAGATTAGTTTTTTTTTGCATAACTTTTTTTCTTTAAAAAAAATATATATTATGATATACCTAGGTTTGACTTGTTTATTTGTATATTGTATTGTTTATGATTTGGGAATACTCATTTATATTGTAATCATTGCTTATGTATTCTCTTATGTTTAGTTTGAAAGTGTATGTTTGTAATCCCATTATTTATGTATTATTTTATTTTGCTGATATTAATAACAATAATAAAAAGATTGAGAAAGAAAGAAAGAAAACTCATCAGAACAAGACTGTTACATATGTTTGTGGGTCTCTGTAAACAAGTTTGACAGACCTCTGCAGACAATTGCTACAGCTCATGGAGCAGCCAAACATGCAACTCTGTATTTAGCAAGGATATCATAGTAAAGCCACAGTCACACTTTTGGAGTTGATACTAAACACTCCACGTCCCTTTTCCCTCGGCTTCATCTGATTTTTGTTTCATGTCTGTTTCCATCCATCACCTGCCTGTCTTTGAAAAGAGGTTCACATACTTCTCCTCCACCAAAGGACTCATTTTCTTCATTCTAATACTGAACAGCATCTCCTTCCATTCCATTCACTTTCTCTAGATAATGTCCATTTTTTGTGCAACACACACACACACTTCTCCTTTAGCATAGCTGAGTGTCCTTAACTGTATCTCAGCTACTTCCTGCACCTCTGCTCTCAATCAGTCTCCTCCCAGACTGAGCAAGGACAGAAGTCCCCTGGTCCTTACTATCCATGCACAAGGCTTCGCATTTTGTGCTGTTGTGTTGTTTCACTCTTCCTCAGGCCCCAGCCCTCTATGTTTTTTTCTTGTACACTGTCAACTGCATTACCAGAACTTAAAAACTCATTATTTTAGCTATTAGTTTACACCCTGTTCTCTCTTTCAATTTGTCCTTATCTTAGTCTCTCCTTCTCTTTCTAGATCTCTATGTCGCAATTTCAGGAGGTAAGATTAATGCCAAACATCATTTATGAACTTAGAGCCTCCAACAATTAACTTGTTTACTTTACCTCTCATCCTGTCCCCTTCAGACGCTATACACTATTCTCCTGATTCCTCCATTTCTGTTGTTTCCGTTCTGATAATTAGATGTTCCATACAGATGTATCTGACATGGCTCTTCTTTCTTAACTGTGGTTTCCCTACTAGCACAGCTGACAGAACAATTGACAGTATCTCCATTATTTCTTGCACCTCTTATCTCAACCACTCTCCTGCCAGACTGAACAAGGACAGGCGTCCCCTGATCCTTACCATCCACCTACAAGGCTTAGCATTCAATGGATCACTGTCAGCAATTTCTAACACCTTTACACCATCCCCTCTCCCTTCAGTATTCCTAAGGGACTGTGCCCATTGTGATTCCTTGGTCTGACCTTCTGTCTCCAGGAACACCTCCCACTCCCCCATTTTCTCAGATATGTCACAACTCTACCTTTCCCACCATCCAGGGAGCAAAATAATCCCTTCAGTTGAAATAGAGATCTGTTTGCATTTCTTCCAGTCAAGTGTATTGGATTCAGCTCTCACAGCATGGCTTCCCTTTACATTGAATAAACCAACATTGATTGGTGAATGTTTTCAGGAGAACCTCTTTCCATCCTGTTACTTGTAAAAATGCCATCCCCTTCTTTCAATTACCCCATCTTCACTGCATCTGCTCTCAGGTTGAGACTTTTCATTCCAGAACAAAGGAGATGTCTTCATTCTTCAAAGAAAAGGGCTTCCCTTCCTCCATCAACACTGCCCTCACCCGGATCTCTTCCATTTCACGCATGTCTTCTCTCACCCCATCCTCTCACCACACCAGCAGGGATAGGGACCCTTTTGACCTCACCCACCACCCCACCAGCTTCCACGTCCAGCAAATAATTCTCCTCAACATCCACCATCTCTAGTGGGATCCCACCACCAAGCATATCTTTCTCTCCCCCCAACTTTCTGCTTTCCACAGGGATCACTCCTTATGCGACACCCTAATCCATTCATCCCTCCTCACTGATTTCCCTCCCAATGCTTATCCTTGCAAGCGGAACAAGCGCCACACCTGCCCCTACATCTCTTCCCTCACTACTATTCAAGATCTCCAAACAGTCCTTCCAATTGAAGCGACACTTCACCTCTGAGTCTACCGTGTCCGGAGCTCCTGGTGTGACCTCCTCTATATCAGCGGGACTTGACATAGATCAGGAGACCGTTTCGCTGAGCACTTACAGTCCGTTTGCCAGATAAAGCAGGATCTCCCAGTGGCCACCCATTTGAATTCCACTTCACACTCCATTCCAATATGTCTATCCACGGCCTCCTCTACTGTTGCAATGAGGCATTTTGGGGAACATCTTATATTCCATCTGGATACCCTCCAACCTGATGGCATGAACATCAATGTCTCAAACTTCCAGTGTAATTCACACCTCCCCCTGCTGGTTTCACCTATCACCTTGTACTTCTCCCTCCCCTCCTCCCACCTTTTAACTCTACTCCTCATCTGTTGCAAGGGGCGACTGAGGAGAACCCAAGTGCAGGACACCAGCACATCGACTGAGTTGGGGAGGCTGGCGTAGACCTGAACGTAGAGCAGGAAACCGGAGGAATCTTGACAAGGAGACGGGATTTACAGGGACTCTCTAGAAACTAGAGCGGAACTTAGAACTAACAGTTCTAATCGGACAAGGGAAAAAAGTATCACACAAGAATAGACCAACAAACTGTCAGCCTGTGATAGAGTCACCATCGTATTTATTTCCCAGTCTCTGATGAAAACCGGGTGTACAGTAATCGGGTAAACTAGCAACAAATGGAGATCAAATGACTGAAATTGGGGCATAATCAGGGAGAAAGAAGTGTTAAAGGGGAACAGCTAACTGGACCCATGACATCTTTTTTTCTCCAGTCCTGCCAAAGGGTTTCAGCCTGAAATGTTGACTGTACTCTTTCCCATAGATGCTGCCTGGCCTGCTGAGCTCCTCCAACATTTTGTGTGTTGCTTTGATTTCCAGCATCTGCAGATTTTATCTTGTTTGTGATTCAGTTTACATAAGTTACATGAGTTTCCAGTTGCCTGTCAGTTCAACTCTCCAACCCACTGACATTCTGATGTCTTTGCCTGTGGCTTCATATACTATATGATTTCAATGAAGCCCAGTATATGAGGGATAGCACATGCATGTGCAGTTCAACTCTTTGAGTAGAAATGCAGAAAAGTTGAAGTTAATAACTCATCTCCTTCTACCTTAGGCCACAAACTTATAAATCACCCCTGCTGTGGACCACTTTTGGAGGTCTAAGACGGCGACTTCTACAAAGAAGGGATCCGTGTGCTCCACGACTGCTGGACTAAATGTGTAAATGTAGGAAAAATAAATGTGCTAGGTTTTCTAAAATTGACTCCTTCAACCTTAGGCCATGAACTTATCAATCACCTCTCGCATGTACACAAAGTGCTCAAGAAACTCAGCCGGTCAGGCAGCATCTATAGAAGGAACTAACCAGTCAATGTTTTGGTCTGAGACCCATCATCAAGCCAAGAAAGACACCCAGCATCTGCAGGATCTTTTGTGTCTCTGACTTGCTGTTCCACTGTGAAGTCCGTGCAAGGTGTGCCTACCCTGAAGAAGTTTTTCTCCCCTCTCCAACTGGAGTTCAGTGAGAGCCTCTCTCTGTGATCTCTGCTTCTCCCCGACTATTTGACCATGTCCTCATATTGTCCTCTTCCCCATCGTCCACCTTCTTATTCTGACTTCTGTATCCTTGCTCTCCAGACCCAATGAAGGGCCCAAAATGTTGACTGTTTATTTCCCTCAATGGATGCTGCCTGTCCAGCTCATTTCCTCCAGCATTTTGTGTGTTATTCTATCCATTCCTCCTCCTGCATCTGTGCAACTTCAAACTATCTTGAGTTCTCTCTTTCCCACTTCTGTCGAGGGTCTATCACTGGAAACATCAGCCCTACTCCTCTGGATTCCATCAGCCCTGGATGCTGCCTGACCTATTGAGTGTTTCCTGCATTTTCTGTTTTAATTTCATTAACTGATCATGATGGTGTTCCTATTGTGGGATAACATTGACTTCCTTACATTTATCAGCAGTGTAACTACAAATTTTAAGTACTTTGTTTGTTTGTAAATCACCGTGGAGTGAGTTGAAAGTATATGTATAAACGCAGGTCTTTAAACACAAACTTAGAAAGCATACCGTGGTAAACTATGTATAACTGTCTGGATGCGCCCCCCCGCTGACTGCTCCTGTGGCTCCTCCCACAGACCCCCGTATAAAGGCGATTGGGGGCACTGCTCTTCCCAAAGGGTCGTGGTTCCTTTGTTGTTGATAATGAAAGCGTATCGTTCACTTCCAGTCTCCTAGAGTTACTGAAGGTGCATCACATACCCAGACTCTGCTTCCGGAATTACATCACGCTCCCGTGCGTGGGCTTATATAATACACTAGGGTATTCCCTGGACTTCTTAAAGTTTCCATCGACCAGCCTGATTCACCATCAATAACTCTCGGAGACGTGAGGCGAGATGTAGCTTTTATTGGCTGGAAGAAAGAACAAGCAGCAATTGACCACCACACTGCATCCTGGAGACTGAGGCCGGGCTCAGTCGCCAATCGCCTTTATACCGGGGTCCGTGGGAGGAGCCACAGGAGCAGAGATATGCAGTTCACCACACAGCTATTTTGATGTACCGAGCTCCGTAGTTGGACGCTGACGGGTTTCGGAATGGCTGTGTTTGTTCTGCAGAGTCTGAACTCGATCCGTGCGGCACTGTCTGACCAGACCTGTATCCTTATCCTTACTGCCCTGGTTTTACTGGCTTGGTCAGTAGCTCATTCTAACTTCATACGGACAAGTTTCGCTGAAATGTTTTACTTTGTTTATCAGCAGTTTATCTTTAGTTAATCTAGAAAGTGTTTGGGGATGCGAGGGGAAGGGGGTTGAGAAAATGACAACCCCGTTATATAGCGACCTTGAGAGCCGAGAATGGCCGTGGTTCGCTCACCGTTATTTTTACTCCCGGTGAGCTTCCGAGCAGAAAACTGCAGGTACTGTAAAACGAAAAAGGGAAACGTTGGAAGTAATCAGCAGGTCAGGGTGATCGAAGTGTACGCTCTAAACAATACTGTCGGGAATGGGAGCAGGTTGAGGATGTGGGTGTTACAAAATGTGGCGCTGGAGGGTGAGTCCTCTGATCTCACCTTTATCCTTTCGGGCCGAGACCCTTCGTCAGGACTAACCGAAAGGAAAGATAGTAAGAGATTTGAAAGTAGTGGGGGGAGGGGGAAATGCGAAATGATAGGAGAAGACCGGAGGGAGTGGGATGAAGCTAAGAGCTGGAAAGGTGATTGGCGAAAGTGATACAGAGCTGGAGAAGGGAAAGGATCATGGGACGGGAGGCCTCAGGAGAAAGAAAGGGGGGAGCACACACACATTGACTTCTCTAACTTCTGTTAATGCCCCTCCTCCCCTTCTTACCCCATCTCTGACATATTTAGTTGTTTGCCTGTTCTCCATCTCCCTCTGGTGCTTCCCCCCCCCCCCCTTTCTTTCTCCTGAGGCCTCCCGTCCCATGATCCTTTCCCTTCTCCAGCTCTGTATCACTTTCGCCAATCACCTTTCCAGCTCTTAGCTTCATCCCACCCCCTCCGGTCTTCTCCTATCATTTCGCATTTCCCCCTCCCCCCACTACTTTCAAATCTCTTACTATCTTTCCTTTCGGTTAGTCCTGACGAAGGGTCTCAGCCCGAAACGTCGACAACACTTCTCCCTATAGATGCTGCCTGGCCTGCTGTGTTCCACCAGCATTTTGTGTGTGTTGTTGTTTATCCTCCGGTTATAGGTTTGGGAGGAGCTATTGGATGAGGCTAGGTGAAAAACTGCAGCGTATTTTGCAGATAGTACATCAGTCCTGATTCTTTTGGTGTAGTGGGAAGTATGTTTAGGGTGGTGGATAGAGTAGGATGGTGGCTTCATCCTGGTTTGTAGAGCACTACAGCACAGCAATAAGCCCTGGCCCAACCAGTGCACGCTCACCTAATTTTATCCCTAGTCCCGTCTGTCGGTACTCAGAGCATGTCTCTGCAAACCCCTTCTATCCACGCACGTATTCAAACTTATTTTGAACGTTGCATTTAAACCTGCATTTACCACTCCCACTGGCAGCTTAATCCACACTTACTCCGTCCACTGAGTGAAGAAGTTTTCCCTCATATTCCCCTTAAATATTTCACTTTTTGCCCTAACTCTATGACCCCTAGTTTTAGTCTCATCCTGCATGAAGAGAAAAAGCAGGCTTTTATTTGCCCAATCTACACCCCACGTAATTTTGTATACCTTTATAACTCTTCATTCTCCTGTGCTGCAAAGTCCTAACCTATTTAACTCAGGTCCTCAACTAATTTCAAGTGTGATAATCACATTGACGTGCTTTGTCTGCCAGAGCAGCCTTTTAAGTGTTCTCCTTCAAATCATCATTTTCATTATGACATTCAAGATGTTTGTAGATATCTTCAAATTCTTTATAGTTCCTAACTTGAAGTATTAAAATCCTTTAATTTCCACTTCTGACCATTTCTGTCATCTCCAAGTCTGAATGCTTGAAACAATAATGAACAAAACAGTTTTGAATTCTCTTATTGTTTATTACTTGCCAGCTGCTTATGGAACACAAAAATAGGCATATGGTACTATTTAAAAACTGTTCACTCTAAGCAAGTCGTACTGTCTAACAGCCACGCAATGTGCAGGTGACAGGCATTCATTAGAAACTGTTCAGCAACTGTCTCCTGCCCCAATTAGTATCCCAAGTAAATGAAGGGAACCCCAGCTATTTTCTTGATTAAGTTTTATTCTTTAAGAGCTGTCCCAAATAAGTGGCTGCCCTGATTAACCAGTGGTGCTATTAACCAGAATCTACTGTAGTACTGTCTGACTCTTTGAATGCTGGTTTCATTAAAAATAATCCAACAAACTAGGAGATTAGTGTGCTATCTAACTTTATTACTTACAAAATAATCCACTTATCAGTTGAGAGAACATTTAACTTCCCCAGTTGTTCTAACTACCTTTGTGCAGAGAGGGAAAGCCTGCTTTTGGATATGTCTCCCAAAGCTGGATGGAGTTTCTGATTAATAACTATTTTTTGCTTCTATTACGGAGGCAAAGGACCATCAGCTCTACTGAACCTCACTATTCTTTGTTGTTTGCGTTTTCCTGGTCTTAAGTCTCAACTCTTAAACCTTAATGTGCAATGGTTAAAGGTTTTAAAAACAAAAGAATCAATGGTTCATTTGTTATCAAAGTGTACAACTCTGAAATTCTTCAATTCTCTGGGTAGCCATGAAAACAAGAAAGAAAAGAAGGGCAGCACAGTCATCGACCACAAATCCCCCTGCAGTGGACAAAAAAAAAAACAAACAGAACTGGAACAGGAACATCAAACCCAAATCCCTCCTGCACAAAGAAAACCGAACAAAACAGAACAGACACATCAGATAGAAGAGGGATTCTTTCAGGGATTTGTGTTCAGAATAAAGTGCATAAGTACTGTATATTTGATGTTGCTGTACTAAGCATTATAAATGTTATTGTTATGAAGATGTTTATCACTTAATTTTGATTTGCAGTTACAGTGTTTTACCATATGGGGTTTTTAAACGACTTGGAATTCCAGGGCCAAGGCCATTGCCATTCATTGGGACATTTCTACATTACAGAAAAGTATGATATTTTTTCAACATGTCAATAACATATGTTAGTAGCTCATCTACTATTCAACCAACTTGCTATTGTTCCTTTATTTAAGGGAGAGTTCTCTAAACCTCCGGCTTTGTTTGGATGAGAGAAGATGCCACAGATTCAGTTGGGATGTGGGGTAATTACTTTTTCTTTTCCTGCTCTGGTGCAGGTGAGAAGGTGTTGGAAGGGCCAATCAAAGTTCAGAGTAAATCTATGATCACAGTAGGTGTTAGTCACTGCATACTACCCTGAGATTCATTTACTTGCAGGCATTCACAGTAGAATAAAGACATGCAATGGCATCACTAAAAATTTTCACACAATTGATGAACAACCACTGCGCAAAATGAACTGTGCAAATACAAGAAACCATTAATAATAATAATAATAATAATAATAATAATAATGAGAATGTGTTGCAGAGTCCTTGAAAGTGAGCCCATAGGTCAATGTCAACTATCTAAAGGGCCAAAATTAGGGGAAAAATCTGGCTGGTGTATGCTAGTGTAATGCGTATGTTAATCAAAATGGCTTTTTTGTTTGTTAAAAGTAAAACTGCTTCTTTGTTATGCTAACTGGTGAGGGAGTGTTTTCTTGCAGAACATTCTCGAAGCTTGTTTAGGTTAAAGTTGCTGATAATGGGGATTGCATTCATTTGTTAACCAATTGGGTTGGATGTTATTTTCTGTTGTGCGTCTGGGAGCTGGGATTGCGCAGTCTTTTCAGGTATCGGGGAGAAGACAGCGAACAATGTGGATGTGTGCGGTACTGCTCGGTTGATTGCTTCGGGTGGTCCCAGGTGCGGGGTCATGGAGGTTGGAGGAGAGCGAAGAGGGGTTGGACAATTCGATGGTTGAGCTCCAATGATGTGCACTAAATTGACTGAACTCTGATAAGTTTTGGCGCCTTTTCTTTATTTTCTTTTCCTTCACATATACTGTATCGTTATTAATCACTTAGTTCTAGTAAGATTCATAAAGTGTATTCTGTAACCGTACCTGGTGTGAGCTTGATATTGTGTGTGCAACGTTGCATTAGCGTGTATTCCACAGTATCCATGTATACAGGAGGCGGGTGGCTGGAATTTTCCCCTTGACATACACCAACCGGTCGCGTAAACGTTACACTAGTGAAACTTTAATATTTTTCAGTTTATTTTGAATTATTCACTGACTAGGTCATGTAATTAAAAGGGTTTCATGAAGCAGTCCTACATTGTATACATCATAAGCATTTACTAAAATAGAATAATAAAGACACATTAATGGCTCATATAAGAATTTGCAGTTTTGACTGTACAAGTAAAATTTAGCTGTAACTCATTTTGCCACAAGTTTGAATACGTTTTCTCATGCTCCAAGCTGAGAAAGCATTAAGAATGACACCATTAATGCATTAAAGACAGACAACATTAAATGGGCAGTGAGCTGTAGTGACTCTAAAAGTAGCTACCGATGTCTGTGATTATGTTACTAAAATATTTATTGATGTTTCCTTGGATCCACTGGGAAGCAAATTTAAACATTCCCTACACTGACTATTAGCGTAAGGTTTTTGAGTTATCTATGAATGAGCAAAGTGTGTGAACTGAAATGAACTGTGAAAACATCTATAATTTTTTTAAAGAAGGTGATTATATATTTTGTTTGATTTGTGTGCGATCACTCATCTGATTTAATTCTTAAGAAAGTTTCTGGTAGTTGCAGTGAGTTTTTTTGGTTGTTTGAGAGAACTCTTTCTCTTGATGGCATTGCAGGCTGGCTGCCTTCCTTAAAATCAGAATCAGAATTAGAATCAGTCTTTAATCGCCAAGTACCTATGCACATACAAGGAATTTACTTCCGGCAGATGTTGTCTCTCTGCTCATAACAATAATAATGATAAATATAAATGAAAATATAGATTATACATACAGGTAGTGCAATCCAAGTAATAGTTAGCCGACAGTTAACCAGCAGTTAACTGTTCAGCAAGGTGACCGCAGTAGGGAAAAAACTTCTCCAATGCCTATTAGTCTTAGTCTGGAGGGATCTGAAGCACCTACCAGACGGAAGCAGATCAAACAGTCCGTGCACAGGATGGGAGGAGTCCTTTAAAATCACCCAATTAGACCGGATTAAAGGGGAAAAACAGAAGTGGCTTCTTCTGCTAACTTGTTTCATTCCATTTTCTGTGAATAGTTCATCCTTGCTCATGGGAGCAGTATTATGTCACTACATCAAAGATTTCTCAGCCAATTTTTCACTCTCACCATCAATAAAGTGAAGCTCACCCAAAACTCTGCTGGCCCTGCTCAGTCACGACATTAATTGACTCCAGGTCCTTGAAACCTTTATCAATCCTTTCATTCTTGTTTGGCCTTCTCCATCTCTATGGGACAGCATGGTACTGTAATGGCTAGCACTGCGTTTTACAGTACCAGTGGCCTGGGTTGAATTCTCATCACTGACTGTAAGGAGTTTGTACATTCTCCTTGTCACTTTGAGGGTTTTCCTCCAGGTGCTCCGGTTTCCTCCCACAGTCCAAAGACATACAGGTTGGTAGGCTAATAGGTCATTATAAATTGTCTTGAAATTAGGAACTGAAGCTCACCTAAAACTCTGTTGACCTTGGTCATTAAAACATTCATTGACTCCAGGTCCTTGAAACCTGGGGTTGCTGGGCAGCACAGCTTGAATAAAATAAATAAATAAACAAACAAACAAACAAACAAATATATGTAAGCTCTGACAATTGTTGGCAAAATCTGAGTTGCTCAAATCCAGTTCTCACTCTTTGTTTAACCTCCCCATTCAAAGCCATACCCATGACTGTCTCACCCCTGATTTAACCCTAGCCTAATTTCCTCCCTAAATTTCTTAGCCTTCGACTCCTCATTATTTGAAGCCTTTGTGCAGCTGCCCTAATGAGTGATCTTCATTCTGATTACAATGATGCAGGATCATTGGAAAATTAGTTTACTGTTGCCACACATACTGAAATACATGTGGAAAAACTTGTCCTGCATACTGTCCATACAGATCAACTAATTATAACAGCCTTGAGGTAATCCAAGGGAAAGCAATAAATGTGCAGAATAAAATGTCACAGAACAGAGTAAGTACAATGTAATTAGACAACAAGGTGCAAGGACACAACAAAGTAGATTCTGAGGTCAAGAGTCCATCTTATTGTATTAAGGACTCATTCAAATCTTACAAGAGTGGAATAGCAGCTGTTTTCAAGCCTGGTGGTCTGCGCTTTCAGGCTTCAGTATCTTCTGCCTATTTGGGGTGGGGGGTGAGGGAAAGAGAGATTGTCCTGGGTTGTTGGATCATTGATTATACTGGGTGCTTTAGCAAGGCAATGGGAAGTATAGAGTCCATTGAGGGGAAGCTGGTTTCCATGATATCCTGAGCTCTGTCCACAACTCTTTAGAGTTTCTTGTGGTCATGGGCAAAGCTGTTGTCATGAGTGATCTTAAAGAAGCTGCATGCATATACTACCTTTCTCAACCTTGGGAATCTTAAGAGATTAAGAATGAAATGAAGTCACTGTTGTAATATAGTCCATCCAGCTTGAGGACTACAGAAATGATAATGAAGATAATGGTAGGCAGGGACTGACTGGAAAAGGAAAGAAGCAGACAGGGGTACAAAGTAGAATGGAGGAGTAAGTCTGGAGTAAGAACTACATATCTGACACTTGCTCCCCTTCTCTAGCATGTGGAGCTCACTATTAATAATTGGGCCAAATAGCACAATGCATTAAATAAGCTGATAAAATAACCCGGTTAGCAATATATTCATCACGTATTTGCTGCACAAATCACTCTCTCACCTAGAGGGGGTCAGTTGTGCTGTGAGGATTACATTCCTTGACTTCTCTAGTGCCTTTAACACCATCCAGCCCAAGATCTTAAGGCACAAACTAACGGAGATGGGAGTAGACTCTCACATGGTGGATTGGATAGTGGACTACTTGACAGATAGACCTCGTATGTGCGGTTGGGAGACTGTAGGTCTGACACGGTGGTCAGCAGCACAGGGGCACCGCAGGGAACCGTACTCTCTCCGGTCCTGTTCACCCTGTACACATCAGACTTCCAATATAACTCAGAGTCCTGCCATGTGCAGAAGTTCGCTGATGACACGGCCATAGTGGGGTGTGTCAGGAATGGACAGGAGGAGGAGTATAGGAAACTGATACAGGACTTTGTGATATGGTGCAACTCAAACTACCTGCGTCTCAATATCACCAAGACCAAGGAGATGGTGGTGGACTTTAGGAGATCTAGGCCCCATATGGAGCCAGTGATCATTAATGGAGAACGTGTGGAGCAGGTTAAGACCTACAAGTATCTGGGAGTACAGTTAGACGAGAAGCTTGACTGGACTGCCAACACAGATGCCTTGTGCAGGAAGGCACAGAGTCGAATGTACTTCCTAAGAAGGTTGGCATCATTCATTGTCTGTAGTGAGATGCTGAAGATGTTCTATAGGTCAGTTGTGGAGAGCGCCCTCTTCTTTGTGGTGGCGTGTTGGGGAGGAAGCATTAAGAAGAGGGACGCCTCACGTCTTAATAAGCTGGTAAGGAAGGCGGGCTCTGTCGTGGGCAAAGTACTGGAGAGTTTAACATCGGTAGCTGAGCGAAGGGCGCTGAGTAGGCTACGGTCAATTATGGATAACTCTGAACATCCTCTACAAAGCACCATCCAGAGACAGAGAAGCAGTTTCAGTGACAGGTTACTATCGATGCAATGCTCCTCAGACAGGATGAAGAGGTCAATACTCCCCAATGCCATTAGGCTTTACAATTCTACCGCCAGGACTTAAGAACTTTTTAAAAGCTATTATTAATGCTTTTTGAGACGGTGATTTAGATGCATATCATATTTTTTTTTACTGAGTTAAGTATTGTATGTAATTAGTTTTGCTACAACAAGTGTATGGGACATTGGAAAAAAAGTTGAATTTCCCCATGGGGATGAATAAAGTATCTATCTATCTATCTATCTATCTATCTATCTATCTATCTATCTATCTATCTATCTATCATGTGGGCCATAGATCCATTGACCCAAGTCATCAGTTTTTTTTAACCTTTGTAGTCTTAACACAACTGAATTGCAATTGGTTCTTCAAGATCATGTGAATACACTAGTCTGATATGATCTGTTCTTGAAATAATATTGTGTGCAGTGAGAATAAGTGAAAATTCATCAATTAGTTATTTAAATTGTTGGACATTGGTGCTTTAATCCAAGATTCTTTTCAAAGTCAGGACAGAGCCACAAAACCTGTTGCGTCATGATCATTTTATTAAGAGTTGATAAAACAAAGAGACATTGAAACAGGATCTGCTACTAAGAGACAAAGAAATAAAGATGGCGCTTAGCATGGAATTGCTAGTTTGATACCACAGAGATAAGAAAATTTCCATTCAAATCTGTAGATAAGAGTAAAACCAATTAAAAGGTACATATTTGAATACGGCAGTACCAAGTTACCCAATCGTAGTGCACTTATTCAAGAAATGCCAACCAAAGAAAATTCAATAGCTTTCCAGAATTATACTTTGTATAGCCACTAGAGGCATATTAAATACTTAAGTGCATATAAGAGCTTCTTAAAATCAAGCTGATAATTAATTGTTAAACTACAAAGAAAATACGAATTAAGTAGTCTAATCTAAGAATTAAACAGTAGGATCTAACAAAATCAGTAGATTGTACTTGGTATTTGCTTTTATGCTTCACATTTGTAAACTACTGTTTTTTTCCACATTATGTCAGTGACATTCAGATTAAGTCAATTCACATTTGTACAGTGTAAGTACCTTACCTAATAGCTTGTTTTCTTCCTCATCAGGGTATGTTTAAGTTTGATACAGAATGCTACCAGAAGTATGGAACAATCTGGGGGTGAGTGTAATTAATTAGCTGGTAATTTTTCTTTTTCCTTTCAAAAATTTAGTCCATTCCCATAATGCAATGTTTAGTACAAGAAAAGGTACCATTTGTTAGTAAAGGTTAAAAGTACAAATTATTGGAACTAGTGTAGTGTTTCAATCAATTATTACACTGTTAGTTGGAAGAAAGATTATTGATACATGAATATTTTGTTTTATCAAATTTACTCAACGACTGTTATATTTGTTCTGAAGTGTGTTGGTCCTGGGTGTGTTTGCTGTCTGCAAATAATCCAAACATGTAAGGACATGCCCCCATTAAGACCTGTTAGACACTGATCTTTCCCAGACAAATACCCAAAGTACATGCAAAAATGATTTAGCCTGGAGGTGATTTTTTTTTCTTTTGCTTTTAGGCTAGGCAATCTTACATTCCTCTTTTGCCTTTGAACTAATGAATTACTAATACATTTAAGGTGGACAGCAAAACATTCTTAAGGACTGTTGTGTGGAGCTGGTGAGTATCACATCAAAGGAGACACTGGGAACTCGAGGTATATTAACTTTGTTACGTACTCGTGACACGTGACAGTGGTACCCTTGTCACGTGACTGGGGTTGAAGCTATACTGGATTTGAGGTAATGGTCTTGTGATGGTGGAGTGAAGTCATTTTCCCGCCAGTAGAGATCATGTGACAGTTTTTACAGGATATAAGAAGAGGACCCCTCACTGTGGGGTGGGGCAGTTCATGGCTGGATTTGCCATGTTGACTTCATGCCACTGCATGATTTAATGTGATGACGCAGTTTAGTTGAAAGATGAAGTTTTATCTAATGCCTAAAGTTTAAAAGGTCATTGCCAGCAGTTTCTTTACAATACTGCTAGTGGAGAGTGAAGATCAGAGTTCGGGAGTTAAAGATTGAGGAGAATCGAATTTCGACGGTGAAACAGGTTCGACCTTATTTGATCCTTATTCGGAAGGAATTCGTTGACTGTTCTCGTGTTAATCTCTGCGGAATAGCAGAAGATTGAGGACAGTGTGATAAAGGAAAGGTCAGTGCCTTTAAGCCGTTACGTTTCATAAAATTCTTCGTGGGAAGAGTTCGACTTTGGAGACTGAAGAAAACCGACGTGAAAGAGAATTTAAATCATCTTAAAAAGTCTCTCCTTTTAAATGGACTGAGCATTTTGAACTTTTGGCAATACCACTTTAAAGAACTGTTTTTGCAACATCGCTTTAAGAACTGTTTGAGCTGCATCGTTTAAGAACTGTTTAAGCTGCCGCACAGCAGCTGATTTCCGGTTACGTTAGTGTTTGTTTACTTTTGGGGGGTTTGTTTTCAGTGTTTAATAAACGTGTTATTTGTTATTAAAACCCTTGCCTAACTCATATATATTTATTATTGCCTGAATGCATAACAACTTGAACTGAATGTGAACAACTATGTGGTGACATTATGCTTTCAAATGCTTTACATGTATTTATAAAGGGTTAAATTCCTAGAAAATATTTTAAATGAAAATTTTACATAGAAGCTAGATGTAAATCAGAATGATGTTATCAGCATAATATAATCCTATGCACTGAGATTTATGCTACTCATAATGAAAAATAGCTTCATAAATTAGGGATGTGTACCCTAAAGACATATCCATTATAGAATGTAGAACATAGATGAATGCAGCACCATACAGGCCCTTCGGCCCATGATGTTATGCTAACAAGTCTCAGATCATTCCAAACCCTTCCCTCATACATAGCCCTCCATTTCTCATTTTTCTTCTTTTATGGAGAAAATTCATATAACAGACATTTGTAAATTGAAGAATCCTTGTACATCAATTATTATTCATTTACTTATTTATGCATAAATATACCATGCTGCTTTCCCATTGCTTTTGAAAGTCTTTACTGTATACATAACAATTACCAGTTCAGTCTGTTGAACCTTCTTGACTCTGCTTTAAGTAGTGTAGTTACTTTATGATCTGAAGAATGTGAAGTCCTGACTCAGCTCAATGCTGACTTATGTCTATGTGAAATGGACTTTTTGACAACCTCCATCTTTGTGAAGATGTTTTTGGAGATCTGTTTTTGTACATTTTGCAGAGTATATTGGGACTGTTGTGAAGTGGCCTGGTCGAGAGAAGTGCCTGGTGTGAAAAGTGCTAGTCTTTGGCTCGAGAGTCTTCGGCGAGGAGACTGAGGGAGGAGACTATGCCAGGCACAATTGGAGAGGGTGAAGACATGACCGCTAAGCTGATTCAGTGTGCTACGTGCATGATGTGGGAGGTCAGGGACACTGATGGTGCCCCCGGCTGCTACAGCTGTGGAAAGTGTGTCCAGATTCAGCTTCTGAAGGAGCATGTTGCAGCACTGAAGAAAGAACTGGATGACCTCAGGTTTATCCGTGAAAACAAGGGTTTTCTGGACAGGACCTACAGTGAGGTCATTACACTGAGGATACCGGAAGACAGAAAGGGGCGACGATGAGGAAGGAAAGGATGCTTGAAGTACAGGAGACCCCAGGGGATGTACCTCATAAACAGGTTCACCTTCTTGGAAGCCGTCAGGACAGAAGATACTGCCAGTCTGAGAGGCGGACAGGTCTGCGAGCCGAAAATTGGTGAAGAAGCAGAGCCAAGGAGTCAGACACCAGGAAGAGCCGTGGTAGTAGGGGACTCCATAGTATGAGTTACGGAAAGGGGTTTCTGCGGCAACAGGCGAGATTTAAGGATGGTGTGTTGCCTCCCTGGTGCTAGGATCCAGGACATCATGGACCGATTGCAGGGCATCCTCAAGGGTGAAGGCGAACAGCCGGAAGTGGTAGTGCATGTCGGCACAAATGACATAGGGAAGAAGAGGAAGGACATTCTGCAGCGGGACTTAAGAGAACTCGGAAGAAGGCTGAAAAGCAGGACTTCCAGGGTGGTTATCTCTGGTTTGCTTCCAGTTCCTCGTGCTGGAGAGGGCAGGAACAGGGAGATAATGGATCTGAATGTGTGGCTGAGGAACTGGTGCAGGAAGCAAGGATTTACATTCTTGGACCACTGGGATCTGTTTTGGGGTAGGGATGAATTGTACAAAAGGGACGGGTTGCACCTTAATAGGCGGGGGACCAGCATTCTGACAGACAGGTTTGCCACTGCAACACGGATGTGTTTAAACTAAGTAGTGGGGGGGAGGGGATGAACTGGAAATATAAGGATGGAGTTAAAGGGAAAGTGAAAATAAGAAAACTTAAAAAGGACAACAGAATCAATGGAATAGAAAGCTCAAGAAGAGATCATACAGTATGGCCAAGTGAAATAGGAATTAATTTGAAAGGAGAGGGGAGTACCGAATTAAAAGTATTATATATGAATGCACGACGTATAAGGAATAAAGTAGATAAGCTTGAGGCTCAGTTGGAAATTGGCAAGTACGATGTTGTGGGAATAACTGAGACATGGCTTCAAGTGGACAGGGCCTGGGAAATGAATATTCAAGGATATACATCTTATCGAAAGGACAGACTGACTGACAGAGGGGGTGGGGTGGCTCTGTTGGTGAGGAATGATATTCAGTCCCTTGCGAGGGGGGACATAGAATCTGGGGATGTAGAGTCAGTATGGATAGAACTGAGAAATTCTAAGGGTAGAAAGACCCTAATGGGAGTTATCTACAGGCCGCCAAACAGCAGTCTGGATGTAGGGTGTAAGTTGAATGAAGAGTTAAAATTGGCATGTCACAGTTGTCATGGGGGATTTCAACATGCAGGTAGACTGGGGGAATCAGAATGGTACTGGACCCCAATAAAGGGAGTTTGTGGAGTGCCTCCGAGATGGATTCTTAGAACAGCTGGTACTGGAGCCTACCAGGGAGAAGGCAATTCTAGATTTAGTGTTGTGCAATGAACTGGATTTGATCAGGGACCTCGAGGTAAAGGAACCATTAGGAGGTAGTGACCATAATATGATATGTTTTAACCTACAATTTGACAAGGAGAAGGGAAAATCGGATGTGTCAGTATTACAGTTGAACAAAGGCAACTATGGAGCTATGAGGGAGGAGCTGGCGTAAGTTCAGTGGAACAATACCCTAGCAGGGAAGACAGTGGAACAAAAATGGCAAGTATTTCTGGGAATAATGCAGAAGGTGCAGGATCGGTTCATTCCAAAGAGGAAGAAAGATCCTAAGGGAAGTAAGGGGTGGCAGTGGCTGACGAGGGAAGTAAAGGGCAGTATAAAAATAAAAGAGAAGAAGTATAACATAGCAAAGATGAGCGGGAAACCGGAGGACTGGGAAGCTTTTAAAGAGCAACAGAAGATAACAAAAAAGGCAATACATCAAGAAAAAATGAGGTACAAAGGTAAACTAGCCAAGAATATAAAGGAGGATAGTAAAAGCTTCTTTAGGTATTTGAATAGCAAAAAAAAGTTAAGACCAAAAATGGGCCATTGAAGATAGAAATGGGTGAGTTTATTATGGGGAACAAGGAAATGGCAGACGAGTTGAACAGGTACTTTGGATCTGTCTTCACTAGGGAAGACACAAACAATCTCCCAGATGTAATAGTGGCCAAAGGAACTAGGGTAAAGGATGAACTGAAGGAAATTTATATTAGGCAAGAAACGGTGTTGGATAGACTGTTGAGTCTGAAGGCTGCTAAGTCCCCAGGACCTGATGGTCTGCATCCCAGGGTACTTAAAGAGGTGGCTCTAGAAATCGTGGACGCATTGGTAATCATTTTCCAATGTTCTATAGATTCAGGAACAGTTCCTGCTGATTGGAGGGTGGCTAATGTTGTCCCACTTTTCAAGAAAAGAGGGAGAGAGAAAACAGGGAATTATAGACCGGTTAGCCTGACGTCAGTGGTGGGAAAGGTGCTGGAGTCAATTATAAAAGAGGAAATTACGACACATTTGGATAGCAGTAGAAGGATCAGTCTGAGTCCGCATGGATTTATGAAGGGAAAATCATGCTTGACTAATCTTCTGGAGTTTTTTGAGGATGTAACTATGAAAATGGACAAGGGAGAGCCAGTGGATGTAGTGTACCTGGACTTCCAGAAAGCTTTTGATAAAGTCCCACATAGGAGATTAGTGGGCAAAATTAGGGCACATGGTATTGGGGGCAAAGTACTGACATGGATTGAAAATTGGTTGGCTGACAGGAAACAAAGAGTAGCGATTAACAGGTCCCTTTCGGAATGGCAGGCTGTGACCAGTGGGATACCGCAAGGTTCGGTGCTGGGACCGCAGCTGTTTACAATATAGATTAATGATTTAGATGTAGGGATTAAAAGTAACATTAGCAAATTTGCTGATGACACAAAGCTGGGTGGCAGTGTGAAATGTCAGGAGGATGTTATGAGAATGCAGGGTGACTTGGACAGGTTGGGTGAGTGGGCAAATGTATGGCAGATGCAGTTTAATGTGGATAAATGTGAGGTTATCCACTTTGGTGGCAAGAACAGGAAGGCAGATTACTATCTAAATGGAGTCAAGTTAGGAAAAGGGGAAGTACAAGGAGATCTAGGTGTTCTTGTACATCAGTCAATGAAAGCAAGCATGCAGTTACAGCAGGCAGTGAAGAAAGCTAATGGCATGCTGGCCTTTATAACAAGAGGAATTGAGTATAGGAGTAAAGAGGTCCTTCTGCAGCTGTACAGGGCCCTGGTGAGACCCCACCTGGAGTATTGTGTGCAGTTTTGGTCTCCAAATTTGAGGAAGGACATTCTTGCTATTGAGGGAGTGCAGCATAGGTTCACAAGGTTAATTCCCGGAATGGCGGGACTGTCATATGTTGAAAGATTGGAGCGACTGGGCTTGTATACACTGGAATTTAGAAGGATGAGAGGGGATCTGATTGAAACATGTAAGATTATTAAGGGATTGGACACACTGGAGGCAGGAAGCATGTTCCCGTTGATGGGTGAGTCCAGAACTAGAGGCCACAGTTTAAGAATAAGGGGTAGGCCATTTAGAACAGAGATGCAGAAAAACTTTTTCACCCAGAGAGTGGTGGATATGTGGAATGCTCTGCCCCAGAAGGCAGTGAAGGCCAAGTCTCTGGATGCATTCAAGAGAGAGTTAGATAGAGCTCTTATAGATAGCGGGGTCAAGGGATATGGGGAGAGGGCAGGAACGGGGTACTGATTGTGTATGATCAGCCATGATCAGTGAATGGCGGTGCTGGCTAGAAGGGCTGAATGGCCTACTCCTGCACCTATTGTCTATTGTCTATTGACTAATCCTCCTTGATCTCTATTAGTACCTGTCCACTACAAAGCATCTGGCTTTCATTTTACAGTGTTAATATGATCTGAATATAATTACACTTGGGACATTGGAGATGATTACTTAATCCAGGTTACCAGTTTAGGCATATCCTTGATCAGGAGCAAATTTACACCTTCTGCAGTAAAATTGTTCTTTATCTAATCGGACACCTTCCTGATTCAGTAAAGGCTTCAAGAGATTGCTCATTGATTCTTTTGAAGGTGTCTTTCTGTTGTTTCATTGATTAACTCCATCTTCCATCTCTGCAGTACATATGTAAATATTTAAATGATGGATCATTTTACATAATTATATGTAAATGTACAATGATGAAATGTCACTTTCTACATCAACTTTTTAATCCACTTTGGCCATTAAGCAACCAGGCCTTGCCAATTTCAGCCCTTTTCTAACCAACCTCATTTAACCTTCCTTTCCCCTCCCACACTGTCATTTTCTTCTTTATTCTCCGTAACTATGACTTCGTGTCTCAAGCTTAATGTGTAGTTGGACTGCCTGTCTCTTGGAGGCTGTTTGCAGAAGAACTGAAAATTTAATTTCCTTAAGATAAAAGAGAAAAGTCCTCTTATAGATTTGTAAGGCAAGGGCAGAGGGATTCACAATCTTGAGGAAGAGGACGGCTCAGTCGCGTCCTCACAGACAGACATACTGAGAATCTGTAGGTTCTTCTATGCCGGTCTGTACGACAGAAAGGCCACAGTTACCACAGCCTCCCACAGCTTCCTGTCGTCTATCACGCAGGTCTTAGACGACAGCAAGCGGGAGAGTCTGGAGCAGCCACTGACCCTGGACGAGCTGACTGGCTCCATCCGTTCCTTTATGTCTCCCGGAAGCGACAGCTTACTGGTTGAGTTGTATTTGGCTCTGTGGAACTGGATGGGCTCTGACCTGCTGAAAGTGTACAATGCTATGCTTCTGGCGGGCAGCATGTCAGAATCCATATATCCATATATAACAATTACAGCACGGAAACAGGCCATCTCAGCTCTTCTAGTCCGTGCCGAACGCTTGCTCTCACCTAGTCCCATGAGGAAGGGCATCATCACCCTCATCTACAAACAGAAGGGGGAGAGGGAGGACATTAGAAATTGGAGGCCCATCTCACTCCTGAATGTGGACTACAAGATCCTGTCCAAGGCTATCGCCAACAGGGTCATGTCTGCTCTGGGACAGGTGATCCACCTGGACTAAACCTGTGCTGTACCAGGCAGGAAGATCTCGGACAGCCTCGCGCTGCTGAGGGACACCATCGCCTACGTGCAGGACAGGGGGGTGGATGCTTGCCTGGTCAGCTTGCACCAGGAGAAAGCCTTCGACAGGATATCACACACGTACATGACAGACCTACTCTCCAAAATGGGATCTGGGGGAGGGAATCAGGAATTGGAACAAACTGCTCCACACAGACATCTGTAGTGCAGTCCAGGTGAACGGGTAGGAAACAGACAGCTTCCCCATCAGGTCTGGAGTCAGGCAGGGCTGCCCTCTCTCCCCTGTCTTGTTTGTGTGCTGCATAGAACCCTTTGCTAAAGCCATCAGTAAGGATGGGGGCTTAAGAGGGGTGATGCTGCCAGGCAGTGGAGGGACCCAAGTGAAAACCTCCCTGTACATGGACGACATTACCATCTTCTGTTCTGATCTAGGCCAGTTTGCAGGCTGATTAGCATCTGCAACCAGTTTAAGCTGGTATTAGGGGCCAGGGTCAACCGCACGAAGAACAAAGCCATGCTCTTTGGCAACTGACCTGACTGATTCAGCGTCCCCTTCACCATCAGGTCTGATTACGTAAAGGTGTTGGGGATCTGGTTCGGGGAAGGGGGGAGCGAAGCGTGCAATAAGAATTGGCTAGAGCGGATGGCAAAGTAAAGCAGAAATTGGGACTGTGGGGAGGGCGCTCTCTATCACTCTCCAGAGGTGAAAGGGGCCCTCCCAGTCAGATCCCACCCCAGTCTGCCTGTAACATCACCTCCACAACCCGCTGTCCACGGGAGGACTGCAGCGGGGACCAATTGGCAACTCACCCCCTTGCACATTGTGGGTTTGTGCAGAAGGTCTGGGGGAAGGTGAAAGGGCTTGTGTCACGTTTCATCCCCAGCGGCTGCGTAACAGAGGACTCTCTGATCTACGGGTTGTTCCCGGGGGCGCACACGGGAGACAAACTGCAGGTGCTGCTGGCAGATCATCAACTTGGTGAAAGACGCTCTTTGGTCTACCAGCACCTCGAGATGTCTGTGGCAGAATGCTGCCGACCGGCACATTCTCAGCTGCAGGATTACGTATTAAGGGACGCACTGAAACTCTGTGCAGCCACCGCAAGGGCCCGGTGGGGAAGGACCACGGTGTAGGGTTCTTCTCCTGTAGGAGTGGGAGGGGTTGGGTGGTGGGGAGTATACCCCTCAACTATGGTTGTATTATACAATACGAGCCAGTAGAGTGCCACGTGAGCGACTGAAATTTTTGAACTGTATGGAATGTAATGGTAATGTCTGTAAAGTATTCAGTGTTATTGAATGGTTTATTGTAAATAATTTTATTGTGAATAAAGTATATTTTGTTAAAAAAATTTATAGATTTGTAACAAGTATCTGATTCACCTTCTGAAAACATTACTTTCCTTTTAGGATTTATGATGGGCGGCAACCAGTTCTCTGCATCACGGACCCTGACCTGATTAAGACTGTTCTTATTAAGGAATTCTACACTCTGTTCACTAACAGGAGGGTAGGTGTACAAATGCTCTGATTGCTTTAGCCAGAGATACATTGATGTTTTTTTTCTCTTGTCACCGTGATCTTGCTCTCCATTCCTTTTTTTCACAATTTAAATTGCTGAGTACATTGGGATTGCTTTTCAGTGTGAGGGTGGTGGAAAAGTTGCATCTAAGGTGATAGTTTTCAGTGTGAAGTGGCAAACTCAAGAGCCCAGAGACGGATGACCTTATGCATTGCTTATTCTAGAGGTAGGGAAAACTAATTTTTGCATTGATGTGATGACAGTCCTGTGAGTTTTTATGCTTTATTACTCTATTGTCGCCAAACAATTGATACTAGAGCGTACAATCATCACAGCGATATTTGATTCTGCACTTGAGCTTTGAGTTAGTGGGCATACTGTTACTTCTGTCTTTTTTTTCTTAGAAAATCCCAGTGTTTGCTCTTCCATGTTTTCAATGAACAATATACTTGAAGCAGAGTAGAAAGTTCAATATAGTATCGTCTTAAATTCTATTTCCATCTATTTGTTGTGTTGCGCAGGGAATGGATGGATCAATAGTCGGATATTAAAAAAGCCATATCCTATTATGTTTTGGGAATTCTTTAAAATACTCAGAGCATTTGAATGTGTAATTTTTTTCTTGTAATGGGAAAGGAACAAACTTGATGGATACTAGGATACAAGTTTTATTTTTAGTTTAAGTAGGATAATGGAGCGATGGGAGCAAAATATATAATGCATTATGCTGATCTGGTGTTTCCGTTCAGATTCAGTATATACGGGCTAATGACGAATTCTGGTGTTTATATTCATGGTTCTTTTAGAAGTCAGGAACGAGCAACAAAACTTTATGTTTCAAAATCATTTTATTGAGAACTGGTAGAACAAAAAAATACTGAGCAAACAGTTGACAGGGAAAGCTAAGATTAAGATGGTGCTGCTTTGTGTTTAGCTATTTTATACCCACAGAGATAAGAAAGAAATCTATTCAAATTTATAGATAATAATTAATCAATTAGGAAGTATTCTATACTGCAGTACCAAATTAATCAATGAGAAAACACTTGTTCACTTAATGCAGAACAAAGAAGCTTCCAGAATTATAATTATAATTAGTAGAACCACTAGAGGCATATTAAACAGTTATGTGCTTACAACAGTCACAAGGGATCATAGTAAGGAGTTACTTGTATATACTGTAAGTAATTATATAAAATACAATAATTGTCAAACTGCAAACAAAATAATGATTAAATAGTCTAATCTTAGATTAAACTATCAGGTCCAACACTAGGTTACTCCAGTGGGTAGCCTGACACCAGTAGAAGGGGAATTGCTAGAATTTATTATTAAAATAAGTTATAAAGGAACTTAGCCCATTGCAACAGAATCTTGGGATATAGTTTTAGAGGTCCCTTTGTTGATTCTCTGTGTGGTACGGCCACAAATCTAGCATCATGGACATATTGCTTTCTATAATAAGTAGTATATTCAGGAGGCACTGCCCCAGATCCACACTGTGTGGGCCGTGCTATCTTCTCACAGCTACCATTAGGCTGAGGTACAAAAGCCTGAAGTCCCACACCACTAGATCCAAGAACAGTGACTTCCCTTTAATCACTTGGTTCTTAAACCAGATGGCACTTTCAAATCACTAGAGTTGAGCAATACTATAACCAATTTGGTCACTTTGCATTCAAACTGACTCTTGTTTGTTCTAATTTGTGTTCTTCCTTTTAAAAATTATTATTTTATGATTTTCTTGCCTGATACTCTACTGCAAGTAAATTGTCATTATACTGTGTGTACATGTCCTTGTGCATATAGCAATAAACTTGACTTTGACATAGAGGATAGGATTGAGTATCAACTGCATTAGTGCATAGAATGGCAATAATTGAATTGGAATTCTTCAATTTGTGTACATATAATGTAGCACCTATTCTCTACACACAAAGATAAGCCAGATGAGAACAAGTCCTAACATGAGCTGAGCAGCTGTGAGTAGGACAAGCTATTTTCTACCTCTCCTGTACCACTGTTGTCCACTCCATTCCGTTCCTTTGCTTTCTCTACCTTATTCCTCCGTGTCCATTTGTTCCATTGTTGTAAGTGATATGAGATGGACCACAATGTGGTTAATAACACTGTGAAATATTCCACAATTTCTATGTGGTATCCTGCTGGCAACAAAGAATTTTAATATAAAGTGGAAATCAGAACAGTGGAGAATAGATTATTTGGTGTGAAATTGTTCCATAAAATTCCTATGCTAATGGACAGCATTTCACACTAGGGGGTTATTGTAGTGACTAGTTATTTTGTCTCCAACTAATGAAGAGTATTTGGAGGCACATGAAGTGTGGAGGCTGAAGTCAGCATGGTTTTCAAAAGAGGTAAACTTGCCTCAAACCTTTTGAAATTCTTTGAGGGGAAAAACAGGCAGTATAGACAAAGGAGAGTCAGAGGATATTGTTTACCTGAGTTTTCAAAAGGCCTTTGACAGGGTACTGCACATGAGGCTACTGAAGAAGAAAAGAACCTGTGGTATTACAGAGAAGACAGAAGATTGGCTGATTGGCAGAAGGCAGAATGGGAATAAAGGGGGCCTTTTTTAGTTTGCTGCCGGTGACTAGTAGTGATCTGCAGGGTTTGGTGTTGGATTCACTACTTTACACGTTGTATGTTAATAATCCAGGTGATTGAATTAACGGCTTTGTGGCCAAGATTGCGGATAGGTGGAGGGGCAGGTAGGGTTGAGGATGCAAGTGCTGATTATTAAGGAGCATGGGCAAAGAAGTAGCAAATGGAATACAGTGCAGGGAAATGTATGGCCATGCACTTTGGTAGAAGGAATAAAAGTGTTATCTAATTTCTAAACAAAGAGTGAATGCACAGATTAGAGGTGCAAAGGGATTTGGGAGAGCAAGTGGAGGATTCCCTCAAGTTTTACTTGCAGGTTGAGCTGGTTGTAAGGAATGCAATTGCGAAGTTAGCATTCCTTTCAAGAGGACTAGAATATAAAAGCGAGGATGTAATCCTGAGACTTTCAAAGGTGAGACACATTTAGAGTATTGTGGGCAGCATTTTGCTGACATTGGAGAGGGTCCAGAGGAGGTTTATGAAAACAATTCCAGGAATGAAAGGGTTAATGGATGAAGTGTGTTTGATTGCTCTGTGCCTGTACCCAATGGTGTTTAAAATAATGAGGGGTATCTCATTGAAACCTTCCAAATATTGCATATTGTGGGAGAGTTTAGGAGCAAAGGGCACAGCCTCCGTATACAAAGATGTCCCTTCAGAAAGAGATCGGGGGAATTTTCTTAGCCAGAATGTTGTGAGTCTGTGGAATTCATTGCTACAGATAGCCATGGAGTCCAACATTAGGTATATACAAAGTGGAGGTTGATAAATAAATTCTTGATTACTAAGGAAGTCAAAGATATGGGGGAAGGTAGGAAAATGGGGTTGATGGAGAAAATAAATCAGCCATGATCAAGTGGTAGAGTAGACTTGATGGGCTGAATGGCCTAATTCTGCTCCAATGTCGTATGGTGTTGGGAACAGTTGATGTCCTAGTTGACTGCCATGCTTGCATCTTAATATTTGTGTTTCATGTATTAGGAGTAATCCCACCTTTATAATTTTGTAGTCTAAATTTGTTTTAATTTAGTTTTACATTTTTCTTTCCAAATCAATGCAGATTGAGGAAACATTTGTTTTACTATTTTTTTTCTAGTCCACACTGGGCCTTCTGACTAGGTCTTGTAACATCACTGGCAGGAGCAAACCATTGCAGAGCTTTGATGCAAACCTGAATGTTGCCAGGTAGCCCACAATTCATGCTGCTCACCTCTTGGATGATACGTTCCAGGCATGTATGGCAAGGCATTGATTCAGGAGCAGGCCAGGGACTTGCAACACATGCTGGTGGCAGTTGGTCATGCTTCACCTCAAATCTATTTACCTGCTTGACATTGTAACCCCTTCATAGCTTTTAGTAAGTTGTTGATTAGGTCTTGTTTAGACCTAAGATCTACAGTCATTTTGGAAAAGTAGTAACAGTTGTCTCCTATTTTCATAAGTAAAAAAGATAGCACCGTCAGAGGTACTTTCCAAGCTGGGCTGTAGGCTTCATCTGAAAAATTCCAACTGGCTGGCTTGCTGAACACCCGCTGCTTGTCTCTTGAATAGCTTTGTGATGGTGAGGGAGCAAGGGAATGGGTGATGGGCAATCAGTGTTGCCTTAGAACTCCTGCTTCTACTGGCACTGCCATTGTAGAAGTGCAGAAGTAGGACATTAGGCCCTTGAATCTCCTCTGTTCAACTATTTTATTGGCTGAGTCAATTTGGCCACTTACCTGATTTATCCTCATGCTCCACAACTTTCTTGTGATTTGTGTTTTTTGATCTCCACGTTGAATGAATTCAGTGATGCTGTTGTGGAAAATTGCAAAGCGATACAAACCGCTAAAAGATAAAACTTTTCCTCATCACCATCTTGTATCCCCAATGCCCTATACTGAAATTATGTTCCCAATGCTTGAAACATTCTTTCAGCATCCTCATTATCAAATCCTTCCTGAATTTTTTTTATTTTAATAAGGTCCCCTCATTCATCCAAAGTCCAAAAAGTACAGGCTTGATATGCTCAACATTTCTTCATATGTCCAAGGACTCGACCTAGTGAACCTTCTGCATTGCCTTCAATGCAAGCACATGCTTCACTTAAATGTGGGGACCAAAACCGCAAACAAACAATACACCAATCCTCTATAAAATGGTATCAAAACAACCCTACTACGTACCCCTTGCAAGAAAGGTCAACATTCCTTTAACCATCTAATATCTTGCAATGCCTGCGAAAGAACCAATTCAATGGATTACAAAAAAGCTGGAATTTTATTAGTTCTTGCTTCCTGCCCCAACCCCTCCAAGAAAAGGAGGACATAGCCCAAATATTTACCCTGCTCTGCCATCCCTTTTACAGTCCAATCTGTGCAGTGTTAGGAAAGAGAAGTTCAATGAAATAACAGGATATTGAATCCCATGTGTTTTGTTTTGAAAACTAAAATAATATGTCTTCCTGTCTTTCTCTGTAGAACATTGGGCTGAATGGACCATTCGAAGAGACAGTTGGTGTTGTCGCAGATGAGAAATGGAAGAAAATACGAAATGTGCTTTCACCAGCATTTAGCAGTGGGAGACTGAAAGAGGTAAAGAACCTGAATCCTTCAGTCACAAAGCTTCATGCTTGCATAACATTAGATACACACCTTATGTATCATTTGGTTCATGCGGGTAAGAAGGTAGGTGCTGATAACACACAGAGGGACAACAATATAGCAAGTTAAATGCAGTTTATCATGGTGAAATTGTTAATAGGTTGCATTTTAACAATATTCCACAGTAACCATGTGCTGAACAATTTTCTAGCTTGAACATGTCAGATACTGGCATTCTGGTATTTGATAAGAATTCTCATCATTTAGGTTGTCTTCTTTGAAAGCATGGAGAAATACTTCTTTCTAACCTATAGGTCTTCCTTCAGTTCTATTTTTAACTTGGCCTTGCTTCTACCTGTCTATCATCACCACCAGAAATGCTCCCTCAGTGTTTCCTAACACCATCCCATCAAATTAAGAAAAAATTCTTTCCTTGTTCAGAATGCACCAAGGACAAGTTTCCTCAATTTTTTTCTATAGAAATGTGTCATAAAATGGATATATAAAGTATTTTCAATGTATCTTAGTATTAGCGAAGGAAGTGAGAGGCATCTCAAACAAGGCAGCTCTGTAATCTGTGATTAGATTGCTGGTTTCACTAGAGAGAATGGATTATACATTGTCTATTTTGAGATGCTTTGCAGTGGGAAAGATTATCAGGATTTATTGTCTGCTCTTGATGGGAGAAATATCTGAAAGTGGTCTCTCGATGCACTTGTATGCAGAAAAGGATTGCTATGGGTAAAACCCCTTGTCTTTAGTGAAGGAACAGAGGCCAGAGTTGGTGTTTATCAAGAAAAGTAAAGTGTAATGTGGTCAAAACAAGTTTAGATATGATATAAAATCCAATATATTAGGACAATGTATGTCACCCCTCATTCTTCTGAATTCCTGTGAGTACAGGCCCAGAGCCATCAAATACTTCATATGATAAGCCTTTCAATCTTGGAATCATTTTCATGAAACTCCTTTGAACCCTCTCCAATGTCAGCACATCCTCTCTTAGATGAGGGGCCTTAAACTGCTCACAAGTGAGGCTTCACCAGTGCTTTATAAAGCTTCAACATCCTTGCATTCATATTCTAGTCCTCTTGAAATGAATGCGAAAATTGCATTTGCCTTCCTCACCACAGACTCAACCTGCAAATTAACCTTTAAGGAATCCTGCACAAGCACTCCCAAATCCCTTTGCACCTCAGATCTTTGAATTGTCTCACCATTTAGAAAATAGTCTACCTTTTCATTTCTGCTTCCAAAGTGCATGACCGTATACTTCCCGACACTGTATTCCATCTGCCACTTCTTTACCCGTTCTCCTTCTGCAGCCTCTCTAATTCCACAACTCTATCTGCCCCTCCATCTATCTCAATATCATCCACGATCTTTGCCACATAGCCATCTATCTGATCATCCAAGTTATTGACATATAGTGTAAAAAGAATCAGCCTCAACACAGACCCCTGTGGGACACCACTAGTCACCGGCAGCCAACCAGAAAAGGCTCCCTTTATTCCCACTCTTTGCTTCCTGTCAATCAGCCACCGCTTTATCCATGCTAGGATCTTCCCTATAATACCAAGGGCTCTTAACTTGTTAAGCAGCCTCATGAGTGGCCCCAAGTACAAAATATCCATTGATCCTTCTTTGTCTATCCTGCTTGTTATTTCTTCAAAGTAATGTGCTTAGTTACCCATTGTTCAAAGTTGATATCATAAAGTTGCGAGGGGTGATATAGAATCAGGAGATACGGAGTCAGTATGGATAGAACTGGGAAATTGTAAGGGCAAAAAGACCCTAATGGGAGTTATCCACAGGCCCCCAAATAGTAGCCTGGATATAGGGTGCAAGTTGAATCAAGAGTTAAAATTGGCACGTTGCAAAGGTAATGCTACAGTTGTTATGGGGGATTTCAACATGCAGGTAGACTGGGAAAATCAGACCCCGAGAAAGGGAGTTTGTGGAGTGCCTCCAAGATGGATTCTTAGAGCAGCTTGTACTGGAGCCTACCAGGGAGAAGGCAATTCTAGATTTAGTGTTGTGTAATGAACTGGATGTGATAAGGGAACTCGAGGTAAAGGAGCCATTAGGAGGTAGTGACCGTAATATGATAAGCTTTAATCTACAATTTGAGAGGGAGAAGGGAAAATCAGAAGTGTCAGTATTACAGTTCAACAAAGAGGACTATGGAGCCATGAGGGAGGAGCTGGCTGAAGTTGACTGGAAGGATACCCTAGCAGGGATGACAGTGGAACAACAACAGTGGCAGGTATTTCTGGGAATAATACAAAAGATGCAGGATCAGTTCATTCCAAAGAGGAAGAAAGATTCTAAGGGGAGTAGGGGGCAACCGTGGCTGACAAGGGAAGTCAAGGACAGTATAAAAGTAAAAGAGAAGAAGTATAGTGTAGCAAAGATGAGGGGGAAGCCAGAGGATTGGGAAACTTTTAAAGAGCAACAGAAGGTAACTAAAAAGGCAATATGGGGAGAAAAGATGAGGTACAAAGGTAAGATAGCCAAGAATATAAAGGAGGATAGTAAAGGCTTCTTTAGGTATGTGAAGAGGAAAACATTAGTTAAGACCAAAGTTGTGCCCTTGAAGACAGAAATGGGTGAATTTATTATGGGGAACAAGGAAATGGCAGATGAGTTGAACAGTACTTTGGATCTGTCTTCACTAGGGAAGACACAAATAATCTCCCAGATGTGATGGTGGCCTGAAGACCTAGGGTAATGGAGGAACTGAAGGAAATTCACATTAAGAAGGAAATAGTGTTGGGTAGACTGATGGGACGCAAGGCCGATAAATCCCCAGGGCCTGATGGTCTGCATCCCAGGGTACTTAAGGAGGTGGCTCCAGAAATCGTGGACGCATTGGTAATCATTTTCCAATGTTCTATAGATTCAAGATCAGTTCCCAAGGATTGGAGGGTAGCTAATGTTATTCCACTTCTTAAGAAAGGAGGGAGAGACAAAACAGAGAATTGTAGACCAGTTAGCCTGAAGATGCTGGAGTCAATTATAAAAGATGAAATAGCGGCACATTTGGATGGTAGTAACAGGTCCGGACCGAGTCAGCATGGGATTTATGAAGGGGAAATCATGCTTGACTAATCTGGAATTTTTTGAGGATGTAACTATGAACAAGGGAGAAGGACAAGGGAGAGCCAGTGGATGTAGTGTACCTGGACTTTCAGAAAGCCTTTGATAAAGTCCCACATAGGAGATTAGTGGGCAAAATTTGAGTACATGGTATTGGAGTAGGGTACTGACATGGATAGAAAATTGGTTGGCAGACAGGAAACAAAGAGTAGGGATTAACAGGTCCTTTTTAGAATGGCAGGCAGTGACTAGTGGGGTACCACAAGGCTCAGTGCTGGGACCGCAGCTATTTACTATATACATTAATGATTTAGATGAAGGGATTAAAAGTAACATTAGCAAATTTGCAGATGACACAACGTTGGGTGGCAGTGTGAAATGTGAGGAGGATTTTATGAGAATGCAGGGTGACTTGGACAGGTTGGGTGAGTGGGCAGATGCATGGCAGATGCAGTTTAATGTGGATAAATGTGAGGTTATCCACTTTGGTGGCAAGAACAGGAAGGCAGATTACTATCTGAATGGTGTCAAGTTAGGAAAAAGGAAAGTACAACAAGATCTAGGTGTCCTTGTTCATCAGTCACTGATAGTAAGCATGCAGGTACAGCAGGCAGTGAAGAAAGCTAATGGCACGTTGGCCTTCATAACAAGGGGAGTTGAGTATAGGAGCAAAGAGGTCATTCTGCAGTTGTATAGGGCCCTGGTGAGACCACACCTGGAGTATTGTGTGCAGGTTTGGTCTCCAAATTTGAGGAAGGACATTATTGCTATTAAGAGAGTGCAGCGTAGGTTCATGAGGTTAATTCCTGGGATGGCGGGACTATGATATGTTGAAAGATTGGAGCGACTGGGCTTGTATACACTGGAATTTAGAAGGATGAGAGGGGATCTGATTGAAACATATAAGATTATTAAGGGATTAAGGAAACATGTTCCTGATGTTGGGGGAGTCCAGAACCAGAGGCCACAGTTTAAGAATAAGGGGTAGGCCATTTAGAACGGAGTTGAAGAAAAACTTTTTCACCCAGAGAGTTGTGGATCTGCAGAATGCTCTGCCTCAAAAGGCAATGGAGGCCAATTCTCTGGATGATTTTAGAAAGAGTTAGATAGAGCTCTTATAGATAACGGGGTCAAGGGATATGGGGAGAGGGCAGGAACGGGGTACTGATGGTGGATGATCAGCCATGATCACAGTGAATGGTGGTGCTGGCTCGAAGGGCCAAATGGCCTACTTCTGCACCTATTGTCTGTTGTCTATTGTCTAAAGTACATTCTCCAGTTTAGAGAAAACTCTGCTCACCTGTACTTGCAATAATTGGTCCATGTCTAGCTTTATGTTTCCTCTGCTGAGTAACTTCTTTCCAAGTTCCATGTCATCTCACAAATTGATGTTTGGGAGAGCCTCATGTGGTTGCACGGCCCATTGGGTTGCATTGGGACGAGTCTGAACAAGCATATCTCTACAATAGCCATCTTGCATCAACTTTAGAGGTCACCCAAGGACCCTCCTTTTACTTCCTGTATGCTGCATCTTGATGACATCATCTGATGACATGAGTAATATTTTGGTTTCCAAGTGTATGCTGATTACATAGAGCTCTTCAACTCGCTATCCCTTCACTTTCTATATTGTCTGTTTTATTTATTTGTCTTGAATAAGTTGCAATTTCTCTTGCTGCAAGGGAAATCACTCCTGTTTCACCCATCGAAGTTGATGCTATAATAACTCATTCCTGAACACACCCTGGAAAATATCCTTCTCACCCTCTCAAAGTCCATTGCAGTTTTTCCAAAGTGCAGCAACTGGATATAATAGTAGAGATTTATATACAAAAAAATAATCAGCATAACCTTCTCCTGTTGTACTCTACCTCAGGATTCTGAATGCTTTACTACGTATCTCCTCAATATATCTTGCCATCTTCCTTCAATGACCATGAGCACCAGGACCCTTTGCTCCTGTGCACTGTTTGGAACAGTATCATTACATTTTAATTTGCCTCTCCTCACTCATTTTGTTAAAATCCATCACTTTTCTCTGTATTAAATCCCATCTACTGCTAAGCTTCCATTCAACTAGCCTATTTCTCCTATTGCATTTGATTGAAGTTATCCCCACTTTTGTCACATTTCCAAGTTTGCTGACATGAGCAAATGTTCAGGATCCATTGTACTTGGTGTTAGGTTAACAGGCTACTGCAAATGACCCTTACCTAGTTATTCGGGATGGAGTCGACCATCTGAGACAGAAATATATGGGCAAGTGGGATAGCTCTGATATCCAGCATAGACTTGTTGGCTTGAATGATGTTCTGTGTCCTGGGAAATCATGAGGGGGAGGAAGCATCCAACAGTAAAGGGCATTTAAAATTGCCTTTTTAAAATAATGACAGTTTCAACATGATATAAAATATTGGACATGAGTTACGTATTGTTTTCCATAAATTACAAATTGTGCACTGTGGAAATGAGAAGCTTTTCTGGCAAGCAATGCAGCCTGAGCTGGATATGTCAAGTCATCAGTTGCAGATCTGTAGGGCAGAGCACTTTGGGACAGGGTGCCATATGATCAAGCCTCTGGGAACATAGATTTGGTGTGTAGACCAATTTACTGTATATCCTTTACATTGGTTTTCTTTATTTCCCCCTCTCCAGATGTGGTCAATAATTAATCACCACGCAGAAAAACTTGTGAAATTAGCTGAAAAGAAAGCAAGTCTAAATGAAGCTGTCAACGTGAAGGAGTAAGTATTTTGTCTAATTGTAGGCCTGTGTTCCTTTGGTGCCTATTGTGCTTCCACTAAATAGTTGTGAGGATTATCAAACAGTCTTGTCACAAATGAGAAATATGATCTTTGTGGACTATTCATTAACTTACTCAATACCCTCCGTCAGCCAGTTTGTGCCTGCTGTTCAGATGTCTGACTTGGGATGTAAGAGCTCTGCACAGCTTCTTCGCTGGACAACCACACGTTTTAATTTTATTCTTTGAAAAAATATTAAATCCTGTTTGGATATTCTTTTACATTTTGCAGACAGAAGTGACCAAACTCGTTACCCAGACTTCATCAGTGTCACTTCAAACTGCTATGAAGGATTGATGGGAATGATCCGTTGTGATAGTCAACCCAGCCTTATCCACCTCCTTGGGTCCACATCATGTTTCAGCAACGTGTGGCTGTATCTACAAAGAGTTGTTTTCTTCTTAACTTTCCATTTTCCAATGCTTGAGACCACAATTCAGAGGCAAGGCTATTTGAATACTAACTCACTGACAAGATTGAAGAGTAGGTTCAGGAAATGTAGAGGAGGCTTGACCCAAAAACAGAGCAGTGGAGATGATGTAGCAGTAAACAGTAACTTAATAATAGACCACAAAATAACAAGCCACGAAGGGCCATAATGCAAGAGAGAACAGAAACCAAACACAGTAAGCAACAGATTAAACTTTAGGCAGGGAGAGTGAGGGCAATGAGCAACTAGTTGAGACAAGCTCTTTGGATAAGTAAACAAGGACTGTGGATGAGAATTGGGGTTAAATAGGCTGCAGGTGATGAGTCTGGAACAAACATGAATTGTATTAGCTAGCTGGAGACTGGAAGGTGCCTTTGGGAGCAGGCCTGACAGATTATCATTGTCTGTGCCTTGTTCAGTACAAGTGAAAGCATTCAGTTGTTGAATGTTTCAATTTTAATGCAAATTACATCAAAGTTGCTAGAAAAAAAAGATATTGAGTCACTGAAGATGATCCAACAAAACAATAATGATAATATCAGAAATAATTTTCAGAAATGCTTAGAGAAGTTGGATTCTAATGCCCTGAGTATTTACATTTTTTGAAGGGGTGAAAGTGGAGGAAGCTTCACAGTAGGGATATACAGTGGAGAACATTCCGACTAGTTTCATCACAGCCTGGCCAGATCCTCCAATGCACAGGGTTGCAAGAAGCTGCAGAGGGTTGTAGACTTGGCCTGTTCCATCATGGACACAACCCTCCCCACTATCAATAGCATCTTCAAGAGGTGGTGCCTCAACAGGGTGGACCCTCCCCATCTGGGACATGTCCTCTTCATGTTTTACAATTGGGGAGGAAGTACGGGAGTCTGAAGCCCCAGACACAGTTTTAAAAACAGTTTCTTCACTTCCACCATCAGATTTCTGGATGGCGCATGATACTAGCTCATTGTTTATCTTTTGCACAATTTATCTTTGTTACCATTAGGAAATTTTTATAGCTTGAACTATACTGCTGCCACAAAACAACACATTTCATGCCATATGTCAGTGATAATAAACCTGATTCTGATGGGAGTTGCTTAGATATTTATAGATAGATATTTAACATTATATGTTTCCTTTGAAGCAGATGGCGCTACTATATAATATGCTTAGAACTCCCAAGTAAGGTGATGTTATGGAAACCAAAAGCCAGGAGCTGTGAATATGATGGTCTCAAATGAAAATTATAAAGCAGAATGAATTGTTTCCACTGTTACATCAAGACCTTACACAAGCTTGAGCAACAATACCAAATCTTCTATCTGATATTTGCAGCCTTTTGAACTCAATTTTGAATACTCCACCTTCAGATGATATACTCTTTCTTCTTGTCTTGTCAATAAAAGAAGCATTTTTGCCTGCCATCCTCCTTTTCTTTCCTTTTGCTTTTCATGTAATCTGTTTTACTTGGCCTATACCAGCATACCAGAACCATATTAGCAATGAATTACAGTCATATAAGCTTAAGCTGATCCCGTCTGCCACATGACTTTACTCTGTGGGGTGATTCCCCTATTGACTCGTTTCACTGCAATCTGAAGTAACAAAATTGATTCTCTCTTTCAAAAATTTCACAAAGAGTCCCTCATTTGAAACATTCAGTATTACCCTGCTTGACCCATTTAGTTTTCTCAGATTTTCCCCTTTTTTCATTTTTGTATCATGTTGCTCAGTTTTTCCTTGATTCTATCAGTTTTGATATTGCTGTTCCACCAACTTACCATTAACAATTCATTACACAGACCAAGAACTCAATGTAGCCATTTGATTTGCTCTATAACAAAAATTCCCTTTTATACTATATGTTCTTCTCCTGTCCTCTCCTGAAAAGTGACTTGCAGCTCTCTTTCCCAGTTCTGATGTAGGGTTACAGATCTGAAATTTTGACTGTTTTCCTTTCCACAGAATCTGCCTGACCGTTTTGAGTTTTTCCAGCACGTTTGGTTTCTATTTGGACTTGGTCCAGGAAAGTGAAAATGTTGAGCATGCTCCAATAGGGCAATAATTAAATTAACCAAAAATAGAAACCAAAGATCGCTAAAAGTCATCGACTTGAAATATTAACTGGTTTCTTATTCACTTCTTAACTGGTTGGTTTCCTCCAGTTTTTTTTTGTATAAAATTCAAGAATCTGTAGTCTTATTTATTTTCCAGTCATTAAATAAGAGGAAAGGTTAGTCCAAACTTTGAGAAAGGATTAGAAAGTTAAGCTGATTGTATCTGATAAAATAGCTGGATGAAGCTTGAATGGAGCTAAAATGTTGGCTGAATTGGCCCTAACATTCATGTGGTATAAACTTCATATAAAACTAATGAATATTATCTCTCTTCTAATAGCATCTGTGGACCGTATGGCTTGGATGTAATCTCCAGTATCTCATTCAGTGTGGATTTTGATTCCATCAACAATGCTGATGACTTCATTATCGTCAATGTTAAGAAACTCGTAAAATTCTCCTTGTTTAACCCTGCAGTTTTTCTTGCTTGTAAGTGATTTAAAGTATTAGTTTAACTTAATTGGAGTTAAATTTTATTCTTTTACTCTCTCACTCTTCTTGACCAAGAATGGCCCTGACCTGTCTACTTGGGTCCCTGATGCTCCCTTTGCCTGTTAATAATGTTCAGCAAATTTGCCTAAGCTTCATAAGAACAACATATGCAATGTAAAATGGAACTTTTGCAGTGCCCATTTATTCCATTTTAACTGTTGTTTTCAGCCATTTATTGCCTGTCAGTACTATTATATATAGGCAGTTGGCTTATTTAAGTTCAAAATCTTGGCATTTTATGATTTTGACTTTTTTTGCAATGTTACACAGCAAATCTATCACTTTTCTTTCACTTTGTGGTATAAATCCTAGAACTTGCAATCAAATAATGTATAGGACATGGTGGCATCACTAGCACCCAATGGAGGTCAATACAGTAAGGTAAAGACAGTTACTAAATTCTAGGATTGGCAACAAAGGCTGTATTGAAAATTATGGGATTGATTTTGATACTTCTTGTCGCTATTTGAAAATGTGCACAGATTTGGTACAATGAGCCTCAGCACTGGACATTGATCACTTACTTCTGACTGACTGTTTGAAAAGTAGTTCTTGTTGGAATGTACAAATACCTTCATGCATTTAGGATCAGCTTTGGAAGATCTGTTAGGGGCATATGAGAGTTTGCCAAGTTACAAAAAAATGGCATGAAAGATCCTATTCCATTCACTTTATTTCTTAAAACTTCCCAAGCTTCCGTATTATCAGAGGCTATCAGTGAATTCAGTTTGACAGGCATGGAATAGTCATAATCGAGCTGAATGACAGAAGAATGTAGTTGAGGATCTGAATGGACTTATTCCAGTGGGTCCTATTATTATGTTCCACTTGAAGTTATCTACTCACTGTGGTGGGTGAAGGCCCCAAGGCATTTCTGCACAAAACAGAATTATTTTGGTTGAAGTTCAAAGTAAATTTATTATTAAGGTGTGTATGTGTATATGCATGTATATATACATATATGTGTGTCACCATATACAACTATGAGATTCATTTTCTTTGAGGCTTACACAGTAAATCCAAGGAACAGTAGAATCAATGAAAGATAGCACCCAACAGGATGGACAAACAACTAATGAGCAAAAGACGACAAATACAAAAGGGAAAATAAATAATAAATAAGCAAAAAGTATCGAGAACATGAGATGAACAGTCTTTGAATGTGAGTCCATGGGTTGTGGGAAGAGTTCAGTGATGGGGAGGCCGTTACCCAAGATGGAAAGGGCCATATCCACCACGTATTGTAGGATTTTCTGTTCAAAGGTTCTGGGTGTATCCATACCAGATGCAATCAGTCAATATACTCTTCACACATCTATAGAAGTTTGTCAAAGTTTTAGATGTCATGCCAAATCTTCACAACCTTTTGAGGAAGTAGAGGCACTGCAGTGCTTTTAATGTAATTGCACTTACATGCTGGGCCCAGGACAAATCCTCTGAAATGATAACACCGAGGAATTTAAGGTCAATAAACTAATATCAGAAGCACTGAGAGTGTCCTTACCTCAATGGGATTTTACTGTGCGTAAATTGGTTGATATACTTCCTACATTATATCGAGATTTAATATTCAAATATACAACTTTCTGTATATCTGTAGGCTGTACAATGTTTTACCATGTTCTTTTTTTCCCTATTCTTCCTCTGCACTCCTCACTTAGTCTCTCTCCTTTCACATGTGAGTGTGTGTGCACGCACGCTTCATTTTGTACATTTTAGAACTTATTTTGTACATCTTTCCCCTTCATTTCTCAGTGATATTTCCTGCAATTACTCCAATCCTGGAAAAACTTCAAGTCAGCTTCATCCCAATCGATGTGGCTAAGTTTTTAATGGAAACTGTATTAGCTATGAGGAAAAAGAGACAAAAAAATGGAAGCACAGTGAGTATTAAACCACCTACTGGAACAGTTTGTATTCCAGTATCTTTTTTGCCTTTTCCCCACCATCCTAATGCATTGCCCACACTTTACCCCATCACTAACTATCTATAATTGCGGATGAGGATTACACTGATCTGCTGCAATAGTGCAGAAACTCTACAACAGTTGCTCTTTTTCCATTTTCTCCCATCCTTCTGCTGAGGTTTGCAGAAATTCAATCTGGAATTCAGGAGAAGTCTGAGAAATGTACTCCCCAGAGTAGAGGCCCAAGATAGTACCGTAGATTTCGCACTACAGAGCGCACCTGATTAAAAGCCGCTGGCTCTAATTTTAGAAAGAAAATCAATTTTGTACTTGTTCAAGCCGCACCGGATTTTAGGCCGCAGGTGTCCCACGTTGTAATATGAGATATTTACACAGAAAGATATTACACGTGAGGATTTTTTAACTTTTAATTAAATCCGTATGGTAACATAAACAAATACATATTGCAAATGCTTTTTTTTCGAACCGTGCCTCTAACACAGCTACTTTTAAATATACATACGTATCGGTAACACACAAATTACGTTGCGTATACTTTTTTACTGAACAGTGCACGAACAACATTCCAATATCTCCTAACGACTGGTAAAAAAATATATACTGCAGCCTACCAGGAAAAGTTATTGATCGCCTTTAACTTAAAAGCAGCGTTTTCGCTCGGGTCTATTGTGCTCGGGTAATGTGCTCGGCTAATGTGCTCCCCCCCACCTTCCCGTTTATCGCAAACCGGTATTTCCCACAAGACGCGGCAAAACCGGATGTGATGTCATAGTATCCCAGGATGTACAGAAAACAAATAGATAGATAGATACTTTATTCAACTAGAAAATACTAACAAATGAATTACTAAGCGAAAATATTATAAACTAAATAACTGCCATAAAGGCAGCACAATGCTTTTCTTCGAGTGTTTTCCATGTTGATGAGGGTGAGTACAAATGACTGATTTACAATAATTTAATTGTGAAAGTGCGCTTGATTTATCGTACAATTTCATTGGACCTCTGTGAACTACTCATCAATTTTATTGGTCTACTGTTACGAGGCAGAATGTTTTTGGCGGCATGAAAAAAAAATCATGCATTAGCCGCACCGTAGTAAAGGCCGCAGTGTTCAAAGCTGTTCAAAGCGTGGGAAAAAAGTAGCGGCTTATAATCCGACATCTACGGTAAATACTCTTGTCTGACCTGTGACTAGCATACCCTGCTATAGAAAGTGGGACATGGTGGGCCTGCAAGATAGTTGTATCATCACTAGTACACAAGCAAACTATGGAAGGCCAAAGGTATTTAAAATTATTAAGCTCTTCTTTCTTCTCCTTCCCATAATACATAATATCTGGCATCTGGGATTGTACAGTCGGCAGGTCTGGCAGCGCCTATGGACAGAGAAACAGCTAATGTGCAGGTCCAGAACTCTTTTCAGAATCGAGAAAGAGAAAATCAGGATGTTTTGAGCAACATGGATAGTGGGACGAAGAAAAGGAAATCTGATGGGTTAATCCAAATGGATTAATGGAGAGAGCAACAAGCATATTATTCTTTCTTATCTGTATACAGCATTGTTAATAGTGGGCCTGTTGGACACAAATATAAAAACAAATACTGAGCCAAATTGATGACAGAAATCCTGCTCTGATAAAGAGAGAATGTAAGAGTGGGAACACTGAATATTATACAGCAGACTACAAGTGCAAGTGAATCACTGCTTGGAAGCGCTGTTCAGATCCCCGGATGGTGGGAAGAGTTGAAAGGAAGGGTATTACGCCTCTTGCAGTTGGAACAGAAAGTGCTATAACTGGGAATGGTTAGTGGGGAGTTGCAGGGGTAACATCTGCAGCTTTTTGATTGTCATTAGCTGATCGGCTGGGGTTAATATCCTTCTGATAAGTCCAAGTGTTCTTTTCCAAATACGTAATCAACAGGTTTGCGTGGTTGGGGTGGGGGGGGGGGGGGAATGATTGGGCTGAATCCTCAGTGGAGATCTGAAACTCTCTGACACCTCCAGAGCAGCCTCGGTGCATTAGTGGAAGTGGAGTTCTCAATGGTGTTTACCCAGCCAGAGTTCAGGTCCCTCTGGAGATGACAGATTCTGCTTTTCTTTTCACACTGTGGAATTTCAGAATACTTACGAGAGAAATCCATTTTGGTACTGTTATAGCTGAATCTCATAAGACTCTTGTTTAACTCTTAGGATCGGGTGGATTTTCTGCAGGTAATGATTGATTCCCAAGCAAATGCCACCAACTCAGAGCATCAGAGCAATGTCAACAATTCAACACGCAAAGGTACCAGCAGTGGAGTATATCTTGAATCCCTTTTCTGGTCAGCTGTTGCAGATATTCAAAGGGTCATTTATTGTCAAGCATGTATCCATATACAAATTGAAATTTGTCTTCTCTAGATAGCCATGAAACAAAAGAAAGAACATGAAAGTCATTCAGAGAGAAACATCAAACCCACCCCCCTCGCATGAAAAAGAATGGCATCTCGACAGTCAACCCCCCCCCACACACAAAATGAACATCAACCCCCTAAAAGCAACCTCTTCCCCACAGAAAGAAACAAAACACAACAGAACATCAACCCCCAGACACGCTCACCTTGCACAACAAAACAGAAAAGGAACAGGTGATTTAAAAGAAATACCACAATATAAAAACCGTAAGTCTGAAAACAGTCCACAGTCCATAAACGCAATAGTCCAATCCATAAATGCAGAACCATGATACCATCTTATGATATCACCAACATTCATTGAAAGAGAGGGACACGACACAAGGCAGTGAGTCACTCAACGATAGGCTCCTCACTGACTCCTTCTCGGCAGTGATCAAAAGGAAGGCAGTCAGTGCTGAACTCTCGCTCACCCCCCACATTCGCTTCAATGTCTCAATCTTCCCTGATGCTTTAATCAGCGATTAATGGATGCCTTAACTGGTGAAATGGAATCAACTGTTGGTTCGCGCCCAGTCTTGACGTTTCTTCACATCGAAGTCGTCCAGGTACACGCCTTCACCTTCAACACTAATTGTTTAGGCACATGGAGAATCTGTTTTAACCAACAATTACCTTTAATGGTTCAGTTAAAACATGCAAGTCAGAGAAAATTAAATTTGTGTAAACCTGCTAAGTTTCTCCGATCCTCTCTGAACAGTTAAAGAATAGAAAAGGTAAAACTCGGGAACAGGAGTTCACGCGAGCCAGGCTTTCACTTCATCCCCGATGTACTCTCCACATTTCCAAACTGGGCTCATCCACTTCTGCAGTGGTTGACCTCCAGAGTTTTTACTGCTGCTACACCTGAAATTCTCCATTCTTATCCTCTTTATTATCAGATTAAGCTCTTTATTGATTTTGTTGGCTCAGGCTTATCTGGCATAAGGCAGTGTTACTTCACTGCTCTTCTGCCAGACTGAAGTTGTCTGCGCCCAGAGTTTGGCTGATGCAGCACATCTGACATGACTGAGGACGGACAGAGAAAGTGACGTGAGGTACATCAGCCAAACACTGGGCGCAGACAACTTCAATTCACTGGCTGTTCTTTCTACAAGCCAGCCATTTCTACCTAACCCGATGCACAGCTTCTCATCTGGAAATGACATCCTGTTTAACAGATCATCAGCAGCAACTGCGTTGTGTCCTTTTTTTTTCAATTGCTCTGATTAAGCCATCCCTGAACAAGAACTAGTTCACAAAACAGTTCATAAAATGGCGGCTGCAAGGACAGTCTCAAAGATGGCAGCTTCCGTTCCATTGACCACATAGCAACAACATAGATATTTGGTTTGCCCAGTCCTCAGCTCATTCCACTTAGATGTTTTGCACATCTTAATTCTTTTCTGGCGAACACTGCAAACAAGTATGCCCTGTTCAGATACTTACTGGCCTGTTTTAATCACACAACATTCTCTTTATTCCAGTGTTTCCCAACCCTTTTTTGCTCAATGCCCCCAAAGCATTTTCAAACTTACCAATGCCCCACACCCCCAGAGCACCTTCATACTTGCCAACACCCCTCTTAGGAACAATATACTTTCTGGCACCCCCATATGCTAACATGAGGAAAATGATTCTGCTTTAAATTTTTACTTGTCTTCAAACCTAGCTTACACTATAACTGTGAACTGTACAGCAGCTTTAATATCAATGTGATGCTGGCAATTTTTAGCAAAGGTTGAAATATCTGGTTCAAATATCCAAGCAGTTTCTGTTTTTTGTGAGTATGTGGTTCTCTGCACTGAAGCCTCTTTCAACAAGGTAGAAGGATGGAAATGCAATGAAGAGCAGTTTGGCTCTTCTCCGAAGACCAAGGAAACCTGGTATGACAGTCTAGCCACATACCACAAAAGTGACATTTTTGAAAATCGATTATTGTTTCTTAATCATTCTAAATTTTGATAATTTCTTCTCGTAAGCTCCCTTTCCGTTCTTCTGTCTTGCAAGAAACAGTCCAGAATTTCCAGATCATTCAAGTCCTTTAATTGATCCTGAAAATCCTTTTTCCATGACTGCAGGTGTAAGCAGTACTCTTGCAAATCACCATCTGTGATAGAGAATGCCATACTTTCCATGCAAGGAAACTGTAAGGACATTCTTCTCCCAATGACTTGCCTATATATTTCCAATTTTCCAATAAAAGTGGAAATTGCACTTTAAGCCTGGATTAAATTGAAATTCTCACCCTGCAGTTTCATATTTAGAATGTTTATTTTATCGTACAGATCAGCTTTTGTAGTTCTGTGTATAGTTGATACTCAATGTCTTCACTCATTTTGTCAATACAATGAGCTACAGAGTTATTACACAGAGGAATTGAGTTTAAAATACTGGCATCCATTTTGAGAACAGTGGTGAACATTTCTGATACAGCAAACGTTATTAATCTTTTGCCAATTGTATGATATTTTCCGTACTTTGCTATCATTTTGGAAATGCTATAAGAAACAATGAGACTGCTATCAAGGTCATTTATAGCTTTCTTGGCAAATAACTCGAGAGTACCACACTTTTCAAATGCATCTTTCTTCTTCTGGAACTGAGTAATACCATAAGTAGCCTTTTCAGGGTGTATTTTATGGAAATAGACAATAGACAATAGGTGCAGAAGTAGACCATTCGGCCCTTCGAGCCTGCACCGCTATTTTGAGATCATGGCTGATCAACTACTATCAATACACGGTTCCTGCCTTGTCCCCATATCCCTTGATTGCCCTATCCATAAGATACCTATCTAGCTCCTTCTTGAAAGCATCCAGAGAATTGGCCTCCACTACCTTACGAGGCAGTGCATTCCAGACCTCCACAACTCTCTGGGAGAAGAAGTTTTTCCTTAACTCTGTCCTAAATGACCTACCCCTTATTCTCAAACCATGCCCTCTGGTACTGGACTCTCCCAGGATCTGGAACATATTTCCTGCCTCTATCTTGTCCAATCCCTTAATAATCTTATATGTTTCAATCAGATCCGCTCTCAATCTCCTTAATTCCAGCGTGTACAAGCCCAGTCTCTCTAACGTCTCTGCGTAAGACAGTCCAGACATCCCAGGAATTAACCTCGTGAATCTACGCTGCACAAGCACAACGAGATGGTGGTGGACTTTAGGAGACCTAGGCCTCATATGGAGCCTGTGATCATTAATGGAGAATGTGTGGAGCAGGTTAAGACCTACAAGTATCTGGGAGTACAGTTAGACGAGAAGCTAGACTGGACTGCCAACACAGATGCCTTGTGCAGGAAGGCACAGAGTCGACTGTACTTCCTTAGAAGGTTGGCGTCATTCAATGTCTGTAGTGAGATGCTGAAGATGTTCTATAGGTCAGTTGTGGAGAGCGCCCTCTTCTTTGTGGTGGCGTGTTGGGGAGGCAGCATTAAGAAGAGGGACGCCTCACGTCTTAATAAGCTGGTAAGGAAGGCGGGCTCTGTCGTGGGCAAAGTACTGGAGAGTATAACATCGGTAGCTGAGCGAAGGGCGTTGAGTAGGCTACGGTCAATTATGGAAAACCCTGAACATCCTCTACATAGCACCATCCAGAGACAGAGAAGCAGTTTCAGCGACAGGTTGCTATCGATGCAATGCTCCTCAGACAGGATGAAGAGATCAATACTCCCCAATGCCATTAGGCTTTACAATTCAACCGCCAGGAGTAAGATATGTTAAAGTGCCGGGGTTGATTGTATTTAATGTATCTAAGTAAACTACTTAAGAACTTTTTAAAAGCTATTATTAATGCTTTTTGAGAGAGTGATTTAGATGCATATCATATTTTTACTGAGTAATTTTATGTAATTAGTTTTGCTAAAACAAGTGTATGGGACATTGGAAAAAATGTTGAATTTCCCCATGGGGATGAATAAAGTATCTATCTATCTATCTACTTCCTCTACAGCCAGGATGTTCTTCCTTAACCCTGGAGACCAAAACTGTACACAATACTCCAGGTGTGGTCTCACCAGGGCTCTGTACAAATGCAAGAGGATTTCCTTGCTCTTGTACTCAATTCCCTTTGTAATAAAGGCCAACATTCCGTTAGCCTTCTTCACTGCCTGCTGCACTTGCTCATTCACCTTCAGTGACTGATGAACAAGGACTCCTAGATCTCTTTGTATTTCTCCCTTACCTAACTCTACACCGTTCAGATAATAATCTGCCTTCCTGTTCTTACTCCCAAAGTGGATAACCTCACAGTTATTCACATTAAAAGTCATCTGCCAAGTAACTGCCCACTCACCCAGCCTATCCAAGTCACCCTGAATTCTCCTAACATCCTCATCACATGTCACACTGCTACCCAGCTTAGTATCATCAGCAAATTTGCTGATGTTATTCTCAATGCCTTCATCTAAATCATTGACGTAAATCGTAAACAGCTGTGGTCCCAATACCGAGCCCTGTGGCACCCCACTAGTCACCACCTGCCATTCCGAGAAACACCCATTCACCGCTACCCTTTGCTTTCTATCTGCCAACCAGTTTTCTATCCATGTCAATGTCTTCTCCCCAATGCCATGAGCTTTGATTTTACCCCCCCAATCTCCTATGTGGGACCTTATCAAATGCCTTCTGAAAATCGAGGTACACTACATCCACTGGATCTCCCCCGTCTAACTTCCTGGTTACATCCTCAAAAAACTCCAACAGATTAGTCAAGCATGATTTACCCTTGGTAAATCCATGCTGGCTTGGCCCAATCCTATCACTGCTATCTAGATATGCCACTATTTCATCTTTAATAATGGACTCTAGCATCATCTAGCATCTAGTCTAGCATCTAGACTCTAGAAATGTTCCTGCAACCTTGATGGTTTCATGGCTTCATTGGATAGGTCATTTTGAACACCTCAAGAGGGTCAGCAGGTTCACTGATTTCATCATTAGATTCCAGTCAGCGCTTTATCATTGTGCAGCCTGTTTTTAATCGATCTGTAGAGAAAGATGAGAGGGTGTACATTTGACTTACCAACTGTTAAATTACATGAACTCATTCTGCATCGCGAGTCAGGGGGAACTATTGGGCACCCTGGTTGTAATTTATGCATCCCAAATAATATCTGTTTGGTTGGTAAGTTCAGATGAGATTGCTGACTTTTAGTTGCATTGTGATGATGACTGCTCACCACCTACAGAGCTATGTTTCTTCCTCTGTTCCAGTGTCTCACTCTTTTATTTTGGAAGTGCCTGCTGTAGTTAGGGTTGGTCAGGTCTCGTGCCTCAAGTTAGGGTGCTGCTTATTGCCCCCTAACATCCCCCTTAGGACACATAAGTACCACCCCCAATGGGAATCACTGCTTTAGTGTACCTGGTTAACACCTTGGTCACTTGACTTGCGCTGTTCAAACTGCTCTGAAATTACCAGCTAATGAAAACAGTCAGAACAGGAAATTGTTGTTCTTATCCCTACTGGGAGATACCTGATTTCTCCCTGCAGATATGGGACGGAGATATTGGGAGCTGGGAGATGCAGAATAGATGTAGACTTGCCATGAGCACCTGCGCAGACTTGTGCGACAATGCACCATCTTTAGATTAGCCATTTAAGTATCAATTGTCTCTTGCTGCCTCTGACCTATGAAAACAGCTATGATCTACCAAGCAAACAAAGTACATCTGGATTACCAATGTTAAAGAAAATATCTTAAAAGGAAAGTAAACAGAGGGGAAATGATCAGGTAGCTCTGAGAACTGACGTGGATCCGATGAGCTGTACTACAATAAGTAATTAGCTCTCTTCCTGAACACTAGTACATAACCTACCCCACGATCTCACTGGCTATACTTCTAGATTTTAGTCCGTGTCTAATAAATTACAGGTACTATGGCATTAGTGGGGGCATAGTTTAAATCACTAGGAATAACAAAAGTCAAATAATTGCAATGCTAACCCAACGTTTTAATTTCTTCATTGTAAGATGGTGTGATTTACAACAGTGGGCTCTTTCTCTTCTGTAGCGATGACTGACTCGGAAGTTCTGGCACAGTGTATTGTCTTCATCATGGGTGGATATGAGACAGCCAGTACTACACTCTCTAACGTTCTGTACAATCTGGCCATGTATCCGGATGTGCAGAAAAAATTGCAGCAGGAAATAGACGAGGCTTTTCCAAACAAGGTGAGTCCTTGCTTAAAAACAAGTATTCCTACTAAACGTATTTTATGTATGTGGAATTCCTAAGGTGCGTTTTAGCCAATGAACATCAAAGTTAGTGAACGTAGCCACTGTTGTAACACAAGGAACACCAGGAACAATCTACACACAACTTCTCTTATTTCCTTCCCTTGAAATAATTGACCATTAAATTTGGTAAATTGGTTTATTATTGTCACAAGTACTGAGGAGCATTGGAAAACTTGACTTGCGAACCACCCTTACAGATCAATTCCTTACAATGGTACATTGAGATGGTTGAAGATAAACCATTATGAGTGTAGATAAGTTGTTATAGTTCCGAGACAGTGCAGTGCTGGTAAGGTGTAAGGTCACGATGAGGTAAACTGTGAAGTCACGAGTCCAGCTTATTGTACTAGGAAAACTTTCAGTAGTCTTATTACAGTGGGGTAGAAGCTGTTCTTGAGCCTGGTGGTACATGCTTTTAAGATTTCTATGATGCATTGATAAATATTGTTAAAGCTCAAAGGAGGCATATCATATTTATTTAGCCTCCTGAAGAAGTAGAGGTACTGGTGAACTTCCTTGGCTGTGGCATCAATGTGATTGGATCAGGACAAGCGATTGGTGATGTTCTCTCATAGCAACTTGAAGATGAACACTCTCAACCTCAGCACTATTAAAATAAACAGGAGCATGTGCACTGATCCTCTTCCTGAAGTCAGTGACCAGTACTTTTATATTGCTGATATTACCTAGTTCAATTTAGCTACTTGTATGATAGAGATGTTAAAGCAGGTGGAAATCTCAGATTGAAGCAGAGAGAGGTTAAATATGTGTACAAATACTCTCACCAGTGGGATCTAAAGGCACTGTGTGTGATTTAAAGACATGGCCAGGGACACCACATGCTTTCCACAGGTTCAGTTACTGGAAGACTGATCCTGCATCCACACCAGTGACTGTGGATTCAAGTGATATGGAAGCTGCATGGGAGGGTGGTGGTGAAATACCAAACTGCTCCTAATTGAGAAGATATGTGCTGCTGTCAGTGATGCTGCCTGACTCTAGTTGCCTGTAAAGCACTGCTACAACTGAAGGCTGGTTTGACTCTCTATTTTGAACTGGTATTGTCTCTTTGGAGGAACAGTAGGGCCTTGTAATCAATGTACATAGATCCCTCAAAGTTGCTGCTCAAGTGTGTTGGCCTTCATGAGTCGGGATTGAGTTCAAGAGCTGCATGAAGAGTACTGTAGTTAGTACTGGTCCCCTCATTATAGGGAGGGAGAGGGAGACGGAATTTATCAGAATGCTACCAGGATTAGAAAGCATCTTTTATGAGGAGAGGTTAAGCTAGTTAGGGATTTTTTTTTTCTTTGGAGCAAAGGAAGATGAGCACTGACTTGATAGAGGTGTTATTAGATAGTAAGAGCCATAGATAGAGTAGAAAACCCAGGTTATTTTCCCAAGGTGGAAATGGCTAATACAAGAAGGCTTAATTTTAAAGTGATTGGAAGAAAGTAAAGGGAAGATGTTGTGATGGTATTAGTTTATAAAACACTAAACTCAAAAAGATTTTAAGCCCATTCTAATATACACTATTGGGAGGTTATACTGTGTTCACTTACTCTTCAAGGATAAGCTTACTTCCCTGTCTAGACTCTGTGGTGAAGTCCAGCCACTAATACCCAATGCTTGAATGGTGCCTTCCCCCCATGAAACAGCTAACAAAGTAGTTTAAACACACCATTTTATTTTTAATGATATGTGTTTAAATTTAGAGAAATAATTCACAACATACATTTAATACTCTAGAGGAATTCTGATAAATAGAAGATTTCTGAATTACAAAAGATTTCCAAACATAGGTACAATGCTTATGAGCTAGAAGAACATACCCATGAGTTGAAGACAAATGAGTTGTCCGTCATAGAAACCAAAGGCTGAGGAATGAATTCTTGTTCTTCTCTCTGTCATTACCCTTGTCATTCCTGACAGTCCACAATGTGTTCTAATATTTTCAGTGTTTTTGCTACTGGATTACTTCATTTGCACATGATGTTTTCCAGATATCTTTGCTGGAATAAAATAACTCCACAAATATTCTTTAAAGCTTCTGGTGACCATCGGAGTACACAAACATCCCAACTTGGAACCATGTTTGATGAGCTAAGTGATGTAGCCCCATTGTCTTGTGTTGGCTAGCACAGACAAAAAGCCTCCTGAGGTAGCATACACAAAATGCTAGAGGAACCCGGCAGGTCAGGAAGCATCAATGGACATGAATAAACAGTTGATGTTTTGGGCTGAGACCCTTTTTGAGTACTAGAATGAAGGGAGAAGATGCCAGAATAAAAAGTTGAGGGGAGGGGAAAGAGGCTAGCTAGAAGTGACAGGCGAAGCCAGGTGGGTGGAAAAGGTAAAGGGCTGGAGAAGAAGAAATCTCATAGAGAGGAGGATGGACCATAGAAGAAAGAGAGGGAGGTGATTGGCAGGTGAGAAGAGGTAAGAGGCCAAAGTGGGAAATAGAAGAAGCAGGGAGGGGTGAGAACATTTTTTTCACCAGGAGAAATCAATATTCATGCCATCAGGTTGGAGGCTGCCCAAATGCAATATAAGATGTTACTCCTCCACCTTGGCACAAGAGGAGGCCATGGACCGCCACGTTTTTGCAAACCACAATTGCATTCTTAACACTTTTGTTTACAAAACTGTGCCTCCAACTTCAAACTGATACCTGCTTGCAACTTACATTAAGAACTGGCGACCAGTTCTTGTTTACAACAAAAAGCTGAGCAAAGTATATTTGGTAAAAGTTTAACTTTGTCACCAACAACTCTGACCCTTTGGAAAGCTCATACTAAAACGCTGAGGTTAGTAATAAGCCTTTGGGACTTGGAAAGTGAATATCCATCACAATATAAGAGGTAGGTTTTTTTTTTACAGTGTGGTAAGATTATGGAACACATTGCCAGAGATAGTGATAGTAGTGGATATATTAGGAAGATTTCAGAGACTCTTGGATAGGCACATTTATAAAAGAAAAATGGAGGGCTACGTGGGAGGAAGCATTAGATTGACCTTGAGTGGGTTAAGTGGTCTGTACAATTCCATGTTCTAGGCACTCCTGATTGCTTTATACAGCTAACAGCTCAGTTTTGTGTAAAGGTCAGGGTCATGTGATTTGAACACCACAGTCCACTTCAGTACAGAGTGGATCTCCTGGTTCACCCACGGTTTCCAATTTGGGCACACCCAAATTGTCGCCTTTGGTACAGAGTATCTTGCTGTTAAAGTTCATGATGGTGATGATTAAGGCTGTGTGCTGAGTCTTTTCTGTACTAGATCCTCACATTTCAACTTGTTATATATGGGGAAAAAGAGCACATTGTGGTCATGTGATTTACCAAATTGTGGGTGAGGGGTGGCTCGATAGGTGTCTTTGGTTGTACTGTGTAGCAATGGTGAAGGGTGCTTGGACCTCTGCTGGGACAGGACACCTGCCTTGTAGTATTTTGGTAACACACTCTTGAAGTTGCCCTCATCGAAGCCACCAGCAATGATGTAGAGAATCTTGGAGTATCCCATTTCAGAGCTGTTGAACAAAGAGTATAATTCATTGAGTGTAGGCTTCACATCAGCCTGGGGTAGGATGTAGACTGTCGTCAGGACAGCTTAAATGAACTCCTCTGGTCGGGAGTATGGGCAACATTTCACCATTGTATATTCCAGGCTTGGTGAACGGTATATCACCAGGACCATTATGTCCAAGCACTACAATGTATTAATTAGGAAGAAGACCCCTCCATCTCTACCATTGTCCGAGGATGCTCCATCATCCCTCCAATAAATTGAGAAGGAACCAGGTTGTATGGTGCGGTCAGGTGAAGCAGGTGTAAACATGCATTTCTGCAGGTGCTGGAAATCCAGAGTAATATTCACAAAATAGTGGAGGAACTCAGCACGTCAGGCAGCATCTATGGAGAGGAATAAAGGGCAGAAGTTTTAGGCTGAGACCCTTCATCAGGGCAAGTAAGTGTAAGTTATATTTTGGTGAGACATTGCACACAACCACACAGCCGTCCCTCGGTTCTCTTTGGTAGGTCAGTCTTGCTCGTACTTCATCAACTTTGTTCTCAAAGGCCTGGACGTTAGTGAGTAGGATGCTTGGTGGGGGAGTGTAACTTGAGCCCACATACTTGAGTGTAACTTGAGTGTCGCCTGGAGCCCAGCCCTCTTATCATATTTCTGAGGTAAGTGACTGTATCTTATCAATCCTGGAGTGGAGGTACTGGACTTTGGAAGGTTTGGCCAAGGTGTGCGCCTTTTCCCTTCAATATAGAATCATGCATTGTTCCATTTCAATACTCCTATGGAAATGATGCTTGGATTATTGAGTTCAAGATTAGAATGTTGGGCTTGAAATTCCAACTGTGTCCATAAACCTCATTCTTGCCTACATGGATGGTGCCTGAATGTTTTCTGATAGTGGACTAAAAATTTATAATATTGTTTGTGATTTTCTATTTTATGACTTTGGCATTATGTAGGTGGGTCAGGTCATCAGATGTATTCTATTTTCTCATTACCTTAAAATATTCACCAATTCAGAGATTTAATTGCTTTTAATTTTTGATGTGCCTCTGATGAATGAGTACCTACTGATAGATCAGGTTGGCACTTTGGTCAGCATGAACCAGTTGGGTCAAAGGGCTGGCTTCGAACCAGTATACCTGAATTTTTAACAATTATGTATTAAATGGTACGATGGAGAAGCCAGTGACAGTCAGATTTGGGAAATAGAACCATAGAACACTACAGCACAGTACAGGCCCTTCAGCCCTCCATGTTGTGCTGACCCATATAATCCTTAAAAAAAAGTACTAAACCCACACTACCCCATAACCCTCCATTTTTCTTTCATCCATGTGCCTGTCCAAGAGGCTCTTAAATACCCCTAATATTTTAGCCTCCACCACCATCCCTGGCAAGTCATTCCAGGCACTCACAATCCTCAGTGTGAAAAACTTACCCCCAACATCCCGTCAGTACCTGTTTCCAAGCACCTTAAAACTATGTCCCCTCATGTTAGTCATTTCAGTCCAAGGAAAGCCTCTGGCTATCCACATGACCAATGATGAATGAGGGTTCAGGGTGCTTGAGGCATGTGATATAATAGGTCAAAGTTCGCATGGTTTTATTAAAGGGAAATCTTGCCTGACAAATCTATTGGTATTCTTTGAGGACATAACAGGCAGGATAGACAAGGGAGAATCGGAATCAGAATCAGGTTTGTTATCACCGGCATGTGACATGAAATTTGTTAACTTAGCAGCAGCAGTTCAATGCAATGCATAATATAGCAGAGAGAGAAAAAATAATAATAAGTAAAATAAAACAATAAATAGACAAATAAATCAATTACATACATTGAGTAGATTTTAAGAAAATGTGCCAAAACTGGAAATACTGTATACTTAAAAAAAAAGTGAGGTAGTGTCCAAAGCTTCAATGTTCATTTAAGAATCGGATGGCAGAAGGGGAGAAGCTGTTCCTGAATCACTGAGTGTGTGCCTTCAGGCTTCTGCACCTCCTACCCGATGGTAACAGTGAGAAAAGGGCATGCCCTGGGTGCTGGAGGTCCTTAATAATGGATGCTGCCTTTCTGAGACACTGCTCCTTGAAGATGTCCTGGGTACTTTGTAGGCTAGTGCCCAAGATGGAGCTGACTCGATATACAACCTTCTGCAGCTTCTTTCGGTCCTGTGCAGTGGCCCCTCCATACCAGACAGTGATGCAGCCTGTCAGAATGCTCTCCACGGTATAACTATAGAAGTTTCTGAGTGTATTTGTTGACAGTGGATGTTGCTTACTTATATTTTCAGAAGAACTTTGACAAGGAGCTGCACAAGAAGCTGCTTAACAAGATAAGAGCCTGTGGTATTACAAGAAAGATACCAGCATGGATAGAACATTGTCTGACTCCAAGGGGCAAAGAGTGGGAATAAAGTGTGTCCTTTCTGGTTAGCTGCCAGTGACTAGTGGTGTTCCAGAGTGGTTGGTATGGGGAGAGTTTTTTTCACATTATATGTGAATGATTTGGATGATGGAATTGATGGCTTGGTAGCCAAGTTTGTAAACGTAACAAAGATAGGTGAAGGGGCACGTAGTGCTGAGGAAGTAGGGAGTCTGCAGAAGAAATGGACAAAGAAGTGGCAGATGGAGTATAGTGTAAGGAAGTGTATGGTCGAGCTCCATTCATAGAAGGAATGAAGTCATAGTCTATTTTCTAAATGGAGAGAAAAATTCAAAAATCAGAATTGGGAGTCCTTGTGCAGGATTCCCTAAAGGTTAATTTCCAGGTTGGGTTGGTGGTGAGGAAAGCAAATGCAATGTTAGTATCCATTTCAAGAGGACTAGGATATAAAAGCAAATGTCATGCTGATGTTTTATATGACATTGGCCAGAGTGCACTTGGAGTATTATGAGCAGTTTTGGGCCCCTTATCTAAGAAAAAATTCTTTAGTGTTAGAGTGGGTTCAGAGGAGGTTCACAAAATTTATTCTGGGAATGAAAGGGTTAACAGGTGAGGTGCATTTGATAGCTCTGGGCCTGTATTTGCTGGAGTTTAGAAGAATGAGATGGCATCTCATTGAAACCTATCATGTATTGAAAGGCCCAGGTAGAGTGGTTATGGAGAGGATGTTTCCTGTAGTGGGTGAACCTAGGACCAGAGGGCACAGCCATTTAGACAATAGACAATAGGTGCAGAAGTAGACCATTCGGCCCTTCGAGCCTGCACCGCCATTTTGAGATCATGGCTGATCAACTACTATCAACACCCAGTTCCTGCCTTGGCCCCATATCCCTTGATTCCCCTATCCATAAGATACCTATCTAGCTCCTTCTTGAAAGCATCCAGAGAACTGGCCTCCACTACCTTCCGAGGCAGTGCATTCCAGACCCCCACAACTCTCTGGGAGAAGAAGTTTTTCCTTAACTCTGTCCTAATTGACCTACCCCTTATTCTCAAACCATGCCCTCTGGTACTGGACTCTCCCAGCATCTGGAACATATTTCCTGCCTCTATCTTGTCCAATCCCTTAATAATCTTATATGTTTCAATCAGATCCCCTCTCAATCTCCTTAATTCCAGCGTGTACAAGCCCAGTCTCTCTAACCTCTCTGCGTAAGACAGTCCAGACATCCCAGGAATTAACCTTGTGAATCTACGCTGCACTTCCTCTACAGCCAGGATGTCCTTCCTTAACCCTGGAGACCAAAACTACACAATACTCCAGGTGTGGTCTCACCAGGGCTCTGTACAAATGCAAGAGGATTTCCTTGCTCTTGTACTCAATTCCCTTTATAATAAAGGCCAACATTCCATTAGCCTTCTTCACTGCCTGCTGCACTTGCTCATTCACCTTCAGTGACTGATGAACAAGGACTCCTAGATCTCTTTGTATTTCTCCCTTACCTAACTCTACACCGTTCAGATAATAATCTGCCTTCCTGTTCTTACTCCCAAAGTGGATAACCTCACACTTATTCACATTAAATGTCATCTGCCAAGTATCTGCCCACTCACCCAGCCTATCCAAGTCACCCTGAATTCTCCTAACATCCTCATCACATGTCACACTGCCACCCAGCTTAGTATCATCTGCAAATTTGCTGATGTTATTTTCAATGCCTTCATCCAAATCGTTGATGTAAATTGTAAACAGCTGTGGTCCCAATACCGAGCCCTGTGGCACCCCACTAGTCACCACCTGCCATTCCGAGAAACACCCATTCACTGCTACCCTTTGCTTTCTATCTGCCAACCAGTTTTCTATCCATGTCAATGTCTTCCCCCCGATGCCCTGAGCTTTGATTTTACCCACCAATCTCCTATGTGGGACCTTATCAAATGCCTTCTGAAAATCGAGGTACACTACATCCACTGGATCTCCCCCGTCTAACTTCCTGGTTACATCCTCGAAAAACTCCAACAGATTAGTCAAGCATGATCTACCCTTGGTAAATCCATGCTGGCTTGGCCCAATCCTATCACTGCTATCTAGATATGCCACTATTTCATCCTTAATAATGGACTCTAGCATCTTCCCCACCACCGATGTCAGGCTGACAGGTCGATAGTTCTCTGTTTTCTCCCTCCCTCCTTTCTTAAAAAGTGGGATAACATTAGCCATTCTCCAATCCTCAGGAACTGATCCTGAATCTAAGGAACATTGGAAAATGATCACCAATGCATCCGCAATTTCCAGGGCCACTTCTCTTAGTACCCTAGGATGCAGGCCATCTGGACCTGGGGATTTGTCAGCCTTCAGTCCCATCAGTCTTCTCATCACCGTTTCCTTCCTAATGTTAATCTGTTTCATTTCCTCTGTTACCCTATGTCCTTGGCCCATCCATACATCTGGGAGATTGCTTGTGTCTTCCTTAGTGAAAACAGATCTAAAGTACTCATTAAATTCTTCTGCCATTTCTCTGTTTCCCGTAACAATTCCACCCAATTCATTCTTCAAGGGCCCAACATTGTTCTTAACTATCTTCTTTCTCTTCACATACCTAAAAAAGCTTTTGCTATCTTCCTTTATATTCCTGGCTAGCTTGCGTTCGTACCTCATTTTTTCTCCCCATATTGTCTTTTTAGTTAAGTTCTGGTGTTCCTTAAAAACTTCCCAATCATCTGTCCTCCCACTCACCTTAGCTCTGTCATACTTCCTTTTTTTTAATGCTATGCAATCTCTGATTTCCTTTGTCAACCACTGTGGCCCCTTTCCCCCCTTTGAATTCTTCCTTCTCTGGGGGATGAACTGATTTTGCACCTTGTGCATTATTCCCAAGAATACCTGCCATTGCTGTTCCACTGTCTTTTCTGCTAGGATATCCATCCAGTTAACTTTGGCCAGCTCCTCCCTCATGGCTCCATAGCCTCCCCTGTTCAACTGCAACACTGACACCTCCGATCTGCCCTTATCCTTCTCAAATTGCAGATAAAAGTTTATCATATTGTGATCACTACCTCCTAATGGCTCCTTTACTGCGAGATCGCTTATCAAATCCTGTTCATTACATAACACTAAATCCAGAATAGTCTTGTCCCTGGTCGGCTCTCGTACAAGCTGTTCCAAGAATGCATCCCGTAGGCACTCCACAAACTCCCTATCCTGTGGTCCAGCACCAACCTGATTCTCCCAGTTCACCTGCATGTTGAAATCCCCCATAACTACTGCGACATTACCTTTGCCACATGCCAATGTTAACTCCCTATTCAACTTGCACCCAATATCCATGCTACTGTTTGGTGGCCTGTAGACAACACCCATTTGGGTCCTTTTGCCCTTACTGTTCCTCAATTCTATCCACGCAGACTCTACTTCTCCTGACTCTATGTCCCCCCCTTGCAAAGGACTGAATCTCATTCCTCACCAACAGGGCCACCCCACCCCCTCTGCCCACATTTCTGTCCCTACGATAGCACGTATACCCTTGAACATTCATTTCCCAGGTCTGATCTCCCTGCAGCCATGTCTCCGTTATCCCAACAATATCGTAGTTACCCATTCGCACCTGGGCTTCAAGCTCATCCACCTTATTTCTGACACTTCGTGCATTCAGATATAGAATTTTTAGCCCATTTCTCCTCTCTCTGTTTGAATCACTGCCTATTGTGCTTAACCCAGCTCCCCGAACTCCCATCGGGCTATACGCCCCTAGAATTTTGTTGTCCTTCCTAAATTTACTTATTCTTTCAACACATTTAACTCCATGTTCCGTCAGACCATCCCTCTGTACATGTGTCCTCCTTATCACTTGTTCCGCCTCACCTTTCTCTACTACACACTTAATATTCCGGAACTGTGTAGTCCCCACCTGTCCTTTATTCTTCCTCTCGCTATCCTCTCTCACATTCTGGATCCCCGCCCTCTGCAAATTTAGTTTAAACCCCCCCAAGAAGCACTAGCAAACTTCCCTGCAAGAATGTTAGTACCGCTCCAGTTCAGGTGTAAACCGTCCCTTCAGAACAGATCCCACCTTCGCTGGAACAAAGCCCAATTATCTACAAACCTGAAGCCCTCCCTCCTGCACCATCCTCTCAGCCACGTATTAATCTTTATAATCTTTCTGTTCCTTGCCTCACTCGCACGTGGCACAGGTAGCAATCCAGAGATTGTTACCCTGGGGGTCCTGCTCTTCAGCTTCGCACCTAACTCCCTGAACTCCCTACGCAGGACCCCCTCACTCATCCTACCCACGTCATTGGTCCCTACATGGACCACAACATCTGGATATCCAGACATGTTCTGAAATACCCAGACATAAGGTTAACTTTATTTGTGACTAAGTTTAGATGGGTGGCCTGACCTAGACAGCATGGCTGTGGTTTCATATTTTTTGCACTTTTGCAAGATGGACTGCATTGCATTCTGAGGGCTGTTCAGTGCCTTTGACATGGTCTTGTACCCTTTCCCACATTTGTGCTTCTCTGTTATCATTTTCCTAAGTTCCCTTGCAAACTCTTTTGTCTTCATTTCGGTTTGGTCTCTTGAAACTCTACCACACTGTTGGACTTTGGAGAGAGAGGGGGGTGTTTATTCAGAAGATCCTCCAATTTTCTACATCAACAAATTGAGTGAGTTGGTAAGGTAATATACAGTATTGTACCTAAGGAAAGTTAGCATAGTAATTACAAAACGGATGAATACTTTTCAAGCTTCACAATTTTGGTTTTAATTTTGAGTAAATTGTTGACAAGTTTTGGAATTTTGATTTGACATGATGCACGATGTTTTGTAGATTAGCTCAAAATATCCTACTTCAATATGTTTTAAGTTTAAAAAATGAGTCAGTAAAATGTGAAAGTAATTGTGGGAGCTGAATACTTTTTCCAAGGCACTATATACTGCTAACCCAAAGAGTCAAGCTGTTCCAGCAAATGCAGTTGAAACCCATTTATTCCTGATGTGCATAGTGCCCCAGTTTTTCCCCTCTTTCTGATTTATGTACAGAAAGCACTCAAGAATATTTTCTCTGGTCAGTCTCCCAATGCTTTGGATAGCATTTACAGCACATAAAGCATGTATTGCACCTAATAGGGCCAGATTCCACCAGACACTCCCCTTAACTATTTTTGCACCTGCTATTTCTTTTCCTCTATTTGTCATGCTTCTTTTACAGACCCTTTGATGGTATTATCTCAGCTATACTGCATGGTGATGTACTTCAACCTCTGGGTAAATCCTTGAATCCTGAATTCACTTTTGGATCTTTATCACCATTTGCTAAATATTATTCCTGGTTCTAGACTTCCTGTAAGTGGAATCAACATTTTTCTTCTAAAAGTACACAGCAAAATATTCTTCCTACTCTATGACAAAATCTTTTAACTTTACTATATTATTGGCTTCAATAACCACCACACATCTATACTAATGCCTCTTAGGGTTGGTAAAAGTGTGTTTCTCTGTGAAGGCTCAGCCTACATATGGTGTGATGCATCTGGAGTACCTGGAAATGGTGATATCTGAAACACTAAGGTTGTATCCTCCTGCACCCCGTTTGGATAGAGTCTGCAAGAAAGATGTCAAGCTCAATGGAGTGACAATTCCAAAGGACACTGTAGTTGTGGTACCTGTTTACGTCTTGCACCGTGATCCAAAGTACTGGCAAGAACCCGAAGAATTCAGACCTGAGAGGTATGTAGTAACGACATCACCCTATAAATGCACCAACCTCTGACTCTACACTTAGCATCAACTGCAGCCTTTGCTAACCCGTTGAAGTTATTGTTTTTTTCATGGAAAGCTTCAAGCTTAGTAGATTATAGGGCAGATAATCAAACAACATAGTCAACAAGGTAGGCTTTAAGGAACATCTTGAAGTGAATGGAAGTGAATTTTGGTAGCCTATTTATGCTGCTTCTCTAAAGCAGATTCAGTACACTACTACATATCTGCAGTTGTGTTCCCGATACCCTATTTTCAATTGTTTGCACAGTGGAAGTCAGAATGAGTCTCATAGGTAGATCTGGCTCCTGTTTGCAAAAATTGAGCTTCTGCCTCTTACGGATATGGTGTTACTCCCAAAGCACTTCCATGGTTACTTTCTAATCTACAAATTCACCTTTTACCTATTTGTCATTGTTGGTGTTACGAACCCCGTAACTGGGTCACATACCAGCAAAGATAGATACGTCCGTTGAAGTCTGATGATACTATTTTTAACAGTATTTATCAGTAAAAATACACAAAAATAATATCAATGCAAATATACAGATAATATACGTCGTCAATACTAAATCTAAAAGTGTGGGTATAATAATAATCAATAAGAAATAAGCTCTATCATTGTCTAGGGGATAATGTATTGTCCGATGGAAATATAAAGTTCACTCAGTTCATGCAGGCTGTAGCTGTTGGGGACCGCTGTGTTGCAATTGTTGGAGAGAGAGAGAGATAGGATGGGATCAGTTACCGCTACGGGTTTTTTTCCAACCTTCCTTTATGATTTCGATTCGTCAGGTATCTCTTTGCCGTGGCCATTCAAGTGTGACCTTTCCTTTAGCTAAACCCTTCTTCCGTGGTGAGCCCGCCACCCCAGGCAAGGGAGGACGCACACGAGCCCCCACCGGCTTTCGCTATAAAACACTGTCCCTGGATCTCTAGCATTTCTCCTGGTGCGTCTAAAGGGGTTGTTCCCCAGACCCCTCTTTTATCCTTACTCACGGGGTCTCAGATGTCAATCAGGTTGGGATGATGCAATCCCTCAACCAGACCACTCTGGTTGTCCCCGAGGGGTTTCAATGAATAGTACAGTACTCAATACACAATTCCGTCTCCAAGAGACAATGGCCGTTATCAGTGGTTCCGTTCCGCTGAGGTCAGGACACATTCCAAACCTTGTGTATTCTAAGTGTCTCTCTCTCATTTCCTGGGTCTCAGACCCGAATTAATAGCGATCTTGCGATTCTCAAAAAGGAGGGGGCGGCTTTGTACCCTTCGGCCCCTCAGAGTTGCTTCACATTCGTAACACCCCCTTCCTTCTAGGATTTTTGCCACAGGTAAAAATTAGTTAATACAGAGTCTTACAGGATTTCAGAATCTAACACAATACAAAAGAGTTTTTTTTTCCACTACAGAGTAATCCAGTTATACATTCAATTCAGCATCTAAACAGTTAGCGATTACATTGTCACTTCCTTTAATATCTTAATATCTTGTACCTTAATAAATTCTTGTAGCATCAAACTCCAATTTAATAACCACCTATTTTTATTCCTTTCCTTCAGCAAACAAAACTAAAGAGTTGCGATCTTAGCTTACGTGTATATTACAAAAGTTCATGCAAATACTAATCTTTATTTTACTTTCAAACTTAACAGTCAATCTTCCATGGGGTTGTCTTTATTAGTTACATGCTTTGTCGAAATCCCTTAAAACTGGATCCTGTTATTTAAAGTGGCATCCCGTCAACCCTCGCCCCTTTTCCAGTTAACTCCCACGTGGTTAGCTTGCGTACCAGTGTGGAATAGGCTTTTGCATGTTCCTTTCATAGGAGTTATTTTATCAACAATGTTTTCCAAACTTAGCCCATTTGCTGAATTTTCACACAATTCTTTATTTTTAAGCAAGTCGTTAGTTTTATCTTTAGGACCCTGCATTCTATTAGTTTTCAGTTCAAGATCTGCAAGCGATCCCTCTTTGTCCAAACAGCATTTCAAATTCTGCCTCTTCACAGCACACTCTTGAATAACAATAGCGCGTGGGGCACCTTCACATTCCAAATCAACCTGTAATTGATTCGCAGGCACCATGTTAACAAGCCATTGTCCCTTCAGCCTGGTTACGGCTTCGGACACCAATCCAGACTTTAAATTTTCTTCATTCAATTTAGGAACTACACTTTTTCCTTCTCCTTCAATAATAATACTCACCTCACCACCTTTTATCTCCTCACTAACTTTTAACACACCTTCGAACACAAACAACTGGGAATTCTCACTTCCCACTATTACCAAGGTTAACCCTTTCTTCACTGAACCAAGTCCATCTGACCCACAAGGACTGCATTCCTGTTCAACTGAATCAAATACCTCAGACTTTTCCTGAGTTCCATTACTAGGTTCAGTACCACTTGCATCCACATCTTGAACACACTCAAATGGGACATTTGCCTCTTGTAGGCTTTCAATACCCGTCCCCTTTTCAAATTCTAAATTCCCCTGATCCTCCCAGCTACTCTCTGGGCAACTCCCTTCCGGAGTAAACTCAACCCTGCGGGCTGAAACAATCTTATCTGCCAACCCAGCAGACTTCTTCAAGGTAATGGCATCCTTTTCATCTAGGACTGCCCTCATTTCGTTATCGGGAACACCTTTAGAATCTTCAACTTCTTCAAACAGATCTGTCAAGCCAGACAGATCATCCATGTCCAACCCTGGACCTTCTAACAGCCTGATATATCTGTTTCTCATTTTTACTCCGTGCCTCTATAAATTTCCTCCTGGCTAAGGGTAGGTCTACCTCCTCTCCCTTACTCTCTTTCACCTCCCTATTCTCTGTTTTACCACCCTGTAGCCCCTCTTGGTACAGGGTCGGTAAAAACGTCTCAGCCAAATCAATACTGGCCTGAATTAAACTGGTCCCTTTCTCAGCGGCCTTTCTCGACATGCTGCGACTGCGATCAGTTCTCGGAAATTCTGATCGCACCCCTATTTCAACTGGTCCAGATACCAGCTCACAATTTATAATGATCCTATGCAAAGGCACAGCTTCAGTCCCTTTTCCTATGCCTCTCAAAGCTACCTCTCCAGTCTCGGGACCAAAATCTAGTACCTTACTTCGAATCAATGACAGCTCAGCTCCAGTGTCTCTCCAGATCCGCACTGGAACTGGTGTATCTCCCTCTTTCACAGACACGGTTCCTTCTGAAATAAATTTCTCAGGCCCCTCTCGTATTCTGTCTACCTGGGGCTTCCTCGTCGATTTACTGATCACCACAATACATCCTGTAGGGACTGCTGCTTTCCCTTTTCCTGTCTCCTTCCTCGAAGCAAGGCACTTAGATGCAATATGACCCACCTTTCCACAATTAAAACAGGTCAAGCCAGGACCCCTCCTGCCGTCTTGCCTTTCCTCCTCCTTATTTTTACCACTAGCTCCCGGCTGGATCTCTGCCTCAGCTGGCGAGCTTTCTCTACTGTTCCCACGGTCTTTCTGGTAACTCTTATTCGAGGAAAACTTTGTCTTGTGGGTTAGGGCATATTCATCTGCGAACCTAGCAAAGTCGGATATGGACTTATTCGGCTTCTCGTTCAAATACATCCGGATATCATCCGAAACACAACCTTTAAATTCCTCAATCAGAATTAACTCCCTGAGACGCCGAAAATCTTCTTCCACCATTTCTGCTGCACACCAGCGATCCAAGAGCACACCCTTCTCATAGGCAAACTCTGCATACGTCTGATTCCACCCTTTCTTTAAATTTCTGAACTTTTGTCTATAGGCCTCAGGTACCAATTCATAGGCCCGAAGAATGGCCTCTTTTACTTTCTCATAATACTCAGACTCCTCCTCCTCCATAGACAACGCCGCATATGCCCGTTGTGCCTTCCCTTTTAACATACTTTGTAACAACAACACCCACTGATCTCTGGGCCACTTCTGACTCACTGCCACCTTTTCAAAATGCAAGAAATAACTATCAACATCCGTCTCCTCGAATGGAGGTACTAACTTAAACTCCCTACTAACATTAAATCTCTCCTCTCAGTCTGGCCCTTGAGCTCTTCGCTCTTGCCTTAACTTCTCCACGTCCATCTCATGTTGCCTCTGTTTCTCCTTCTCCTCATACTCCCTCTCCTTTTTGGCTCTCTCCTTTTCTTTTTCGGCCCTTTCCTTCTCCTTTTCAGCTCTTTCCTTTTCCTTTTCAGCTCTTCCCTTCTCCTTTTCATCTGCTTCCAGCTGTTTTAACTTAATTTCATGCTCCCTCTGCTTTTCAGCTCTTTCCTGCTCCCTTTTCACCTCTAACTCCTTTAGCTGGAGCTCATACTCCCTTTTCCTCTGTTCCGCGTCCAGCCTCAATTTCTCCAACTCTAACTGAGCCGTCACACTAGCTGGTACCTTGTCAGGGATATTTTCCAATACCTCAGCCAAAAACACATTCTTCACAATATAATACTGAGTTATGGCCCTCCACACCTCCCGCTTTTTCATCGACAACCTCACCTCTGTGAGATTTAGTCCTTTCGCAATATTTATCAAGTCTGACTTTGTGGCCCCCTCTAGCGCCTCCAGAGTCGGGTTTTCTATGAATTCGTCTACATCCATCTTTGCTGGTTTCCCATCTGGTTACATGCGCAACCAGATCCAAGTTTGGACTTAAAAGCCCGATTCACTGGCCCTCCAATTTGGTATCAAATCTCGAGACGAGGCCCCACATTGTTACAAACCCCGTAACTGGGTCACTTACCAGCAAAGATAGAGACGTCCATTGAAGTCTAATGATACTATTTTTAACAGTATTTATTAGTAAAGATACACAAAAAAATCAATGCAAATATACAGATAATATACATCGTCAATACTAAATCTAAAAGTGCGGGTATAATAATAATAAGAAATAAGCTCTATCATTGTCTAGGGGATAATGTATTGTCCGATGGAAATATAAAGTTCACTCAGTTCATGCAGGCTGCAGCCTTTGGGGACCACTGTGTTGCATTTGTTGGAGAGAGAGAGAGATAGGATGGGAACAGTTACCGCTACGGGTTTTTTTCCCAACCTTCCTTTATGATTTCGATCCGTCAGGTGTCTCATTGCCATGGCCGTTCAAGTGTGACCTTTCCTTTAGCTAAACCGTTCTTCTGTGGTGAGCCTGCTACCCCAGGCAAGGGAGGACGCACACGAGCCCCCACCGGCTTTCGCTATAAAACGCTGTCCCTGGATCTCTAGCGTTTCTCCTGGTGCGACTTTTATCCTCACTCACGGGGTCTCAGATGTCAATCAGGTTGGGATGATGCAATCCCTCAACCAGACCACTCTGGTTGTCCCCTGAGGGGTTTCAATGAATAGTACAGTACTCAATACACAATTTCGTCTCCAAGAGACAATGGCCGTTATCAGTGGTTCCGTTCCGCTGAGGTCAGGACACATTCCAAACCTTGTGTATTCTAAGTGTCTCTCATTTCCTGGGTCCCAGACCTGAATTAATAGTGATCTTGCGATTCTCAAAAAGGAGGGGGCGACTTTGTACCCTTCGGCCCCTCAGAGTTGCTTCACTTTCGTAACATTGGAAAGAACTGTGTTGCTAGTAGGGTCTGTCATAAATGTTCTTCTGTACTCTGGTTACTACATGGTTGGCAAAAGTCCTGTCATACAATGGTCAACTTTTCTGTCAGTGGCTTTGTATGAGATTAACATGGGGCATCCCTTTCCTTTGTGATCCACAGAGTGTGTTTTGGGCTAAGAAAGAAAAGATTTGCAGAGAGCAAAGGACTGAATGTTGGTGGCTCTCCACTGGTTACAAAAGTAAACTCACAGACACGTAGTGTTCCTGCAGCAGGGACATAAAGGATGTGTTGGGGTAGCTTGCATATGGAGAAACAAGTGCGACCTATGCCAATTTAGCAATAGAAGCCCCAACAATTATACAAAAGCTAGCAAGGTTAGGGTACGTTTGGATGTTAAAGACAATATCTGCCTAGAGCCATTCATATGGAGGGTGGGAGGAGAGATGTAGGAGGTATAACATCTCCAGTGGTCCTATATTGAACATGTCACTGGTTTGCAACTGAGGAATTGGCTACTAGTATCTTATATAATTTCCCCAACCTAGAAATCTACTAGGTGAAGTGCTGACTGTAAACCTTTGATATACAGTCAAAGTTTTTGTTTGCATCAGACAGAGAAATATGTTAAGCTAGTATAAAAGGGAAAAAATACAAAATGTACATTAAGTTACAGAGAAAGTGGAGGTAGACAATTGCAAGGGACCTGACAAGATAGATTGAGAGATCAACAATTCATCTTTAGCATAGAAGAAGTCTGTGCAAGAGACTTGCACCACCAGGTGCAAGGATAACTTTTATCCCACTATTACATGAGTGCAAGCATTTGTATCTTTAGCCCAGTGGGAGGGAAGAGAAGGAGGAATAACCAGAGTTGAAGGGGGACCCTTTGTTATGTTGGTCGCTTTCTAGAGGCAATGGGAATTGTGGACTGAGTCAATGGTTTACATGATGGTTTGGGCTGCATTCACAACTTTTTGGAAATTCACATGGTCTTGGGCAGAGCAAATGCCATATCAAGCTGCGATACACCCCAATAGGATGCTTTCTGTGGAGTATCTGTATTATTTTCAAACCTGAAAAAGGATTTGGAAAAAAATGTGGCCACACTGTCAAGAGTTCCAAAGTCGAAGGATTATCCATGACAATTAGCATCCAATATATATCGAACTGCAACATATAAGGTACATTTGAAAGTGAGGGAGAAATGAGAACTTAAGTCAGTTACTTATTCAAAGTGTTCCAGTCTTCATCTAAGTCTCCTGACCAAATCTGATAATGATCCATTTTGCATACTCAACTTATTTCCATATGTTTAGGTTTAGTAAGGAAGAATGGAAGTCTTCGAATTCTTGTATCTACCTGCCATTTGGGTTGGGTCCTCGCAACTGCATTGCAAAGCGCTTTGCTCAATTTGTAATCAAGATGGGACTTGTTTCGCTCCTTCAACGTCTGACTTTTGTGCCATGCAAGGAGACTCCGGTGAGCTCTGCAGAATAGAGGATTTGCGGGGTGGGGGGGGGGGGTGAAATGATTTGTATTGTGAAATTGCATTTAAATTAAGAGCTTTTAAGGGAGCATGTGAATTGAGGAGGGAAATATGGAAGGATAGCTGATAAAAGGGCAATTGTCTCTATTCAAACTTTTCAGTTAATTTAATATTGCTGTTTCTATTCCAGGTCCCATTAGAAATTGACGTGAAAGGACCCATGCATCCTAAAAAACCCATAATTCTGAAATTGGTACCACGAACAAACACTGATTCAAAGGAGTAATAGACAAGAATACAGTGGTGCTGTGAAATATTTAGGGGAGTGTACATCACATAACTCAGAGTTTAGAGATTCATACCACTAAATATTTCAATGGCATCTTGAGAGTGAGGAAGCTAATCATGTTCACGAAGATTATAGATCAGCATCTTCATGTTTAATTGTGAAGAGAGTCTTTAGTGCTGTTGATTGTTGGATACTAAATAAAACAACTAGTTATTACTCTAATAAAAAATGTTGAAAACTGATTTAGAGGTTCACTTCAATATCCGATCATTTTATGATGTGCCATTAATATCTAATAAAGAGATGGCTTGCAAATGGTTTTTACTCTTTGCAATTAATAGTAAAGCATCTTGATTTTGAATGTTTGTGTCAGTTATAAATTTGTCTACTTTTTGTGATCTAATAAACTTGCATGTTCAAAAGAAAACTGTTTAGTGTGCAGAATGGCTAGTTATTCAACATTGTCCATTATGCAGTCTTGCTTAGGCTGTATTTTGTACTAAGGCATACTTGGCTTTGCTACTTGGTGCAGTTATGATGTGAGAGAGAGAGATGGTGGGTGAAGAGGGGGTTGTTTAAGGGGGAACAGACTTTGTAGTGATTTCTCCTGGCACCTGTTCAAAAGTCTATGCTGTGCTTGTTCTATATTAAATTTTTCAATGCTGCAGGCTGTGAGCAGAACATTGAAGGGTACATCAGCAGTTCTGGTTGTAGTCTTGTCTGGTATGCATGAGAGAGATCAGCTGCCTCTGCTTCCTTCAATCAACTATGGTCATGGTGTGTACTGGACTAGGATGGGTCCTTGCTCCTGAGCAATGTTTAATCTGTCACAAGAAATGTCATCATTTTGAAGGCATAGCAAAGATGTGAGGGAAAGAGCAATTCAGCCTAGAAAAGTACAGAATGTTGAAATCTGTTTCAACCACGGAAGGGTTGTAATTCCCAGTTTCTAATTCATTCCTTTAAATACATTCTGAATGTATTTTTTGTGCATGTGTGTAAATGTATTTGAAGAAAAGCACCCATTTATGAATTTCTTGATGGGATAGCTCAAGAGCACTTAGAATCTCTGACACACAACTGTCACTTGTGAAAGGTCAGAGATTGCAGATAATGCTCGGCTCAGCCTATCCTCCTGCCCCTTGACCGTCCAATCACCATCTCCACAGGACCTTCCATATTGAGAGTTCAAGTTCTGTGAAGCTACAGAGGTAGGAAATCCTAGTGATCTTCCTTCTTAAGGTACCAGGAATAAGAACACCAGGTAAGTATTAAGAGGAAGTGAACACACTTGCTCATGTGAAAATGCAGACAGTGGAAATGCAGATGCTGCACCCAATGGTGGTAGTAATACAATGAGGGTATATGCCAGATAATGAGAATCTCAAATGATGGATGTTGCCTTCTTGAGGCATCACCTCTTGAAAATGTTCTTGATGTGGGGGAGGGGGTGGAGGACTCACCCATTTCCATAATGGAACTAGCTGAGACTACAACCTTCTGCTGCCTCTTGGGATCTTGTGCATTAGTCTACCAAAAGTCAAGAGCTTAGAGATGTAAACCATGACCATAATTTATAAACATGAGAAATTCTGCGGATGCTGGAAATCCAAAGCAACGCACACAAAATGTGGGAGATACTCAGAAGGTCAGGCTGCATCTATAGAAATGAATGAATTGCCTTTTTGACAATTGTTAAATTAAAACTATATCAAACCAAGACCAGTGTTTCCAGTTATGACATTGAATATAGTGTATTGATTTTTTCCAATTTTACAATTTCTTTCAACAATAAATTCATTTTATCCTATCAATCCTCAAATCAAATTATCCTAGTAACAAATGAATTACAGTGGATTCTGGTTAAGTGGGCCATGAATTAAGTGGGGCAGGTTAAAGAATGAAAACTGACTGAGAAAATAGCCAGGATTCTCTTTATTTACGTGGGGCACTATGCTGCTTAACTGAGGCAGGAGACTGTTGCCGAACAGTTTCTAATTAGTGTCAGTTGAGTGCACATGTGTGGCTGTTAGACATTTACAGCATTCTTAGGGCAAACAGTTTTTAAATAGTCTGAGTTGCATGTGTTTGCGTTCAAAAAGCAGAGATTTTTCTCACATAGTTTACGAGAAATAAGCAGTAAGGCAATTTGGCACTGCTTTTTTAACTGTGGTTTCAGGCATTCAAGCTGGGAGATGCTAGAAACAGCAGGGGGTGAAAATGAAAAAACTTTTCTACTCCGACAAGGTAGAAACTACAAAGCATTTGAAGGTATCAGCAATTATCTTGAATATTACAATGAAATGAAGATTTGGAGGATGTAATCGTCTTGACTTCATCTTGACTTCTTGCGGTTCCTGACAGTTCCTCTCCAAGACAGCTAGTGCATGACAACATCCTGCTGTTAATCTTTTTGGACAGTTTTGTCTTTTTGGCTTTACGCTGACCTTACAGTGAGTCCTGCGTTATTTTAATACAGTATACCAGAAAGTGTCCAGTGTAAACATATTCTTAGCTCCTCTTCGGTATTTGAGAGTTGTTTAATCTTTAGTGGTAATTCAAAGGAAAAAGTTGATGAAGTGCATGATATGTCTATTTTCAGTCTTATGTTATCTGACCCAAAGTTATACCAGGAAGCATTCCAATAAGAAAGCTTAATGATCCTGCCAATCTGCCTAGCAACTGTTAACCATGGCAAAATCCATTTTTCCCGCCTTATGAAGGAATTAAGAGCAGAGGTTCTCTGCCTATATTAATAGAGAAAGTAATCTGCCAATTTTAATAATATAATGTAAATATTTTGAATGGTTCATAATTTACTATATTGCAGAGGTCCATACTGGTCTCTATTCCCAGAAACAAGTTCCTTGCATTAACGGAAAACTTAAATGGATAAGACCATGGAAAACACACTTGGATTCCCTCATCTGGCTTTCTGTCTGAAAGTGTTTATTAGAAGAGAAGTATATTCAGACAGCAATTTGGCGAAAAGCAATGCGGGAAATTTGAAGCAAAAACAAACAAAAAGCACTGGAGTGATAAGCAAAACACACAAAATGCTGGAGGCATTCAGCAGGCCAGGCAGCATCCATGGAAAAGAGTAAACAAGCAACGTTTCACGCCGAGACCCTTTTTCAGAACTGGAGAAAAAAAAGATGAAGAGTTAGGGGAGGGAAGAAACACAAGAGATAGGTGAAATCAGGAGGGTATGAGGGATGAAATTGATGGGTGAAAGGGATACACAGCTGAAGGGGGAATCTGATAGGACACTACTGAAGGCTATGGAAGAAAGAAAAGGGGGAGGTGATGGGCAGGCAAGGAGATGAGGGGAATGGTGAAGGTGAGGGGGTGGGTGTTACCAGAAGTTTGAGAAATTGATGTTCATGCCATCAGGTTGGAGGCTATCCAGACAGAATATAAGGTGCTGCTCCTCCAATCCAACTGCGGCCTCCTCGCAATAGTAGAGGAGGCCATGGATTGACATGTCAGAATGGGAATAGGAAGCGGAATTAAAATTGATGGCCACTGGGAGATCCCGCTCTTTCTGGTAGACAGAGCATAGATGCTCACTGAAGCAGTCTCCCAATCTATACAGGAGGCCACACCAGGTACAGCAGATGACCCCAACTGACTCACCTGGAAGGACTGCTTGGGGGAGGGAGGAGGTGTTGGGTCAGGTGTGCCACTCTTTCCACTTGCAAGGATAAGTGCCAGGAGAGAGATCAGTGGGGAGGGATGAATGGACAAGGGTCATGTCGGGAGCAATCCCTGCGGAAAGCAGAAACTGGGAAAGATGTGCTTGGTGGTGGGATCCTGTTGGAGATGGCAGAAGTTACGGAGAATTATGTGCTGGACGCGGAGGCCGGTGGGTTGGTAGGTGAGGACAAGAGGAACCCATCCCTGGTAGGGTGGTGGGAGGATGGGGTAAGAGAGACGTGTGTGAAATGGAAGAGATGCGGTTGAGGGCAGTGTTGATGGCGGAGGAAGGGAAGCCCCTTTCTTTGAAATGAAAGGGGAATGAAAAGCCTCATCCTGAAAACAGATGTGGTGGAGACAGAGGAATGTAAAGAAGGGGACAGCACTTCTACATGAAATAGGGTTGGAAGAGCTATAGTGCAGGTAACTGTTAGAGTCATTAGGTTTATAATAGACATCAGTAGATAAGCTGTCTCCAACAACAGAGACAGAGAGATTGAGAAAGGGGAGGGGGGTGTCAGAAATGGACCAGATAAATTTGAGAGTAGGGTGGGTCCCACCAGGGATAGGGTTCTTCTTGTCTCACCTACCACCCCACCAGACTCAGTGCCAGCACATAATTCTCCATAATTTCTGCCATCTCCATTGGGATCTGTTACGGATTCAGCAACAGTAAATATATAAGTGAGGCAGGGTTTTTTATATCAAATAAAACATTTATTAAACACTGAAAAACAAACCCCCAAAAAGTAAACAAACGACTAACGCAAACAGAAATCAGCTGCTGTGCGGCAGCTTAAACAGTTTTTAAAGGGATAAAGCGAAAACAGTTCTTAAAGCGATGTTGCAAAAACAATTCTTCAAAGTAGTACTGCAAAAGTTCAAAATGCTTACTGTCCATTAAAGGAGAGACTTTTTTAGACGATTTAAATTCTCCTTCACGTCGTGTTGCTGCGGTTCCAAGTCGAACTATACTTTTCCCGAAGAATTTACGAAGATGAAAATGAAATGGCTTAAAGGCACTGACCTTTCCTTAACAAAACTGTACCCAACCCTTTCTGCTATTATTGCAGGGGTTAACATGAGCACAGCCAATGAATTCCTTCCAAATGAGGATCAAACAAGGTCAAACCTGCTTCACCGTCAAAATCGACTTTCCTCGATTTTTTAACTCCCAAACTCCGATCTTCACTCTCCACTGATTTTTAACTGGCAGTATTATAAAGAAACTGCCAGCAATGACCTTTTAAACTTTAGGCATTAAACAAAACTCCACCTTTTAACGGAACTGCATCATAGTATTGGACCACGCAGTAGCATGGAGTCAAAATGGCAAATCCAGCCACAAACTGCCCCTCCTCACAGGGAAGGGGTCCTCCTTTTATACCCTGTAAAAAAAACTGTCACATGACCTCTACTGGTGGGAAAATGACATCACTCCACCATCACAAGACAATGACCTGAGGTCCAGTATAGCTTCAACACTACTGTCACGTGACAAGTACAAGATACCACGGGTACGTAACAGATCCCACTGCCAAGCACATCTTTCCCTCCCCTCCACCTCCTGCTTTCCCTAGGACTTGCCCCCTACACAACTCCCTTGTCCATTCATCCCTCCCCACTGATCTCCCTCCTGCAAGCAGGGCAAGTGCCATACCTGTCCCAACACTTCCTCCCTCACTACCATTCAGGGCCCTAAACAGTCCTTCCAGGTGGGGTGACGCTTCACCTGTGTGTCATTTAGGATCATCCACTGTATCTGGTGCTCCTGGTGTGGCCTTCTGTATATTGGTGAGACCCAACATAGATTGGAAGACCGTTTTGCTAAGCACCTGTGCTCGGTCCACCAGAAGAAGCAGGATCTCCCATTTTAATTCCATTTCCCATTCCCATTCCATGGCCTCCTCTACTGTTGCAATGAAGCCATACTCAAGTTGCAGGATCAACACCTTATATTTTGTCTGAGTAGCCTCCAACCTGTTGGCATGATCATTGATTTCTCATACTACCAGTAGTGCCCCCCCTCCCCCTTTACCAATCCCCATTCCCTTTTCCCTCTTCCACTTTATCCCCTAAACTCTCTCTGGTGCTCCTCCCCCTTTTCTTTCTTCCATGGCCTTCTGTTCTCTCGTATCAGATTCCCCCTTCTCCAACCCCGTATCTCTTTCACCGATCAACTTCCCAGCTCTTTGCTTTATCCCTCCCCCATTTCCCAGTTTCATCTATCACCTTGCGTTTCTTTCTCTCCTCTCCCCACCTTCTAATGCCGATGAAGGTTTTGGGCCTGAAACGTTGACCATACTCTTTTCCATAGATGTGCCTGGCCTGAAGATTCCTCCAGCATTTTGTGTGTGTTGCTTGGATTTCCAGCATCTGGAGGTTTTCCCTTGTTTGCACTGAAACTACACATTGTGTGCCTCATATTTTGTGAAAAAGGCAGATGGATTTGTAATCATTTACAAAACAGAAAAAGAGATTCTGTGACATAAAAAATAGGAGTGACCAGTATGTTCTGAAAGAAACACCGAAACCTGGGATGTGTAACAAGTAGTAACGATATTAACTGAGCACATAACATTGTCGCTGATGAATCAAAGGTTGTACTTATCAGGCAGCCAATTGCCCTGCAGTGACTGCTAAATTCTCCACCCTCCTTGATCCAGATAGATTTCAGCTGTATTTTTTCTAGAGCTAAAGAAGAGCTCAAGCCAAGCCTGATAAATTCCTATTCTGTTTAGCGATCAGCTTGCTGCATGTTTGAAACAATGCTCTATTCTTTCAAATTTGGCATCTTCACATCATGTTCTTTAAATTCATGATCACACTCTGAATTGCAGGGTGCTTGCCAGATGTAACAAGGGTCTTTGTACTTTCAGGATGTTTTTCTGAGAGATGAAAGCCTTATTTCATAATTATACTCTGAGAAAACGCTCAAATACTTTGGCTGATGATCTGTCACACGGCAGTTCATGGCGTTTTGATGGAAGGGGAAGTGGAGGTAAACATCTGGTTAACTTTGTATCTTTGCCCTTCTGGTCTGTGCCGAAACTTTATTCTGCTAGTCCCATTGACCTGCACCCAGTCCATAACCCTCCAGATCTCTCCCATCCATGTATCTATCCAATTTATTCTTAAAACTTAAGAGTGAGCCTGCATTTACCACGTCAGATGGCAGCTCGTTCCACACTCCCACCACTCTCTGAGTGAAGAAGTCCCCCCTAATGTTCCCCCTAAACCTTTCCCCTTTCACCCTAAAGCCATGTCCTCTCATATTTATCTCTCCTAATTTTGTTTTTACTTCAGATTATTTTTATTTTTATTTTCATTTTTATTTTCAGTACCTCTGGACTATTGGTTTAAGCGTGCCTGGAAGCTTCTTCAAGGCACTCCTTCGACAGCTCACTTAGCTTTAAAGTTTCAACACCTTTAATAAATACATTTGTGTGGACATTTAACTGTTATTGAACATTTGAGATATATTTTGAAGGAGAATTTAAACCAAGGCTCTGTAAAAATATTGTAAAATACTGCAAAATATTTCATCACACTGTTTCAAAGAACTGGGACATTCTCCCTGGTCTGTTTTTTAGAGAATAAACTTTGGCTCACTTACTAAAATCTGGTCTTTATTGCATTTCTGTTTGCTCTGGGCAAATTACCAAGAATGTCAGTGCAACTTCGAAAACTTAACTGTTTGTGAAATCACAGTGGTAATTTTCAGCGAGAACACTGGTACTGTTTGGACTTGATAGCAATATATATGGCTCTATTTTTAAAAGATCTGTTTTTAGAGATAACATAAAGTTATAACTGGATTTCATTGTACAAAACAACAGATATGGTTTATTGGCTATTGTTATCCTCACAAAGTACTTTCCCAACTACCTTTGCTAACATAGATTCAATCCATTCAGTCCCTTCATCTAGTGATTTGTACAGAATTTGAACAGCTAAAGCCCCAACATTGATTCTTGGGGTGCCTGAGTAGTTGCAGCTTTTCAAATTCAAAATTACCTTTTTGCCCCCATCCTTTGTTTTCTACCTGTTAAGCAATTCTCTGTCCAAAGTACCCTTATCTCTATCAGCTCATTCTTGTGTTGCAACCTTTTATATGGCATCAATCAAATGCCCTTTGGAAAGCTAAACATGTTGATTTCCTTTTATCCGCCTGATTAGTTATAGTCACGAAAAAAAGTGAATAAATCTATTAAACATGAGTCCTATTTCATAAAACCACCGTGACTCTGTCTATTCATGCTTTGTGTTTCAAATGCTTTGCTTATACAGACTCTGCCTTCTCAGTACCCTGTTAATTGAATGGATTTGTTACACCATTTGTTTTCCAACTTGGCACAAACTTTCTAGAATTGTTGGAAATTTGGACAGATGACAACCAATGCATCTGCTTTCTCTGTAGCTATCTCTTTCACAACCTTAGAACATATTGTAGTTATTCAACCCCAGAGGTTTGAACAGTCTTTATTCCCACACAAACTTCCTTTCCATTGATATTACTTATTTAATGGAGTCACAAGAGATTGTAGATGCTGGAACCATGAGCTGTAAACAAACTGCTGGAGGAACTGAATAGGTTGAGCAGTGTCTGTCGAGGCAAAGGGATACAAGAGATTGTGCAACTGCTAGAATTCTTGAACAACAAACATAAAATGCTGGAGGGATTCAAGGTCAGGCATTATCTATGGAGGGGAATAATCAGTCGACATTTCAATCCAAAACTGTTTGAAGGGATGTATGACTTTCTGAGCCAAGATCCTGCATCAGGACTGATTGTTTATTCATTTTGCTCCTTTGTTAGTTACTATTTTTGGTATGTTTTCTGTATCTCTCATAAGACACATAAAAAGGTTTAGTGTCTCTTACAGTATTTAATCCCCTTTATTAATTCCCCTTACTCAATTTCTGAGTGACTTATGTTTACCTTTATTGTTCTCATCACAACTTTTTAAGTTTATATTATATATAAATTGGGAACTGGAGTAGGCCACTCAATCTCTTGAACCTGCTCCATTATTCAATAAGTTGGCGTCTGATCTGCAAGCAGGCACATCTTCTTCTCCCCACTTTCCCCTAATAAACTTTTAGTCCCTTCCTTCTCAAAAATGTACAGTCAGTGGTCACATTATCTAGGAATGATCTAGGAGTGATCTAGGAATAATGGTGCATAGTTCCCTCAAGGTGGAATCTCATGTGGATAGGGTGGTGAAGAAAGCTTTTGGTATGCTGGCCTTTATAAATCAGAACATTGAGTATAGGAGTTGGGATGTAATGTTAAAATTGTACAAGGCACTGGTGGGGCCAAATTTGGGGTATTGTGTACAGTTCTGGTCGCCGAATTATAGGAAAGATGTCAACAAATTAGAGAGAGTACAGAGGAGATTTACTAGAATGTTACCTGGGTTTCAGCACCTAAGTTACAGAAAAAGGTTGAACAAGTTAGGTCTTTATTCTTTGGAATGTAGAAGGTTGAGGGGGGACTTGATAGAGGTATTTAAAATTATGAGGGGGATAGATAGAGTTGACATGCATAAGCTTTTTCCATTGAGAGTAATGGGAGATTCAAACAAGAGGACATGAGTTGAGAGTTAAGGGGCAAAAGTTTAGGAGTAACACGAGGGGGAACTTCTTTACTCAGAGAGTGGTAGCTGTGTGGAACGAGCTTCCAGTAGAAGTAGTAGAAGCAGGTTCAATTTTGTCATTTAAAAACAAATTGGATAGGTATATGGACAGGAAAGGAATGGAGGGTTATGGGCTGAGTGCAGGTCGGTGGGACTAGGTGAGAGTAAGCATTCAATACAGACTAGAAGGGCTGAGATGGCCTGTTTTCATGCTGTAATTGTTATATGGCTATATGGTTATATTATTAGGCACCTCTGACACCTAATAGCCCATCCACTTCAAGGTTTGATGTGTTGTGCATTCAGAGATGCTCCTCTGCACATCACTGTTGTAACATGTGGTTATTTGAGTTACTGTCATCTTCCTGTCAGCTTGTACCAGTCTGGCCATTCTCCTCGGTCCTCCCTCATTAACAAGGTATTTTTGCTCATGGAACTGGATCCTTTTTGTTTTTCACATCATTCTCTGTAACCTCTAGAGACTGCTATGCATGAAAATTCAAAATCAGCAGTTTCTGAGATACTCAAACTACCCCATCTGGTGCCAGCAGTCATTCCACAGTCAAGGTCATTCAAATCACATTTCTTCCTCATTTTGATGTTTGGTCTAAACAGCAACTGAACCTCTTGTCCATGTCTGCATGCATTTATGCATTGAGATGCTGCCACATGACTGGCTGATTAGATATTTGCATTAAGAGCAAGTGTACCAAGTAAAGTGGGCTCTGATTGTATGTGACTTTGACTTAAAATATTTTAATATTCTGCTTCCACTGGCTATGAAGAAAGGACAGAAAACTACTTCCTCATTGTCCTCTAAAATGAGCTCCATATTTTTAAACAGTGACACCCTGGTTCATAACTCTCCATAAAATGAGATATTTTCTTCATTTCCCTCCTGAAAAGGCCTCACAACATCTTGTATGTTTCAGTCAAAAACCCTGCCGTTCTTCTGAGCACTGAGCGACACTATCCAACTTTTCATCATAAGTCGACTCATTCACTCCAAATAAAAAACACAAAATGCTGGCAGAACTCAGCAGGCCAGACAGCATCTATGGGAGGAGGTAGTGACCCTCCTGATGAAGGGTTTCGGGCCGAAACGTCGTTATTACCTCCTCCCATAGATGCTGTCTGGCCTGCTGAGTTCTGCCAGCATTTTGTGTTTTTATTTATTTCCAGCATCTGCAGATTCACTCGTGTTGCCTCATTCACTCCAAGTATTTTTCTTGTTTATCTTCTCTGAACTTCCAAACCATTTACATCTTTTCTTAAAAATGGAAGCGTATTACTTCAGGTATGCTCCCATCAATGCATGATATAAATAAAACATACCCTTCCTATTATGTATTCAATTTCTGCCAGTAACCAAGGAAACATTTGTTGGCTTTCCTAATTTCCTGCAGAACCTGCAAACTAAACATTTGTAAATCATGCACAACAACATACAGATGCTTCTGCATTTCAGAATTCCGTAAACACTAATCATTTCAATGACATGCTTTTTCTTTTTTCAAAATACATACTTCCACATTTTCCCACTTCATATTCCATTTGGCAGATGTTGCTCATGGACTTAACCATTGAGAGTATATCACCTTGTAGCCTTATTATAGTTTTCCTAACTTACCTTCCTATCTATCTTTGGAACATCAGCCAAATTTAACAGGCATTATGGTGCCATTATCCAAATATTTTACATAAACAGTAAAATATTGAGGCTCCAGTACTGATCCCTGAACTTACAATTCATTATACCTTGCCAAAATTTATGCCTACTCTTAGTTTCTTATCAGTTAGCTAAACTTCTATGCATACCAACATGTTACCTCCTACTCCATGAACTTTAAAATTTTCTGTTATCTTTGATGCAGCACCAATCAAATGCCTTCTGCAAATCTCTGCTTCCCATTGCCCACAACATATGTTAATTCTTCAAAGAACATTCAAAGATGTTATATCTGGGCATTTTATAAAGTTCAAGGTAATCAGGAACTGTGAATATAGTTTGTTAAAATCAAATCATGTTTGACCTGGGGGTGTAGTCCCTCTGGTCCAGGTGACTTGTCTATCTTCAGACCTTTCAGCTTCCCAAGCACCTTCTCCTTAGTAATAGGAACTACACTGACATCTTCCCCCCGACATTCTCAAATTTCTGCCATACAGCTAGTGTCTTCCACAGTGAAGAATGATGCAAGATGCTTATTTCCAACAATTTTTGTACCCCATTACTACTTCTCCAGCATCACTTTCCAGGGGTCCGATATGTACCCTTGCCTCTCTGTTACTCATTATATACAGATATCTGAAAATACTTTTGGGAACCTCCCTGATATTATTTGCGAGCTTACTTTCATATTTAATTTTTCTCTCTTCTTATGGCAATTTTAGTTTAATTTAATTTTCACGTCATCATCTTCCCCAGTTGTTCTGTTTGCTGATCGATATTTTGTTGAGACATCCTGCTTTATCTAATCCATATTGCAGCTCTATAATATTACCCTGACCATTCCTTTCTCCCCCTCTCCATCTCTTTGATTTAAGCTAGTTTGACTCTAGATTTTCCAGGATGCATCTTCCAGCTCAATTCCAGCCCAACAGAACTGTGCACTCTTTTCCATTCAGCAGTCTGTTATGGATTGAAAACCTTTCCTCCCACAAAACGCCTTGTTTCACATTCCGTGATCAGATTCCATTGATTCTATGCCAATTTTCATATGACTCCGATCCTTTATAATTCTGTCTGTTCATTTACACCTTTGTTGCTCTTAATCCCACCATTGAATTTCTTTCTGCATTTATGGTTGTCTCAACAGCAACTAGTTCCTTCCTGCTTTCTGGCCCTGACATGTCCTTAACACCTTATCAACTAGCACCAATTATCAACTTAACAAATACCATTCAAGACATATAATCATTATTAAAAAAAATCTGCTTCTTTGTCCACATTGTCTCTTGTACAGTTTATCACATGGAACCATTTTCCCCACAGTTTCTCATGTCACAAGAACAGAAGGAACAATTACAAGAGGCATAAGAGGACTCCTTCCCGGGGTAGAAAAGTGAAATATCAGCGGGCATAGAGTTAAGGCAGCAGGAGTAAAGTTTAAAGGAGAGGGAGAGGAAAAAGAAAGAAGAACGCCTTTAACTCCTGGTGGAGTCGTCGGGAGCGCCATCATGACAAGCCTGTTGCGCCAGTCTTTTTGGTGATTGCTTATCATGTGGCGTTTCTGTAACATTCTCCAGTTTTTTTTTTACAAGGTTGAGTTGCTAGCTCGACGCTCAACCCAGCACGGATGGAAAGCATGCAAGGGAGCCGGCTGGGTTTGAACTCGGGACCATTCGCCCCGGAGTCCAGCGCTGATGCCATTATGCCACCAGCTGGCCAAAAGGAGAGGGAGAGGTGCTGGGAATTCTCATTCCACACACAAAGTTATGGGCTCCTGGAACGTGCTGCCGAGGGTTGTGGTAGAAGCAGACATGATAATGATATGTAAGAGGCATTTATAGATATGGGAACATGAAGTGAATGGAGAGATGTGGATGGGGTTCATTTTATCTGGCATCATAGTTGGCACAGACATTGAGCCAAAGTGCTATACTCTTTTATGTCCTAATAGAAAATCATCAGTGGTGCAAGTAAGTGAGCAGTCACAGTCCTTATCTCCCACAGCAGGGGAGTCTCACATTCGAGGGCATAGGTTTAAGGACAGAGGAAAAAGTTTTAAGGGTGATCCAAGGGTTAGTTTTTCCCACATAGAAGGTGGTGAATACATTGAATTGAATGGAATTTATTGAATTGAGTTGAATTTATTTAAATCTTACATCCATCCCACAACGTGAGGGAGTAAAAATTTTTGTGTTACGACTCTGTCTCGATGTACAGACATGTGAATTTATAAGTCTAATGGCTTGCAGAAAGAAGCTGTCCCGTAGCCTGTTGGTCCTGGCTGTAACGCTGCGGTGGCATTTTTCAGGTGGAAGCAGCTGTAATAATTTACGGTTGGAGTGACTGGTGTCCCAGATGATCTTCCAGACTTTCTTTCTGCATTGGCTGTTGTAAATGTCCTCAGTGGAAGGAAATTCCCATCCACAGACGTGCTGAGCTGTCTGTACCACTTCCTGCAGTGCCCAGCAATCAAGCATACAGCCAGTGGTGCCCCTAAGGAAGGTGATACTGCCAGTCAGGATGCTCTCAATGGTGCCCCTGTGGAAGGTCTTGAGGATTTGGGGGCTCATGCCGAACTTCTTCAGTCACCTGAGGTGGAAGAGACATTGCTGTGCTTTTTTTTGCCACAAAGCTGGAGTGTACAGTCCAGATGAGATCTTCGGTGAGGAACTTGAAACGACTCACCCTCTCAACTGCAGTCCCATTGATGTTGATCAGGGCGAGCCTGTAATCCACAATCAGCTCTTTTCTGTTTTGGACATCGAGGGGGAGGTTGTTATCCTGGCACCACTGTGTCAGGGTGTTAACTTCTCTGTAAGCTGTCCCATCACCGCTAGAATTAAGGCTGAACAATGCTGTGTCACCTGCGAAATTGATCAGCAGATTGGAGCTGTTGTGGCAGCGCAGTCATGGGTGTAAAAGGAGAATAGAGGAGGGGACTCAGAACACTCAGGGGACCCTGGGGCACCTGTGTTGAGGGGCAGAGGTGAGGGAGCCCATTGTTACCACCAGTTGGTGATCTGACAGGAAGTTCAGGATCCAGCAGGCCAAGAACTTTGAGCTTCCTGTCAAGTCTGGAGGGAATTATAGTGTTGAATGCTGGACTGTAGTCCAGGTTCAGCATTCTAACATATGCATCCCTCTTCTCCAGGTGAGTGCGGGCACTGTGTAGTGCTGTGGCTATGGTGTCATCAGTAGACCGGTTCCATCAGTAGGCAAATTGGAGGGGGTGCTAGCATGCTGCAGATGTAGTCTTTAACCAGTCTCTCAAAGCATTTGCTTATAATTGAGGTGAGTGTGACAGGGCACCAATTGTTCAGGCATGCTACCTTGATTTTCTGAGGTATAGGGACAATGATGGATGATTTGAAACAGGAGGGCACCTCACACTGGGAGAGGGGGAGATTAAAAATGTCTGTAAAAACACCAGTCAGCTGTTCCACACACACTTTGAAGACAGTCCCTGGGATGTCGTCCCACCCCACTGCCTCGCAGCTGTTCAGACATTGGAATGTTGTACGTACCTCATCCTCGGAGGTGACCAAGGAACAGGTGTCCTTGGCGGCTCTCCTCGGGGATTCAGTCTTATCAACCTTGAATCGAGTGTAAAATAACATTTAGCTTGCCCGGGAGTGAGGCGGCAATGTTGGCTGTACTGCTGCATTTCGTCTTGAAGTCCGCGAAATTGTGCAGTCCTTGCCATATGCTGTATGTGTCATTGTCACAGAGGTGCGACTGGATTTTGACCGTGTTGCCATTTTGCCATGTTGATGGCTCTACATAAATCATAGTGGCATCTCTTGAGCTCCTGTTGGTCTCTGGAGGTGAAGGCTCTATCCCTTGTGTGGAGAGCAGCATGCACTGAACTATTTATCAAAGGCTTCTGGTTTGGGTAGATCCGGACCAATTTTTGGAATTAGTTGCTAGGTGACGTGATTGAGGTGGGAACAATGGCAACATTGGGGAGCGTGTTTACTGCACAAGATCGAAGTAAGTTGCAGTGAGTTGCAAAATTAGTCATCTCCATCATGGCTAGTAGCCTCTGTAGTCTCCAGAGTATCTTCAAAGAGCAGAAAGGTGGCGTACAACCTTAAGGGTCCCCATCACCCAGGACATGCCCTCTTCTCATTACTACCATCAGGAAGGAGGTACAGAAGCCTGAAGGCACACACTCAGTGATTCAGAAACAGCTTCTTCCCTCTGCCGTCCAATTTCTAAATGGGCATTGGACCCATTTTTTTTCTTATTTTTTAATTTCTGTTTTTGCACTACTTATTTGAACTTAACTATTGAATATACATATGTATATTTACTGTAATTTGCTATATTTATCATGTATTGTATAGTAATGCTGCTGCAAATCTAACAAATTTCACGTCATGTGCTGATGCTATTAAACCTGATTTTGATTCTGATCCCTTTATACTAGAGCATCTTGTAGTCTCCACTTAACTAATTTGTTTTCTGAGTCTTCCTTCTGAAGTGAATAACGAAACATCTTCTCCTTTATGGTCACCTTGCCAATTTCTTCTCCATCCACTTAAGCTATATTCCTTAACAGTTTCTTGTGTCCCCCTCACAACCTGCTAACCCACTTGCTTATATCCGACCAGCAAACCCTAGATAAGCTGCAGTTGGTTCCCCTGCCGCCCAAGTTATTAATTTAGATTGTAAAGAGACGAAGCTCTAGCTCTGAGATCTCTGGCACCCTGATAGACATTGATTACCAATATGGACCACCAAACAACCAATCAGTGGCGAGATTTCCTTCCCACATCACAATTGAGTTTCCGAAATGGTGACAAATCAGCTGATTGATAAGTATATAAAGGATTCACTACAATCAACAGCACACTGATGATGTCACCAAGTATAGTCATGAAACATTCGCAAATAAATTGCCAAGACAACTCAACCCTGTCATTGATTCTAGATGATCACGAGAATATGTTGTACTTATTGGAAAAGGTCAAGATTAAGATACTGGTTCAGCAATAACTGAATCAAAGTTTCTTTGCTTGCATTCATTTCCAGAGACGTCACTAATTGCCACCAAATCTCAAAAAATTTCAGTCTCAGATTTAGATATTCAATTAATTAATGTTTCTAATGATTTTGTACTTTACAGATCTGAGGTTGGTTTTAGTGCTAGGCCTTAATGGACTGCTAATTCAAGGTGTCCACTGTCTTTGGCATAGATACTACTTTAGTAAAATAAAAGCACAAAGTCATGGAATATTCAACAGGGCACTCAGCATTTGTGGAGAGAAGTACAGAATAAATGCTTTATCAATGCAGGGAGTGGGTTTGAGATTGTCACTTTCACTTGTGCATTATTTCAGAATGGCTTGTGACAATATCAGGAAATGTCATTATGAAGGAATAAAATTATGAGCGACAAGTTGTGCTCAATGAAAAATGTGAACTACTGATAGGGTGATAAATTCTAAAAGAAATTAAGAGGCTAAAACGATCTAATATGTGTTGCTTTCACACCGAAGCCCAGTTTCTTCCCTCAGGGTAAATCTTGCGAATTATACTACTGGAAGGCTTACTTCCTTGAACAGAGATTCAAATCCTCCACTGTAGCCACCTCATCAGCAATATTCTCTGCAAGTGCTCCTGTCTCATCACTTCTGCTGCTGAAAGACTTGCTCATGACTTTGCCATCTCAAGTTATTCATGCCCATTTTAATTCCAGCCTTAAATATTCTAGTCCTTTGCTACTAGGGCTTTTCTGTGTTTTTGTGGTTGGTTCAAGAACTTAATGCTTGAAGGGAAGTAACCGTTCTTGAACTTGGTTGTGTGGCACTTCAGGCTTCCATACTTCCTGCCTGATGGTAGATGAGAGAATTTGGTATAGTCCATCTGGCGGGGTTTAAACTACAATTGTTCAGAAGTCTGTTTAAATATCCTTTTCTAGTGCTACAGCCGGAAAAAAAATGCAGCAAAATCTTAAATGATTAACAGGTACAATACAAGAGTAATGCATGTCATTTTGGAAGTAACTGAGTTTTATTATACTCTGCTGCCATCTGGTGTACAGTTTGGAATATCACACCTCTGCAATTCGATATGATCGGCCAATGTGGTAATAAATTCCAAAAGAAATCAAAGAGAAAAAGCAACTTTGCTGTCTTTCCTTTCACTGTAGAACTCTAGTTTACATCTGTACAATCTGTGCTAGCATCTTCAGGGTGAACTTTGATTTAGAACTATAGAGAGCTGTGACCTCAGGCAGAGATTCCAACATTTTCATTCCCTTAAGATCTGTTCTAAATCCATCCCACCTCTCAGACAGTAAGAGATTCTGTAGATATACCTGAAGGAAGAATGTAATTAAGAAAATGGTTCATTTGAGGATGAGAATGGGAAAGTAATAATGGGAAACAGTGAAACAGTGAAGATTCTGAATGATTACTTTCAATCGGACTTCTCAGTAAAGGTACTAAAAACATACTATTAATAACAGTTAATTAAGGAGCAAAAGGGAGTGGGAAGGTTCAAATAATCTTTATTTTAGGCAAAAAAAAGAGAAATAGTCAAAATAATGTAGCTCCAGGCCAAGAAGCTCTGTGAACCCTTTGACACGATCTCACTTTTTAAATATATATTATTTTTGGTTTTTTGCACTATTTTAAATCTATTCAAGGTATGTATACTGTTATTTATTTATTTATTATTATTATTTTGTTTTTTTCTTCTATACTATGTATTGCATTGAACTGCCACTGCTAAGTTAACAAATGTCATGACATATGTTGGTGATAATTCTGAACACAATGGCCTTTATAGAGAGAAGAACATATGACATTGAACAATACAAGCCCTTTGGCTCATGATGTTGTGCCTTACTAACAACCCTATCAACTTGCATGGCATCTTTAACCTCCTCTAAGATCAATCTAACCCTTCCGTCCTCCATAACCCTCCATTTTTCTATCATCAATGTGCCTTTCTAAGGGTTTTTTAAATGCTCCCAATGTATCTGCCTCTACCACCAGTCCTGGCAAAGCATTCCTCACCCCACCATGCTCTGTGTAAAGAGATTAACTCTGACATCTCCAATACTTTCCTCTAATCACCTTAAACTTATGCCTCCTTGTATTATCCATTTCTGCCCTGGGAGTTGTTGTGTTCTTTATATTCTGGAAGAATTAAAACTAGAACTTTTATTTACAACAGCAAACAGCAACCATTTTTCTTACAGCTATGCTTTCTAGATCATTCTGTCATTTCTGCGCATGCTCAGAACTCTGTCCAATCACGTTCTTACACGTGACACATGATATCGCCACAGGAGTAAGTCTGTGGCTGCCTACTTGATCCATGCCTCTTGTCATTTTGCTCACCTCTATCAAGCCACCTCTCATCCACCCTGGGTCGAAAGAATAAAGCCCTAGCCCGCTCAACCTACCTTCATAATACATGCTGCCTGGTCCAAGCAGCTTCCTGGTAAATCTCCGCTGCACCCTTTCTAAAGCTTCCACATCCTTCCTATTATGAGGCAATTAGAACTGAATACAATACTCCAAGCGTAGTCTAACCTCAGTTTATGGAATTGTAACATTATCTTGCAGCTCTTGAACTCAATTTCCCAACTCCCTATCAATTTGAGGGGTCTATGGACATTGACCCTCTGTTCCTCCAAACTGCCAAGAATCCTGCCATTAACTCCATATTTTGCCTTCAATTTTGACCTCCCAAAAAGTATCACAACCCTACATTTCCGGGTTGAACTCTATCTGCCCAGCTCTGCGTTCTCTCAATGTCCCATTGTAACCTACAACAACCCTCTACGCAATCCGCAACTCCCCCAATCTTCAAGTAATCAGTAAACTTACTAACCCACCCTTCAACTTCCTCGTCCAAGTCACTTATAAAAATAACAAAGAGCAGGGATATGCTCTTATGTTCTAAAATGAAAAGGCCACAGGGATAGTGAATGTATTGGTTTCAATCTACAAAATTTCCTTAGTTTCAACAGCAATCAGAGAGGATTAGAAAACTGCAAGTGTAATGTCACTATCAAGAAAGGAAGAGAACAGAATGCAGTAAACTCCATGGGTCAGCAAGAGTACCTTTTGTCACCAGTAGAGTACTGGAAATCATTAAGGTAGTAACAGGTTATTCAGACAGACAGACAGACATACTTTATTGATCCTGAGGGAAATTGGGTTTCGTTACAGCCGCGCCAACCAAGAATAGTGTAGAAAAATAGCAATATAAAACCATAAATAATTAAATAATAATAAGTTAATCATGCCAAGTGGAAATAAGTCCAGGACCAGCCTATTGACTCAGGGTGTCTGACACTCCGAGGGAGGAGTTGTACAGTTTGATGGCCACAGGTAGGAATGACTTCCTATGACGCTCAGTGTTACATCTCGGTAGAATGAGTCTCTGACTGAATGTACTCCTGTGCCTAATCAGTACATTATGGAGTGGATGGGAGTCATTGTCCAAAATGGCATGCAACTTGGACAGACTTTTCAGACACCACCGTCAGAGAGTCCAGTTCCACCCCCACATCACTGGCCTTACGAACGAGTTTGTTGATTCTTTTGGTGTCTGCTACCCTCAGCCTGCTGCCCCAGCACACAACAGCAAACATGATAGCACTGGCCACTACAGCCTCGCAGAACATCCTCAGCATCGTCCGGCAGATGTTAAAGGGCCTCAGTCACATCCTCAGGAGAATGTGTGGAGCAGGTTAAGACCTACAAGTATCTGGGAGTACAGTTAGACGAGAAGCTAGACTGGACTGCCAACACAGATGCCTTGTGCAGGAAGGCACAGAGTCGACTGTACTTCCTAAGAAGGTTGGCGTCATTCAATGTCTGTAGTGAGATGCTGAAGATGTTCTATAGGTCAGTTGTGGAGAGCGCCCTCTTCTTTGTGGTGGCGTGTTGGGGAGGAAGCATTAAGAAGAGGGACGCCTCACGTCTTAATAAGCTGGTAAGGAAGGCGGGCTCTGTCGTGGGCAAAGTACTCGAGAGTTTAACATCGGTAGCTGAGCGAAGGGCGCTGAGTAGGCTATGGTCAATTATGGATAACTCTGAACATCCTCTACATAGCACCATCCAGAGACAGAGAAGCAGTTTCAGCGACAGGTTACTATCGATGCAATGCTCCTCAGACAGGATGAAGAGGTCAATACTCCCCAATGCCATTAGGCTTTACAATTCTACCGCCAGGACTTAAGAACTTTTTAAAAGCTATTATTAATGCTTTTTGAGATAGTGATTTAGATGCATATCATATTTTTTACTGAGTTAAGTATTGTATGTAATTAGTTTTGCTACAACAAGTGTATGGGACATTGGAAAAAAGTTGTATTTCCCCATGGGGATGAATAAAGTATCTATCTATCTATCTATCTATCTATCTATCTATCAGGAAATAGAGACGGCGCTGACCCTTCTTGTAGACAACCTCAGTGTTCTTTGACCAGTTCTTTCATAAAATCGTAAGACAACTGTAAAGAGTCACATGGTTTTATGAAGGGGATATTATTTTTGACAAATATACCTGAATTATTTGAAGATGTAACAGCATGGACAAAGAGAAACCAGAATCTGTAGTGTATTTGGTTGCACAGCATACAGTGTATTGCTATGGAAAGGAGATTGTCTAAGGAACGGAAACACTGATGTGGTTAAAATGGTGATTTTCAGATTGGTAATCAGTAATTTGTGGGATGCCATGGGGATCAGTTTTGGGGTTTCAACTACTTGTAATCTTTATTTAACTGAGTGTACTGAAGGGAAACTTGCTGACAATACAAACACAGGTGGTTTAGCAAGTTGTGAGGAAACGAAGGCACTGGGAAGGGAGACATAGGATAAGGGATGGGAGAAGTTGGCTGATAGAATACAATGTGGGAAGTTGTGGGTTGTCCACTTTGAAGGAAGAATGAAACCACAAATAATTAGTTAGGTAGAGCGAGCCTACACAATTCTGCCATGCCAAGTAATCTGGGGGTTGTAGGATGTTAAACATCAAAAGTAGGCATACAAAATTAGCAAGGGTTATTACAATGGAAAATGTTGACTTTCATTGAAAGGAGTATTGAGTTTAAAAGTGGAGAGAGTTTCATGCAACTTCTTTTTTGCTGGTGAGACTGCAGATTGAGTATGTGTACAGTTCTTGTTTCCACACTAAAGGACGGATATATTTGCACTGGAGGCAGTACAGAGGAGGTTCACTAGATTGATTCGTAGGATGAAGGGATTGATGAATAAAGAAAGACTGAGCCGGCTGATCTCTACCCACTGGAGTATCGGAGAGTGGGAAGTTATTGAAATGCAAAAGACTCTGAGGTAGATGGACACTGTGAATGCAGAGATGTTTCTCCTTTTGGAAGTATTTGAAAATAGGAGATGCAAGATCAATAAAAAGGAGTTACTTCTTCTCTCAGAGCGTTCTGGAGATGGAGTTAATGAAGTGAAGATGGAAAGACATTTAAAATACAACTGAGTTAAACAGTATGGGCAGCAAGTGGGAAAGTGCTGTTGTGGACCTTATCAAATAGCAGAGCAGAACTGTGGGGCTAACTTTTGTGGTTTCTCATCCTCTTTGAACTTACTACCCCTGGTGCCAGGCACTCACTCACACTTTTTCTGGATACAGTGACTCAATGTTTCTTTTACCCAAACAGTGCCCCATGATGCAGAACAAACTCAAAGATGAAGATAGGTGATGGACTGCTGAGGTGTGAAAGGTTTTTTTGAATGTTTTTAAATATCCCTGATTGTTAGAGACTTTTAAACATATGCAACATATTTTAATAATTACAAAAATATATAAATTAACTAAAAACACTATGAAATAGGGTAAACAAATAAAATATCACCACTGACCTTTTCATCAGGACAGTGACGCCATTCAAATGATTAGTCTAGCAGTGCATCACCCTGTAAAGGAATTTTATGATTCATTATGTTCAGCAATGGATAGAGGCTGAATCAAAATACACTAAGCAATAAATTACTTGTAGGCGAAGACCTTCCCTCATCATTGGCATTATTCAGCTCACTTGGATTGATAACATTAGGGTTATTTTCCCCCAACTATTTGCAATTTCAGAAAATTGTTGATTTTGTAAAAACTACAAAAGTTCCAAATTTCACCAGCATTTTATAATGGTGGGAAATTTTCAAGCTCTGCCCGGTTCAGCTGCTAAGAACGTTCAGAGTGTAGAGCTATATCTGATCCAAAGAAATGTGGATCATCTGAAGGGAGGACTTTACCAAACTGTCACTGGTGTCGGCATTAATGGGCTGATAAAGAACTGTTGTTTTTAATATACTTAAAAACACCTATATCAGGATGCTGTTTGTCAACTATAGCTCAGCATTTAACACTAACATTCACAAAGTTACAGAACCTGGGCCTCTGCAATTGGATCCTTGTCTTCCTAACCAGAAGACTACAATCTGTGCAGATTGGTGATAATATCTCCTCCTCACTGACGATCACCACTGGCGCACCTCAGGGGTGTGTGCTTAGCCCACAGCTCTACTCTCTATATACTCATAACTGTGTGGCTCAAATACCATCTATAAATTTGCTGATGATACAACCGTTGTTGGTAGAATCTCAGATGGAGACGACAGAGCGCCCAAGAGCAAAATATACCAAGTAGTGCAGTGGTGCCACAGCAACAACCTGGCACTCAACGTCAGTAAGACGAAAGAGCTGATTGTGGACTTCAGGAAGGGTAAAATGAAGCAACACATTACTGGAGCATCACTGTCTGGAATGGGTGGGGAGCACAGGATCGAAAGAAGCTGCAGATGGTTGTAAATCTAGTCGGCTCCATCTTGGGTATTAACCTACAAAGTACCCAGGACATCTTCAAGGAGCAGTGTCTCAGAAAGGCAGTGTCCATTATTAAGGACCTCCAGCACCCAGGGCATGTCCTTTTCTCACTGTTACCATCAGGTAGGGAGTACAGAAGTCTGAAGGCACACATTCAGCGATTCAGGAACAGCTTCTTCCCCTCTGCCATCCGATTCTTAAATGTACATTGAACCCATGAACACTACTTCAGTTTTTTAATATACATTATTTCTGTTTTTGCATAATTTTTAATCTATTCAATATAAATATACAGTAATTGATTTACTTAGCTGAGCTCTTGCTAACATTATAATCAGACTAGGAGTGAATAACGTGGTTAAACCAGCTGGCTCAGTGAAAAGGCAAGAGCAGCTACCATGGTAACTCCCTCTCTGGATCCCTATGCACTTGTGCTCCAATTACTGAGATGGTTTGCTGGCCTAATGTAGCTTCTCCTAACCGTCCACAAGAGAAGAAACTTACGTTCTACTAATTGAGCATTGTTTGCAGCCAGCTCCTAGAGGCAAGAGTTTGTTTAGAAGACCGTAAGATATAGGAGCAAAATTAGGTAATTCAGCCCTTTGAGCCTGCAGTGCTATTTGATCATGGTTCATCTATTTCTCTTTCAGCCCTTTTCCTCCCATCTTTTCCCTTATCAAGAATCTATCAACCTCCACTTTAAATACACCCAATGATGTGGCCTCCACAATCACCTGTGACAACAAATTCTACACTTTTACCACCCTCTGACTAAAGCATTCCTCGTCATTTCCAATCCAAATGGATGTCACTCTGTTCTGAGGTTGTGCCCTCTGGACCTAGACTCCCGTCCTATAGAAAACATCCTTTCCACATCCTCATCCTTTCAACGTTCAATACATTTCAATGAGATCACCCCTCATTCTTCAAAAATCCAGAGAGCACAGGCCCAGAGCCAGTCGATGCTCCTCATATGATAAGCCTTTCATTTTGGTGAACTTCCCTTGAACCCTCTCCAATTGTCAGCATATCCTTTCTTTGACGCGGGTCCCTAAACTGCTCACAATACTGCCTCACTAATGCCCTGTAAAGCCTCAACTTAATGTCCTTGCTTTTATATTCTAATCCTCACAAAATGAATGCTAACATTGCATTGTCATCCGTGTCATCCAGAGACAGAGAAGCAGTTTCAGCGACAGGTTACTATCGATGCAATGCTCCTCAGACAGGATGAAGAGGTCAATACTCCCCAATGCCATTAGGCTTTACAATTCTACCACCAGGACTTAAGAACTTTTTAAAAGCTATTATTAATGCTTTTTGAGATAGTGATTTAGATGCATATCATATTTTTTACTGAGTTAAGTATTGTATGTAATTAGTTTTGCTACAACAAGTGTATGGGACATTGGAAAAAAAGTTGAATTTCCCCATGGGGATGAATAAAGTATCTATCTATCTATCTATCTATCTATTTGCCTTCCTCACCACGGACTCAACCTGCAAATTAATCTTTAAGGAATCCTGCACGAGGATTCTCAAGTCCCTTTGCACCTCAGATTTTTGAATTTTCTTCCCATTTAGAAAATAGTCAACCCTTATGTTCATTCTACCAAAGTGAATGATCATACACCTCCTGACACTGCATTCAATCTGCCATTTCTTTGCCCATTCTTCTAATCTGACTGAGCCCTTCAGCAGTCTCTCTGCTTCCTCATCACTGGCTGCTCCTGTATCTACCTTCGTATCATCTGAAAACTTGGCCACAAAGCCGTCAATTCTGTCATCCAAATTATTGATGTATAGTATAATGTGAAAAGAAGCTGTCCCAACACCGACCCTGACCCTATGGAACACCATTAGTTACCGAAAACCATTCAGAAAAGGCTCCCTTTATTCCCCCTCTTTGCCTGCTGCCAATCACTTCATGCTAGCATCTTTCCTGTAATACCACTGGCTCGTATCTTGCTAAGTAACCTCATGTGCGGCACCTTGTCAGGTCAGGATTACTGGCCTATAATTAATTTTCTTCTGCCTTCCTCCCTTCTTGAACAGTGCAGTGGCATTTGCAGATTTCCAGTCCTCTGGAACCATGTCAGAATCTAGTGATTCTTGAAAGATCATTAGTAATCATTCCACAGCCTCTTCAACTCCCTCTTTCAGAACCATGAGTTGGAGTCCATCTGGTCCAGGTGCCTTACCTGTTTTCAGGTCTTCCAGCTTCCCAAGCATGTTCTCCCTAGTAAAAGCAACTGCACTCATTTCTACCCCCTGACACTCTTGAACTTCTGGCATACTGATAATATTGTTCACAGTGAATACTGATACAAAAACTTATTCAGTTTGTTTGCCATTTCCTTTTTCCCTGTTACTACCTCTCTCATGTCATTTTCCAGCAGTCCAATATCAACTCCCACCTCTATTTATTCTTTATATATCTGAAAAAAACTTTTGCTATCGTCTTTGATTTTATTATATTTCACCTTTGCCATACCTATGGCTTGCTTTAGTTGTTTTTAAAAGCTTCCCAATCCTCTATCTTCCCTCCAATTTTTGCTCCATTCTATGCACTCTCTTTTGCTTTTATTTTGGTTTTGACTTCCCTTGTCAGCCACTGTTGTGCCATCCTGCCTTTAGACTACTTCTTTAGGATATGCCTATCCTGTGCCTTCTGATTTGCTCCCAGAAACCCCAGCCATTGATGGTCTGACGTCATCCCTGCTAGAGTCCTCTTCCAATCAACTTTGGCCTACTCCTCTCTCATGCCTCTGTAAATCCCTTTACTCCACTGCAATACTGATACATTTGACTTTAACTTTTCCCTCTCAAATTGCAAAGTGAATTCTATCATATTATGATCACTATTTCCTAAGGGTTCCTTTACCTTAAGCTCCTTAACTAAATCTGGTTCATTACACAACACCCTATCCAGAATAACTAGTGGGATCAACCTCTATGGTTGATCTGGAGATGTTTTAATCCACATGTTCTTCAAAAGTCAAGAATGAAGCATAAAACTTGGGGGTTATGGCCATTTAATTAACTGCTCATAACAAAGAAAATAACTCATCCGACTACAAGAAAGGGAGAAGACAAAGAACAAAGAAAGAAAGAAATAAAGTCCAAGAATCACAAACATAGAAGTTGTGGTTCATCTTATGTAAGCTGGACAGATAACTGGATGATGATATTTGGTGTCTCAAGGATAGCAGACTGTTTGGACCAGCAAGTAGCTGTTACTTAAGAAGCTGTATTCATTGTTACTAGGGTGTGTACAGAAAGGGCACGTTGAACATTCAATACTGGAAACAGCCTTGACTTCCAGGTAGGTCACCTGTACGGCTTGCAAACATGAACACCATGCATGTGCTACCTTATCCAACCTGACAGAGTAATGGCTAATGGGTTGCTGTTGGTCTCATGTTTTTGAGTCAAGCCTGCCATCATGTAGCCATGATTCTCATTGATATACAAGGTAAACAGTTTACCCCTTTCAGAGATTCTTAATACAGGGGCTGTGCATAATGTTGCCTTTAAAGTTTGAAATGCTTCTAATTGTCCTTCATTAAGACTCCAGGATCATCTGAGAACTTGCTGCCCTTCAGCAGATTGTTGAGTTGTGGATTGTAGGTGGCGCAGCACACGGCTGCAGCGGCCTTTCGGATCTGGTGCTACTTTAGTTTAGTTTTTTAAATTTAATTTTAAGGCACTATTAGGTTTTAGGGCAATGGATAACAGAGCGACTATCTACCATCGCCAGATACTGCTACAATACAGAGATCGCCCAAAAACAAACCTTCATGAAAATCTGCTGGTTAGATTGCGCGACCTCGGCTTGCTAAGGGAATCGGGCCTACAGTCCTTGGAGTCGCCTCATGCCGGTGGCCGGAGGTGGGGACGTTGTAAGCTGTGTGCGAGGAAGCGGAAGCCAGGCGGGCGGGCAGGAGTCGTGCCAGGAAAATGTAAGCCTTAGCCGGCCGGCTCTCCCATCCATTCTGCTCTCAAATGGACATTAAATTGGACTACATCTGTGTAAACGAAATACTCGGCAGGAGTACAGAAACGGACGGAATCCCGGACACCACCATTCAGCTGTTTATTTATGTAACAGATTTTCCCTCAAGCCATCAGACTACCAACCTACTGACCTCTGCTGTGCCTATTGTCTTGTTTATTATTTATTGTAATGCCTGCACTATTCTGTGCACTTTATGCAGTCCTGGGTAGGTCTGTAGTCTAGTGTCATTCTTGTGTTGGTTTACGTAGTTCAGTGTAGTTTTTGTATTGTTCGTGTAGCACCATGGTCCTGAAAAACGTTATCTCATTTTTACTGTGTACTGTACCAGCAGTTATGGTCGAAACGACAATAAAAAGCAACTTGACTTGACTTGAGTGGTTGCAAAATTTCAGCATATGAATCAATACTTGGAAACAAGATGGCGGTGCAACACTGCTTGCAGTGGCCACTCCGGAGCTGATATGTTATTTGTTAATTGCTATTTGTTAAGCGGGGCCATGTGCAATCCTAATCTAATGAAAAATGGACGTGGGAGCACGGAGGAACACCTGGAAATCTCCAGGAAGGCCCTCTTCGTTGCTGCTGCTGCTGTGAGGTCCGGGTCTCTGCTGAGAAGAACAGGCCCCCAGTCCTTGGGGTCGCGTTGCCAGTGGCCGTTGGCGGGGGCGTCTTAATACGCTCGGCAGAGGATGGTGCTCGGAGAAGCTGTGCCGGAGGGGATGATCGCAGGGTCGGAGGTTCAACGGACTCGGAGTCCGCTGCGGTCAGGTCGCTTTCACTGAATGCTGTGTCTGCGAGGCTGGGTTCGATAGAGCTTTCATTGTGTGCTGCGTCTGCAAGGCTGAGTCAGGCAGCGCCGTGGAAGTCCATAGCGGGGGTGTTCCCTTCTGCCGCTGGTGTGAGATGACGAGCCTATCGGGACCCTGAGGACTTGTGGAAACTATGTGGTGGTTTCTTTTGAACTTATAGTCTTTTAACATCTTTGGACTATTTTTACTGTGCCCATGGTCTGTTTTTTTAAAATCAAATTATGGTATTGTTTGCTCTGTTGTAACTATATGTTGTAACTATGTGGTTTTGTGCAGGTCTTATAGCTTTAGTTTTTGGTCTTGTTTTGTCAGGTGGGTTTGGAGCTCCTTTCCGGGGAATGCGCTAAGATGGTAGCGCGATATTAATACGCAGCAGCCTCTCCGGACTCTGGACTGGGGATTTTCTGGTGTAGTCTATTTTGTCATGTGCTTTGTTGATATCTTTCTGGAGGAACATTGTCTCATTTTTTAACTGCATTGCATTTGTGGTTTTTAAATGACAATAAACTGAATCTGAATCTGAATTCATACCTGCTGTAATTACACAAACACAAAAATGATTGGAATTGTTAGACTGTCGCAGGTGGCTTTGCTGATTTGACTGCCTTCGTATAATCCTCAGTGATGTCTTGCTGAACTTGGGAACTTTTCTGTCCCAAATAAATTACTTGTTCTTGTTTCAATTGTGCCTTATCCAATCTTGCTTTTTGTCCCTTGGAAGAAAAATAATTGAGTAAGTGAGGCACATCTTTGCGCTAGTCTGCAGTGTCAGATGTAATCAAAACACCATTCACTTACTGTATGATGGTTAAAACAATAGCTGGCAAATCCCTCAAATGTTGTCTCAGAGCCTTGTGGTAGACAGTGGGACAATTATGGGTCCTTGTGTTAGCCTCCTCTATTGACATTGTAGTACATTAACTGTAAAAGCTAACCACTGTTGACATTCAGGTGCGAGTGGTACAGACCAGAATCCATTGGCCATATTAATATCTGTAAACCATGATGGCTTCAGTACATTGAAAATAATTGATGGGTTGACCACCAGAGGAGTTAGCCTGTCAATATATTGATTAGCAACCCTGTAATCCACTGTGAGACTGGACTGTTCAATGGTCTGTGAGCTTTAATAAGTATCCCATGTTGTTGCAGCTGGTTGACAATAGGTGATATATTTTCCATGTGGTCAAATCCATTCCAAGTTGATTTTGTCAACCTGACCAAGTTGGCATCTTCTAGTTTCATCCATAAAGATTGACTTCAATGGACCATAGTCTGATCCCTCTATTATCTTCACTTAACACTGAGTAACTCAACTACACTGTTCTGTAGTGATCTTTGTATTCAGAAATGTCCTCAGAATTATTTTACTTGCAATTAACTATCTTTCTCCAGCCAGCCTGGATTAGATTCTGTTCTTCTAGCCATTTCTTAATGGGATTCCAACCACCTTGTAGATATTGCTTATCATCTCCCATGATGGGAAGACAACATAGTAGCCCGAATTTGGATGCCATATTATGGTGTAAGCTGTATACAATATGTTCTTAATATGTTGAAGTGCAGCACAAGTCTTTAAAGCTCCTTTTTAAGGATGCAAAATATCTTTGGACCATTTACCAATCTTTTCCATTTCAGATGGTTGGTGAAAAACCACCTTGCTCCTTTCATAGGATCCATCATTAACTCCTACATGTCTTCACTTCTGTAGTCTTTACTGGGGCAAGTCCATCATTCCCTTGTAGATCTGTAGCGCGTCCATCCTGGAATTCCTTCAAGCTCTGATGATGGTGGCACTGCTCAGAGTATTTTCTGATGTAAGGGATGTGTTTCAAGGAGGAGGTCCTCCCATGCTTTTTGATACTGCTCCAGTTTGTTCTCGAGTACTGTGCAGGACATTTCAATCCAATGACACTTATTCTGTCGTTTGCTCACTCACATAGTTAATGCACACTTTGTTTTTTAGATCTTTCACACTGATTTTGTAAGTTATCACAGTTCTCCTTTACCCTTTTCACTTTTTTAGTTAACATAAGTATCTGATCTTGATCATAATGAACACATTATCTTTTTTTAACTGTAATAAGACTGCATCTGTCCATTTTTTTCCTTTGCGTTGTCTGTACCTTATCCCATGCCTTTTTAATGTCATCATGCAGTTAAATTCCATTAAACTCGACTTCGATGATATATTTTATTCTGATTTATTCAGTGCTTTTATTAAGTTTGAATACTTTGTTTAAATAAGAACCCAAACCCTCAGTCATCTGTTCAGACTTTCGCTGTATAGTATGTTTCTCTACTTTTGCCATGGTGTCAAATTGCCTTCAAAATTTCCAACATGGAGCACTTAAGTTTGTAACTGCTTGTATCACCAGATTGCAATTGAAATTTAATCCTGTATCACTAAATCCAGGCAACCAAACTTCACTGTATGCAGTTTATTTTATTGATAGACAATGCATGATTAATGTCATACAAATAATAATTAGTCAACTTGTATGATTCATCAATCCCAGTGCACATTTAACTTCACCAAAACAGAACATAGTAAAGTTTTCCTTATGCTCTTAGGCTTCTTTTAAATGGTGTGTTGAAGCAAGAAGTAGGTAATTAGGAAAGTTGGGAGGATGGTCTTACCACCTGTTAAATAATGTGCATGCTCAATCTTTCCCTTTCATCTGGAATTCTTCCATATCCTTAAATCTTCACAACCATCCTACCCACTACGTCCAGTGTTTTTGATCTAAAGGTTCTTCAGAAGTCAAGAATGAGGCATAAAACTTGGTATTTACAGCCATTTAATTAGATGTTCATAACCAACTTATTCTACAATAAGGAAGGGAAAGAACAAAGACAAAGAAATAAGAAAGAAGAACTGAGAACAAAGAACAAAGTTGTGGTTGTCTTATGAGCTAGGAGAGAACAAGGCATTCCTTGATAGAAGTAACCCATGAAATGGTCAGATTCAGTGGTGTGACAACAGTAGCAAAGAAACTTCTTTAAAATTACAGATTCAGCTACACTACAGTTACTGAAAATTCACTGAACACACAATTACACACATTTAGGTGATTATATAAAAATATAAGCAAGCATAAGACAAATGAAATTAGGAGAAAAATAATAACTTTACAGTCCAATCCAACATATCTAATCTACTGCACATTCCTAACAAACACAACCAGGCCCATATTTTGGCATTAGAATTGTCACATTGACCAAGGTACAGTAAAAAGTTAGTTGTTCAGGTTTTTACTTTGAAATATAGCCCTACCAACTTTTATTCTGACTGCACTGTTGACTATAATTCTTCTTTTTGTTGGTAAAATTTAATGGCGGTTGGCAGACCAACCTAAAGTGCATTACTGCCACCTACTGAGTTGGAGTGTGAAGCAAAGAAGCAGGAAGTATACCCACTAAATACCCCCACCAGCAAAAAAAACCTCAAATAATATCAAAATGTCTAATGATTTTTAGAAACCCAAATACTCACTTATATACATTATGATGACAGTGTTATCCTAACAAACTTTCTATGTTAAACTGTGTCCATTCCAGTGATGTCAATTTAGCAATTAAATGTTTCCTTTGCATCTCACTCACAGGAAATGAATTCAAACAATATGTGCTGCATCATCTCTTCACAAGTTCACTCCCTGCAGGTGTCAGCATTGCCCATATTAATTCTGAACAGGGAATTATTCAACCTAGTATGTCCAATACATATATTTGTAAATATAACTTTTTCTCTCCTTTTATACCCATCTCTCAATTAATTTCCCACCATCTTCCGAATTTTATATAAATGCTGTCTCTTTTTTTTACTTATCCCAGCTTTGTTGCCACAGTGATTGAATAGACTTTTTAATTATGGCATTCATCTTCCCCTTATGCAAAGGCACAAATACATCTATATCCTTAATTTTAAGTGATTGCTTGTCAAGAATGCCTGACACCTCATTTCCTTCAACCACAACATGGACCAGGAACCCATATGAAATGTATGCACAGACCTAGGCTGCATGGTCAGGTGTTGCCCAACCTCAAGAAGAATTTCTAGCCTACAATTTGAAGTATCTGTTTTAATAGATGTCAAGACTGAGAACGAATCAGAACACAGGAAGACATACTGTAATCAGGGTGTACTTCTTTGACCCGTTCCAGGGCTTAAATGATAGCAACCATCTCTTCATGTGAATACTGATACTTTGTCCGATAATCTTTTCTTAATAGTCACCTGAAACTTTGGAACAGAAACAAACACCTGGGCGACCTGTCACTGGACATTTTGAACTGTGCAGGTATGTAGGAATCCATAATTACCTTGCTGAACTTCCTGTGAACTGATAATCAATCACCCCTCATCTTGATCATTTCCTGAAGGCCCAAAACAACCACAGGCAGATGGAAAAACCATTGAGGAGTGCCAGAAAAGGGGTACAGTGGGACCATGTTCCACATTTAGCAACCCAAGATTTTGCGCCCATTCATTTCTCATCCGCCCAAAACTGAAGACCTTAAGAATACAGTGCTCCAAACATTCTACTAATGTTGCCAATACTGGATGACCAACTTTATGTTAACCCAAGAAACCAATGCTAAATGTAACCTGCATAGATGGCAAGGTACTTCACCCATTTCTACCAGTATTACCGAAATAATCTCACTGCTTGAGCTTGATCTAGGGGCTATAAGACCACTGGAGAGGCTGACCCATAAGCAACACATCTGTAATCAAAGACAGATCTGATTAAAGCAATATACATTTGTTTAAGTGTGTATCCTACTCCCACCCCAATCCCACCCAGCTAAGCACCTGAGCACATTAATAGCATTTTTACACTTCTCTAGAATGTTATTAACACACACCTTCCATGTTAACCTTGTGTCCATCCACATACCTAGAAACTTCACCACTGACTCTTGCTTAAGAGATTTGCCATGTAACTTGAGATCAATTGTGGGTGCAATATTCCTTTTAGAAAAACTAATAACTTGAGTCTTTGCAACAGAAAATTTAACCTCCCCACTGACATCCCTATTTCTCGACTTCATTAATAGCTGTTTGCATTATCCTAACTAAATACCGTAATTTAATTTCCTCCTTCTCTTCCACACTGCACTATCATCAGCATATAACAATCTGGAAATGTCTGAGTCACCTTTGAAGAAAATAGGATTAATCATAATATTAGAAAGGAGTGCGCTACACACACACACACACACACACACACACACACACACACACACACACACACACACACACACACACACACACACACACACACACACACTCCCCCCCCCCGCTCCTCCACCCCCCCACCACGGAGTCCCATTCTCTATCTCATACTCCTTAGAGAATGCTGTTCCCAACCTAACTTGTATCTTTCTATTACATAAGAATTGTTGAATCGAATTGAACATTCTAAATCCTATTCCTATCTTCTCCAGTTTAGGCAGCAATTCTTCTGTCCATATCATATCATAAGCTTTCTCTACATCAAAGGAAAGTACTACCACTGATTCATTATTAACTTGGGCCTTAGGAATATCAGGTTCAGAATTTAACAGCAAGTACTTGGCCATTCTCCCTTTATGAAATCTGGTTTTGTATACAGATAATTTTCCGCTATGTTCCAAAGTAAGAAACCCATGTTTCTTACTATATTGATAATTGGAATAACACTATCTTACATACGTGTGAAGTTTGTGAAATAGGCCTATAACTGGAAGGATCTGAATGATCCTTACCAGTTTTCAACATAGGAATAAGAACTGATAATTTTCAGGAATCAGGAAGTCACCCTTCAACCCATATTGTATTAAAGAATTTCAAAACCGACATAAGTTTCGAATCCAATAACCATGTAAATATAATATAAATCTTTCCCAGGTGATAGCTAAACAGCAGTATTAATGGCCCTTTTAATTTCAGACAATGTAAATTTGACATCCAAGCAGAAACTGGAACTTTTTTTTTCAGCTATCTGAGGATTGCTTGCCAAAACTGTTTCTCTATAAGACCTCTCTTCTTTACTTAAATTAGCTGAATTACGTATGTACACTGACAGATATTGTATTTTTGCTAATAATTCTGCTTTTTCAGAATCAGTAACTACAACCTTCTCCCCACCATACAAAACTGGTAATGCATCAAGTTTTCTAACTCCTCCCCCCAATTTTCTGCATATCATACGCCAAACCTCCCCTACCAGGATCTCTTTCCCAGTGCTATCAGAGTACATTCTCCAATACTTCTTCTTTGCCCTTCTCATTACTTTTCTAACTGTAGCTTGAGCTATTTCATATTGTATGAAAGATGAACAGGAGTAACACTGCCTAACCTTCCTAAAGCTTTATTCTGCTCCTTCACAGTTCTTTTACATTCATCCATGCACAAGGCAACAGCTCTCCTTTTAATATCTCCCAATGAACTGGAATTGATTCCTTAGCTTTTGAGTTGTATACAGACCACAAAGTATTATTACTCATCTTGATAACCTCCAAATCCAAATGATCAGGAAATCTACTTTCACATAAATCATCAAGTACATCCCAATTTGTCTTTTCAAAGTTCCATCTGGTGATATGAAAACCTTTCCTCTGATGCACAGCTATTCCCGTTGTTCAGATAATGGGAAAATGTTCACTCACCACTGTGGTATCATTATACACTTCCTAGTTACACCACTTGCTATTATCTGCAGATACCAGCGTAAGATCTATAGCAGAAACAGTGTTGTTAAAATGATTTATCCTTGTACTCCTACCATTCAAGCACACCAAGCACTTTACTTCCAAAAAGTCTTCCACCACTGTCCAACTTACATTTGTGCCATTACAACTCCACATACTACTATGAATATTAAAATATCCACACCATGTAACATTATCTTTCCCATTTCCACCTACACTTTCCAATATATCAGATGTTAAATTTCACAAGGGCTATAAAAGTTTATTATCTGTACTTTACTATTCTCTCCCCAAATTTCAACCACAATTGACTCATAAGTAATGCCAATCTCCAAAACTCATTGGGCTATCCCATTTTTGGCAGAGGTAGCCACTCCTCCTTTATTGCCAATTTTCCCATCGTGCTTATGTCAACATAACCTTGAATCTTAAAACTCAGACAAGATTTCAACCAGGCTTCCTGTGCACATAATGTACAAATTCAGGTTTATTTGATAAATCTTCAATAAATTCAATGGTTCTATCGATGGCTCAAAGGCTCCGTTTAACATCAGAGAATGTATACAGTACGCAACCTGAGATACTTACTCTTTGCAGACATCCGCAAAACAGAAGAAAAACCTCAAAATTTCTTAAACTTGTAACCATTAGCTAACAGGCTTCTAATATTCCATTGTAAGATTAGAAAAACCATTGACAACCCTCCTTTGAAGTCTGAAGAATGTTTACTCCTCCTCATGAAGCATCATTAATAACTTATAGAGATAAGTCTTTTATCTCCAGAGGTTTTTCTGCAGCTTTTAATATAATTTTAATCTTTCTGTCCTACTTTTAGTTAATGCTGTAAAAATTTAGCATCTCTTCCATGAAAGTGACAAACTTTCCCCAATTGAACTTCTGGTTTAAGATGGCGAGAACAGCTTCTCTGGTAGTGAAATCCAAGTTTGAAGCGAAGCACTGGGCAATGTGTACTAGAGCAGGAGTGATTCGCGGCGGTGAAGCCTGAGTCCTAATCCAAGGTACAATATGCTGTCTGGAGAATCTAAATGCCAGCCCAGGTAGACTGGAAAGGCAAATGTTGAGAGTAGAGTGAAGTTGGATTGCTCTAAGTGCCCAGTCGATTTGGAGAGGTTGAGAAAGGATTCTCAGCCAGTGAAATCTAGGCCTGGAGTGATTCGCCGTGGTGGGGCCCGGTTCCTAGTGCAAGGTTTGGACAATTTAAATGCTGGTTTGGATTGTCTGAGGGCTCCACTCTCCGCAACAATTAACTGAATACTGAGGATTTGGGCCTACTCCGAGCTGCTTCAGGGATTTGATTCTAAAGATTCAACTTGGTTCAGAATGCTCGCACCTATAGTTTACATGATTTTTTCTTTGTTTTCTCTTTCTCTGTGGGCACTGGGAGTTGGTCTTATTTTTTAATTGGGCTCTTTTGGTTTCCTTGCTTTGTGAATGCCTGTTAAGCAATCAAATCTCAAGGTTGTAAAACTTATACATTCATTGAATGTATTATTCATTCATTATCTTTGAATTTTTGAACTTTAGTTTATCAACCATCAGTGAATCCTTTGTTATAGAGTGATGCACTTTACACACTGTCTTTAAACTATCTGTATTTTGGATGTTAGTAGGTCCCATTTTCACTGTCTTTTGTACATTCTGCAGAGCCTCTGCATATGATATGTCCCACCTGAATATACTGGACTTCCACAGCTTTCTTAAACACAGGACACCCTGCATAAGCAGAGCTATGTTCTCCTTCCCAGTTGCTACACTTTAACCTAATACTTCCTCCACAATTGCCATAATCATCTCCTTCACCACATCCATAACACCACTTTTTAGCTTTATACGTGATCATACCTGACATTTAATACATTTCAGAGGGGTGGTAATAGATTCAAACAATATAACTCATATAACCCAAATTAACCCTATCCACCAACTTTTTTCCAATCAACTTTAATCAGCACCGATAAGCTATCTGTTCTAACTCCATCACAAAACACTTTTAAACATTTAATGTCTACTCTCCAAAGCCACTGTCATTTAATATAATTTTTGGTGCTACTTTCCTTCCTCCCACAGCCTCTAACCCCAAAGTTTTCTCACATTGCTTACTAACTTTACAAAATACTGAGTGCTCTATCTCTTAAAGGTTTTGTACCAACAGTTTCTCCAAATGCTTTTTTTTTAAGTTAGTCATATTGGATTGATAACAGAAACAGGCACACATTCAAAACTCAGCAAAGCCTTATACTTTTGACTACTATCACCTCTTATATAAATCAAGTGACTTAAGAGACGACGGGGTTTGCTTCCAGATTAGCTCAATGCCTTCTATGCTCAATTTGACAGTCAAAGCATGGACAAACTATCACAAACTCCCACAGCCCCTGATGACTCTGCGGTTTCAGACTCTGAGGCCAACATGTGAGCAGCCTTCAGGAGGGTGAAAAGCATTCGGCCCAGATGGCGTATCTCGTCAAGTACTAAAAACCTGTGCAGACCAACTAGCTAGAGTCTTCACTGAAATCTTTAACCACTTGTTTCAGTCTAAGGTACCCATCTCTTTCAAGCAGGCTTCAATTATACCAACGCCTGAGAAGAACGCGGTAACCTGCCTCAGTGATTATTGTAGAACTACATCCATAGTGATGAAGTGTTTTGAAAGATTGGCAATGAAGCGTATCAACTCCTGCCTCAGGATCTGCTCCAATTTGCCTATCAGAGCAACAGGTCCACAGCAAATGCCAACTCTTTTGCTTTTCCTTCACTCCTGTAACATCTGAACAGCAGAGATGCATACATCAGGGTGCTCTTTATTGACTACAGCTCAGCATTCGATACCATCATCCCCTCAACACTAATCAATAAGCTTCAAGATCTTGGCCTGAATATCTGCTTTACAATTGGATTCTCAATTTTCTTACCTCCAGACCTCATTCAGTTTGGATTGGCAACAACATTTACTCCACGGTCTCCATCAGCACGGATGCACCACAAGGCCAGGTGCTTACTCCCCTGCTCTACTCGCTTTACACAGGTGACTGTGTGGCTAAGCAGAGCTCCGACGCCATGTTCAAATTTGTGACAACAGCATTGTTGTAGGGCAAATCAAAGGTGGTGATGGATCAGTACATAAGAGAGAGATAGAAAACCTGGCTGAGTGGTGCCATAAAAACAACCTCTTCCTTGTTTATTTATTTATTATTATTACTTCTTTCTCTTTGCATTTGCCCAGTTTGTGTCATTTGCACACTGGTTGAACACCTACGTAGGTGCGGTCTTTCACGGATTCTATTATGGATTGAGTATGCCCGCAGGAAAGCAAATCCCAAGGTTGTATATGGTGAAGTTTGAAGAGATTTGGCATGTCAACAAATACACTCAAAAACTTCTATAGATGTACCGTGGAGAGCATTCTGATGGGCTGCATCACTGTCTGGTATAGGGGTGGGGGTGGGGGTGGGGATGTCACAACCACGGATTCAGCAGCGTAGTAGATACGGCAATTACGCTTGTGAATATGCATGTGTCAGCTCATTATTATTTAATCGTGATAGTATTTAACTCCATACTTGTCGTCGTGGTGCTTGTCAACACTTGGACAGAGCACAGCAACGCTTTGCTGTTGTTTTGCATTCGGCCTTCCCTGAGATATTGGACTTCCAGGTCTGAAGACTAGCAGTATTTGTTTAACGTTTAGATGTTCTTTTCAGCCGCAGTGTAGGCTTTGATTTCCTTTTGAGGGTTTTAGTTAACGGCTCTGTTTGGCCTGGCTTTTATTGTTTTATTTTCCCTCTAATATTGTTCATATTAAAGTCTGTGAACTATCGACCTGCTTCAGTGTCTCTCACTCCACATTTAAGCCACATCCGAAGCTGGTAACAGGTGGTGCTACTGCCCAGAACAGAAAGAAGCTGCAGACATTGAAACCATGAATGCTACCTCACTTTTTTAATATATATTATTTGTGCTTTTTGCATGATTTTTGATCTATTCAATATACGTATACTGTAATTTATACATTTATATTATATAATTTATTTATATAATATAAGTGTATTTATATTATATTATTTATACATATTTATTTATATTATAATATATATATTTATATAGATTTATTCATATATTTATTATTATTATTATTATTATTTTCTTCTTCTATATTATGTATTGCACTGCACCGCCGCTGCTAAGTTAATAAATTTCACAACACCTGCCGGTGATAATAAACCTGATTCTGATTCTGATCTCATCTTTGCTTTGGGCCCTCTCAAAGTTTTCAATAGCCAGCGTCTTTCTTGGGTCAAGCTACACTTTTTTTCCAGCTACGACATCTCCTAAGAAGATCAGTGTCTTAACACCAGACTCTCTTTATTTAATTTCAAATTGACATTCCATGTCACGTCAAGCACTTGTCTCAGTCGTGTTTCGTGTTCACCCTTGAAGGACCCCCGGACGGTAATGTCATCCATCATGCTCTCAACACCAGGAATTCCCTCAAAGGTCATGTGGATGGTTTTATGGTAGACTTCTGGTGCAGACAGAATTCCATACAGTAGATGAAGAAAGTGATATCTTCCCTGTGGTGTGTTCAAAGTACATGGTCTCAACCTTGCCTCATCAAGCTTCATCTACCAAAGCCCAGATGATCAGCTGAATTTGCTAAACCACTTGGCACCTGCAAACCAGGACATGATCTCCTCCTGCGCTGGCAAATTAAAATGCTCTCTTGATGGCTTTATTGAGATCTCTTGGGTTTAGGCAGATCTGTAATGCTCCGTTTTTCAATGACCAGTGAGCTCAACCCATCTGTTCTTCGATTTTCTGTATGACAATCATCCATTGTATGCATGCCAGTTCCTGTTTAAGTTTGTCTCTAAGTGGAAACGGAACTTTCCTTTATGCATGGACAACAGGAGTCACAGTCTCATCTATGTGAATTTTGTGTACACCAGGTAAGCATCCGAGCCTCTCAAAGACATCTGCGTACTTTTTCACGAGTATTCTGTGGTCATCTTTGGTATATGAAGCGACAATGTAAACTCTTTTCACCAGGGTGAGTGTTTCACATGCACTCAGACCTAATATTGGCTGCACTCTCTTTTCTACAATCAGCAGCTGTGATTTTTGGTGCTGTCCCTTCTGCTTGAATGACACTATACAGCCTCCTTTTACTGGACCGTTCTCTCCAGTGTAGCCTTGGTAAATCTTGCTCATTACTGTGAGAGTCTTGTAATCATCCATGGATAACAGATTCACCAGTGTCAGGCTTGAATGGAATTACTGTCTCATTCACAGTCACTCGAATGACCAGTGACCTGCCCCAGTTGTCTGTAAAGAACCCACAAAGAATTCCTCCATCTCCTCATCAACCACGTGCACTTTTCTCTTGGTAGCCCCAGCTTTGCAAAATGATTCTTCTTCTCACAATTACTGCAGGATTTTCCATAAGCAGGGTGCCTATTTGGAATCTGCCTACCCCCGCATTTGCTGTTTGAGCCTTCCTGTTTGCTTTGCTGTTGCTTTGGGAAATGCCTTGTGCACTGCTCCTCTGTTTTCACGGTGTGCACTGCTGTGTCTGTCCTGTGCAGTTCCTCAGCTTGTGCTCGTGTGATCTCTGCTGCCCTACACATGTCCACAGCCTTTTCAAGCATCAGGTCTTTTTTAAGCAGCTGTTTTTTCTGAGTCCATTATGTGGAATACCGCAAGCTCTTCTGTCTCTAACTTAGTGAGTTTCTCAAATCTCCAAATGCACTGGACTTACTCAGTTTGTGACGCTCAGTTAATTATTGGTCGAAGCTAGCGCCTTGTTTCTGGTCACAAGAAAAGAAACTTACATTTCTCAAACATGATGTTTTTACTTGGGACAAAATACTCCTTAAATTTTGTCATCAGAGTGTCCAAAGTAAGAGCGGTCTCATCAATTTGAAAGCTGTTATAGATGTCCGAAGCATCTTTGCCAATTTCATGCAGAAAAATAGAGGCTTTCAGTTTTTCCATCATCCCTCCCACTCCACTTGCAGCTAAATGTGTTGAATTGCTGTTTGAAGTGTTTACAGCTATCAGCTATATTGCCGGTAAACTGCATAGTGTGGGTGAACTTAGCTTAGCCATGAAGGGAACTCTTGGCATCTCACCTGAATCTCTCTTGGTGAATCTATTAACTGCTGAACTTCAGGAACAATGTGGCCTCTCGCCTCACTGCCCAGCTTCTCTCTGTCATATGTAGCACCCCACTCACCTGCTGCTAGCACGTTTTGTACTCAGTCTCTTTTTCAGTTGCGCAAGGTATTCATTTATTCCCCATGTTTAGACCTCACGCTGTTTGTTCTTAATAAAGACAAACTTGGCATGGGTTTACATGAGAGTATTTTGTTACTGACCTGCTGTGCAATCCTTTGTGCACGCAACCAAGGTCAAGATCGTAGCTTCCGGTTCTGGGGAACCCCTTGCATTGCCATCAGGGAACTGAACCTCTTTGTTATGCATGCATAATAACGCACCTATCCTTATTGATTGTGGTGTTAGTCAGAGGTCGAGGATCCAGTTGCAAAGGGAGGTGTTGACTCCTATTTCCCAAAGCTTGATGATGAGTTTGCTTGGAATTATAGTACTGAAGGCAAAGCTGTAGTCAATAAACAATAGTCTAACACAGCTGTCCAGATGTTACAGAGATAAGAGATGGCTTCCACTGTAGATCTCTTTCAGTGGTAGGTGAAAAGATCGAGGTTGCCAAGGAGGCTGGAATTCACATGTGCCATGGCCAGTCTCACAAAGCACTTCAAGATGGTGGATGTCAGAGCCATTGGGCATTAGTCATTAAGGCACATTGTCTTGTTTTTCTTTGGTACCAGGACATTAATGATCTTCGTAAAGCAGTTGGGAATCTCAGATTGAAGCAGGGAGAGGTTAAAAATATCTACAAATACCCCCAACCAGCTGATCTGCACAGGATGTGAAGACACACCAGCAACACCATCCAGGCCAGATGCTCTCTGCAGGTTAACTTTCTGAAAGACTCATCTTACGTATGCGACAGTGACTATGTACATTGGAGACTGTCGGAGTGGATGGTGACATATCAATCCCCTTCTGTTCAAACATGCATAGAATGAATTAAGCTCATCGAGAAGGCATGTACTGCAGTCGATGATGCTACCTGATTTCATTCTGTGGACCATTATAGCATGGAAGCCCTGCCACAACAGACAGCTGGCTTGGGACTTGGTATTGGACGAGTGCAGTCTCTTGGCACCACAGATAGCCTCACAGAGTTTACAGTTATTACTGCAGAGCTGCAGAATATCCTAATATCTCCAGTGATTAATATTGCCCAAAGGTACCTCTGATTCACACCTATTTTCTCCAGTGAACATTCCACCAAAAGTAGAGCATGCATGAATCTTCCCCATGGATTGTCACCTTGTCATGGTGGAGAAGCTTGTGTGGTCCTGAGATCCCGAGAGCGATGCCGTTTGGAGCTATGCTCCTGGTAGGGTCACCCATGGTGGTAAGGTCGAGGGTGAGGTCCCTGACAAAGAACAATCCAACTGAGACCTCAACGGTGGAACAGGCGAAGTTACTTCAAACTCAACGGCTGTGAAGGCGGACGAAGGCTGCAACAAATCCATCAGCTCCAATTCTCGTGGTTTCCATGCCACTGGAATCAGAGGGTTGATTTGTGAAGTACCGTGTGCTTCTTGGAGTGCAACATCAAGTACACATTAAACAAATACACGCACAGGCGTCTTCGCTCTGTGATAGATCAACGGAACGAAGACCATCATCCTCGACCTCGAGGGATAGCCACGACGATGATTAATGAATAAATGGACTCCCATTTAAGTGGGAACAGCTCTGAATAAATTCTTGGCTTTTTTTACTTTATTATATTATTATTAGTTAATATTTGCATTGGAGATTTTTGATTTAATGATCTTACTGATGAGGACAGCATTCATTCTATTACCAGAAAGCTCAAATAATAGGTGCAAAGTTAACATAATGAAACCTCCTTGAAGACCCATATGGATGCACTGGATGGAAAAGCTGTTTTGGTTATGGCCCACCTGCTGTCTCCTGCCCTTCCCTGGCTGCAAACTTCATTAGATCATGAAGGTGACTTTCAAACTCCTGCTGCACTGTCTCATTTTAACCAGCCCACCTTAATCATCACACACAAAATGCTGGAGGAACTCAGCAAGCCAGGCAGCATCTATGGAAAAGAGTAATGTTACGTACCCCGTAACTGGGTGTCTTACCAGCAAAGATAGAAGTGTCCGTTGGAGTCTGGTGGTACTATTTTCAACAGTGTTTATTAGTAAAAATATACAAATCAATATCAATGCAGATATACAGATAATACACGTTAGCAATATTAAACCTGAAAGTGTGGGTATAATAACCAATAATAAACAAGCTCTGTTGTTGTCTAGGGGATAATGAATTGTCACATGGAAATATAAAGTTCAGTTCAGTTCATACAGGCTGAGGTAGTTGTTGGTCGATGTGTTGTAATTGTTGGAGAGAGAGAGCGAGAGAGAGAGAGAGAGAGAGAGCGATCAAACAGTGACAGCTATTGTCCTTGCAAACCTTCCTTTACGATCTTGATCCGTTGATGTGTTGTTGTGGCCATTCAAGTCTGACCCCTCTGTCCTTTAGCTAGACCGTTCTTCTGTGGTGGATGCGTCACCCAGGCAAGGGTGGACACACACACAAGCCCCCACCGGCCTCGCTATAAACACTGTGAGTTAAAATTGACCGATCCATTCAGTCCCCGATGCCCCACACTTCCTCGTGGGTTTCTGATGCTCACTAGTGTGTCTCCTGGTGCGTCTGAGGGGTGTCACCTCAGACCTCACTTTTATCCCCACTGACGGGGTCTCCGGTGTCAATCAGGTTTGAATGACTTAACCCATCAAACCAGCCCACTCTGGCTGTCCACTGAGGAATTTTAATGAGCAGGATGGTACCACGTAAACAGCCCTCTCCACAGCCATAAGTCTTTCAGGAATCATAATATGGTCTCTCTCCCCCGGTGTTATCTCGCCCTTGTCTGAAGCAAATGTTCCAGTCCCAATATGTTTTTGTTCCATTTCTTTCTCTCTCATTAACAACCTGGCAACAGTAACGGTTTGTGATTCTCCCAGGGGAGGGGGACATGGGCAACCCTGCACCCTTCTGCCCATCAGAGCTGTTCATCCTTCGGAACAGTAAACAGTCGGCATTTTGTGTGTGTTGCTTGGATTTTCAGCATCTGCAGATTTTCTTTTGTTTCCCATCTTAACTATGATCATTCTTATTTGCTGTTTAAGGTGAGTGGAGAAGAATTTAGGGGAAATGTTAGAGACAGGTGTTTTTACACTGAGTGTGGTAGATTCTGGAAAGCACTTCAGGGGATGGTGGGAGAAACAGATGCAATCGGAGCATTTAAGGCACATAGATGCAGGTAAAATAGAGATTACGCCCTATGTAGGAGGGGAGTGGGTGGAGCAGGTTTACATAGGTCAGCACAACACTGAAGACTGAAGGGCCTGTACTATGCTGCCCTGTTCTACATTTGGTATGGGTACAATATTTTAAAATATAAATAAAACTTTTAAGATTGTCATGAATTTTCTCATCAGTTACCTAGAAATGGAAATTAATCTTCAATTTTTGAAGACTCCTTGCCTATCTTAGAGAATATCAGCCTTCACTTTTCAGACTATTAGCCAAATTCATTGCAAATTAACATTATTAAAATCAGCCAAAGACTAATAAATTGTCCTGTTTATTATTGTACTGCGCTGCACTGTTTTTGTGTACTTTATGCAGTCCTGTGTAGGTCTGTAGTCTAGTGTAGCTTTCTTCGTGTTGTTTTTTTTTTACATAGTTCAGTCTAGTTTTTGTACTGTGTCATGTAACACCATGGTCCTGAAAAACGTCGTCTCATTTTTACTATGTACTGTACCAGCAGTTATGGTTGAAATGACAATAAAAGTGACTTGGCTTGAAAAGTCTGCAAGGTAGAGCCACCCAAGGCTAACATGAGGGGACATAGTTTTGAGGTGCTTGGAAATAGGTACAGAAGGGATGTCAGGGGTAAGTTTTTCACGCAGAGAGTGGTGGGTGTTTGGAATGCACTGCTGGCAGAGACGGATATAATAGGGTCTTTTAAGAGATTCTTAGATAGGTACATGGAGCTTAGAAAAATAGAGGGCTCTGCGGTAGGGAAATCCTAGACAGTTTCTAGAGCAGGTTACATGGTTGGCACAACATTGTGGGCTAAAGGGCCTGTAAAGTGCTGAAGATTTCTATGTTCTAGGCAAATTCCACATTTTTCTAATGAACGTTTTAAGATAGCTCTGGGCGTCACAGTAGCGTAGGGTGACACTATTACAGTTCAGGGCGTTCCAAAGTTTGGAGTTCAAATCTGGCACCACTCAGTAAGGAGTCTGTCTGCCTTCCCCATGGAATGCATGGGTTTTCCCTGGGTTCTTCAGTTTCCTCCCACAGCCCAAAGATGTACTGGGTAGGTTAATTGGCCCATGGTTAGGTTAGGGTTAATTGGGTTTGTATGGGGTTGCTGGGGCGGTGTGGCCAGAAGGGCCTTCTCCATGCTGTATTGCTAATTATGAATAAATAAATCAGTAAATTGTTCCTTTCCTTATTCCCATGCCACTCTAACAAGTTGTTCACTGTGCAACAGGGCATTCGAAGCTGTTAATCAAATTGTGAACACTTTTAATTAACACACTTTGTGAAGACAGAATGATTAAGCAAACAAGCAGCTTTAATAAAGCTTAGAATTGGAGAGTTTCATCCAACTTACACAGTGATTTCATTAAAATAATGACCAGTACAAACCCTTTAACCAAAATATGTCTGGCATATTTTAAACTTTCTCTACAACATAATATTTACAAAAGACAGAGTGAACCATGTATATGTTGTGGCAAAAAAATAGAATCTACAACATTTTTTTCCTTAACAGGAAACAACACAGGCGAATTAATTTAACAAGAAGTTACACAGTGTTGTTTTGGCTTAGAAGTTAACTGAAGAATGTTCCACTGTAGAAACAACTGAAGCCAACTGCTAAATGGAAATACTGGGTATAATAACGTGCCAAGAAACATGACATTAGATCTGTCATTTACTGCATTTTGCTGAGAATAGATCTCAACCTTTCATCTGCTTCAATTTATTTCATACTTTATTAGGATTTCACAAGTGGGTACAAATTCAGCGGTACAAAAAAAGTATCGTAAAAATACACATTCATATTGTTACCAAAAATGTACCAGTCATGTCCCTTACAAAGTACAAAAAAAACCTCTTCAAAAAATTGCCAATGCAGAAATTTTGATTATTGGCTTGAGGATGCATTTAAAGTGTGGCATGTTGACAGTGGCTTCAAAATGCTAGACAGGAGGTTAAGTCGCTATGTAAACTAAATCAATAGCATCCTCCATGTATCATATGATCTTCCACAGCAGTATAATCTGAATAGATCTTTTCCTGTAGACCAATTCTTCAATACACCTCTCATCAAACTAAGGAACCGGTATTCAGATACCTGCAGTCATCCACCAGTCAACTGAAACTGTTGTATTTCTCGAAAAGAAAGTGATGTACTGTTTGCAGTATGATGAGGAGCACCATCACATGCAGCATGTTTTCGTCAGATGCTGTTGCTTCTTTTTATAATATTAAGCAATATTCAAGCCACCATTTGTAATGTTTGCATGACAGCTAAAGAGTTAAGCAGACTTTCAGGCAGCTTAAACCTTGAAGGAATTCTGCAACCTCAGTATTAGAAGGGCCCTGGGATTGTTTTGATTTACACTAGATTTCAATGAGAAGCATGCCTTCTCGGTGCATTGTAGAAAAGCTGAAAGCTCACAAACCAATACAGTGAGTTTCTTACTAACATGAATAAAGCCTTTTTAAGTGAGAGAGAGAGAGAGAGATACTTTAAAAAAAATGCCCATTCGATGCCTCATTTAAAAGTAAGCAAAACTCATGTACTCACTTGGAAATAACAAAAGTTTGTGAAATTATTTTTAAAATAAATTGATTTTCTTATTTTAGCTTAAATTGAAGAAATAGATTTGAAGGGCAAAGAATGCCATTGCTAGTAGAAAAGGTACTGCAAATCATAAAGTGGTTACAAAAGTTTTTAAATTAATAAACTGTTAAAACTAATTAATATATAACAAAGTAATGCTATAATAAATATAGCTTGCTATTAATATTATGAATGTGTAATTATTGATATCTTAGTTAAACTGTGATGTAAATGCACTTTAATGACTGTATTTAGCTGTAATATAATATTGCAATATATTGGGCTGAACAAAGTACTCCCAAGACTCACTGATCAACTAAAAGTGCTCCTAACAAAGCTCAAAATACATTAAAATTTTCTAGATTAAATTAAATAATACATAACAACAAATTCTAGTGGTTACCCACAGATTCAAGTTCAAATGTGTTAAGCTTAATGATGGTCATGGAACTAAGCTAACATTCTTTCCAAATGTCATTAAGCTTTTCCTTCATTAAAAGTGCCCTATTTCATCACCAGGAAAATAGTCTCCACAGCTAATTTTACTAAACAATTGTACAATTTAGCAATATTGTTAACAGTAATTTTAATATTTTAAGTGCTTTCCTTTCTTTGATGCATAATCAAAGGCAAGGGACAATTTAGCTCATTCAGTTTGGATAGAAAGCCAGAATATGATGGCAAGAAATTAATTCTACATATTAAGGTCAGGTTAGCACATTACTTATTTGATGAGGTGATATCTAGGATTTGTAAATGCATCTTAACAGATGTTAAATATGTTCAATTATAATTTAACAAAAAAATGAATCAAAAATATATGATGTACTTTGATATGATATACACTGCAGAAATCAATCTATAGTAGGTAATACTATTTCTTTTATGAAATGTTAACAGATCGTTTTCAAGGAGCATGGTTTGTGCCCAGACCTTTCGATGCGCGGTGAACAGCTTCACCTACCCCCGTTCCATTGGTTTCTTCTAATGTGGTTCCTGCATCAAGCCTGTATTGGAAACCAGCTCTATGCTAACCATTGAGGCCCTGCGCTCCTAGCAGAAAAACCCTTGAATGGTTTTGCCAGCTGGTAAAGCACAGTCTTGGCTCACTTTCCATCTATGCTGTAATTTGTTAATTCATTAAGTAAACCTTAAATCCAATGCAAAAATATACAGACTACAGGCATCAGTGACTCGACTCTCCTGTAAGTTCAAAGACCTTCAGCTGGCATCTCAACACACTGGAGAAATAGCACCAACACAATCTCCACAAAAGCAACCGGGGAATCCTATGCTGGAAGTGGTTCCCAAATGTACATCTTCCAAATAATTCAAGAATATGTCCAGTGTATTTCAAAAAATTTGGGTATTAGGTATGTAGAATTACATAACAAACTAAGAAAAATCTACAACACTCCTGAAATAGAGGCGTATATTTCTCTCATTCGAGATGTTCACAAAGGATGCTGGGTCACATTACAGATAAACAGTAAATGAAATCATTTGAATTTATTCAGTTCTAATCTAACTTAGTTAAACACTGAATATTGGTTTACTGAGGTAGGTAGCAACAGTGATCAATGTTAATTCATCATTGTGTGGAAAACTAAAGCAAACTAAAAGGTTTCCTGACCTGACTACAGATCCCTGTTAAGGCTCAGAGTTCAATTTAATGCACACAAAATTGCTGGTGGTACAGTATTAACAATCTCAGAAATATCAATTCCCTGTGAAAGGAAAGGTATTCCAATAGTTGCATAATGCTTATAGGCTCTGAGTAATGATGGACAGAAAACTGGGCTTCAAGATCAAGGCAGGAGGAGGATTCCAAGTACTACCAAGGCAGAGATATTAACTCCATTGTTCTGGGAGCCCTGGATTTTCCTATTTTTAGAATGCATTAAGAATGCCCCTCTGTCTATTCTGATTGGGACTGTAATAAACCCTGCTTTCTACTTCTGACAGTTAGAAAGACAACCTGTTTTGCTTTCAGGCAATATCAGCTCAAGTTAGAGCCTAACAATGCAAGGTTTTAACCTGCACATTAAAAGTAGCTGCAGAAGGGACACCACAACATTGCCTTTACCACGAAACAGATTTACAGTATCGCTGAGAGGATCATCATGGCCATGATGTGATTGAGGTCCCACAGTCAGGCTGCTACATTGCCAGATACATATTAATAACAAAAAGAGCAACCCGCTCTCAGTTCTTGTTATATTTGGGTCTGTTACTGATGCTCAACTCATTAACAGTCAGAACAACGTGGCATAAATTGGGAAATCAAGGCACCTGTTTGTCTTGCTGATCTCTAAAAATTACATTGGCAGGTGATGGGAAGAAGACAGAAGTAGCAAATCTACCTTTCCTCTAAATGGAAAACATCAGTTAAGTTTGTAACTATTGGCTGTTAGGGATTGGAAGATGACTCGAGAAACTTTCTCAAGGACATGCAAACAGAAAATGCTGGAAATACTTAGCAGGTCAGGCAGCTCCTGTGGGTGTGGAAAAAGAAAAAGTTAATGTTTCAGTGCTGGGACACTTTGTCAAATTTTAAAATTACAGTAAATTCAGAATATTTATTTCATTTTAGAGAAAGGGCAAAGCTCTGCAAGTGGTTCCAGACCTGAAACATCAACAATTTCACTCTCTACTGGTGCTGCCTCATGTGCTGGGTGTGTCCAGCATTTACTGTTTTTATTTGTTCAAAAACAATTGAGTGAAGTTTTAACTGGCATTTGTACACAGAATTTAAATGTGGCTATCTATTTTCCACTTCTTTTCCTTCATCACCATTCCCCTTTGTAGCTATTTCTGCTACTCTCTTCGCTTCATAAGCATGAGTACTGTGGGTTGTTGTCTATTCTGCAGATACTCCAAATCCGTCTGAAGCGGAAGAATGATTTCAGGTACTGAGGCTATCCAGTAGTTTCATGCTTACCATTAGACGGGTTTTATTTTTATTTCACATTTACTTAATTACTTGAATTTAAATTCTCCATCTGCTATTGAGAGATTCAACTTGTGCCTTTGGATCAATAGTGCAGAACGTCAGCTGCTGGTCTAGCAAACTAACCACGATGCCTTTAGATCCCATATACAGCTGTGATACATAGACAGTTCTCAAGTAAACAAAATGAAAAAAAAATCATACAATAAAATAAAAGGCAAAAGATGGTTAGTGTTGGCAGGTACACAGGTAAATGGTTAAATGGGCAACATCTACAGGTCATTAAGCTCTTTTTATCCTGAGAATATAAATGGAGCTGAATTAAGTGCAATTCTTAAGGAAACTCACTTTAAGAGCTTGTAACCTCTCAACTTCCCAGAATTCAAACTGGATTGATGGCTGCTAATTTTCGTGTTTTCCATTTCTGAAACTTTATATGAAACCTTGAACAGCCAATCTCTTCATTACTACTTATACTTTCTAAATAATTGGGGGATCATCTTCAGATGCTGTTTTCCAAGTTTGAAAATCATGAAGACTTTTGCCCCTTTTTCAGCTGGTGGTGATGTTACTGTAGGCCTGACTTGTTTTCACAGTTGAGGTACCCAGTACTGAAGCTGTGATGAAATTAGAAGGCAATGATAAAAGCTGCCTGAAACATGCCCTTTCATGCAGTGGTGACATCAGCAACTCCCGTATTTTACCACAGCAGGAAGTGACTCTGCTCAATCTCTGCCTTTTAGTGGACTCCCGGACAGCCTCACGCTGTTTTTTTTTCCCCTGGCCGAAGGAGCCTTACTTTAGTTTGTCTGGGCTAGTTTCACACCAAGCTTAAAACATATGTTTTGAAACAAACTTTAACGCTTCCAAGATGGGGGGAACACAAAGACATGATGCAGGAGCATATTTTTAAAACAAAATACTATCAAAAGAAACCAGTGAATGTCACATTCAAATGAATGGGACACCAACTTTACTGAACGTCACTACACCACTGCTATATTGGTATAATGAAATTACCAACATGTAAAAGGCACTTTTTAGGCAGCTTTGGAGATGACAAGTTCCATTAGACAGTTTTCTCTCATCTGTAACTATGAGTCATTTCAGCTGGCACGGTGGTCCATCAGTGGAGAAATTGTCTTCTGCTGTTCAGAATGAAATATCACACAAAGGAAGAGAATCCAGTCACAGGAGTCCTCGAGTCAGAAGCAGGCTGACCTGTGGGCACGTACGCACCGCCTGAGCTCTGCGTTGTGATCACTGTCGGATAGTACGGCTCCTGCTCACCGTCTGTGCATTCTTCATAAGTGTAAGCTGAAGCTCGAGGTAGCCCCCGTGGCTGCCTCTTCCATGAGTTGTAGTAGGTGGGATCACTCATATAGTGGTTCACAAATGAGTGTGTGCTTTTTGGCAATTCACCTTCATATTCACTGTCTGTTGCCTAGAAAAGAATAACATTTTCAAGTTTTCCTCCTAGCTTTCTTTTTAAAACATACTTATTTTCTATTTTCCAGGTTCATTTAATATACTGTGACAATATACAGGCCTCTCTAACCTCAGAACAAACTGATTAAGAGAATATTTTATTATAATTTTGGGACTCTTCTACCTTAACATAAAGATCTTGTTTTCTATATGCAAGATTTATAGAACAATTCATTGCTCCTTATTGCCTCAATTATCTTCAGTGGCTGAGAACCCTTACTATATTTTGGTCACATCCTCTGGTTAGCAAATGGAAACACTTTGCTTTGGTTTATCTCTGGAGATGGAATTGTCCCTGAAACACAGTTAGGAACTTTCTTATACCTTTAATAAGCAACAGAACATCACTACAGACTTAGTTTCAGATTTTTACTGGACTGCAGCTGAAGAAGTGGCTTGAATACAAGATGTCTGGAACTGCTGATTTTCTGCAATACCCCCAAAAAGAAAATAACCAACACATTTTTTTAAAATTTCAACACTAAACTACTGTTTTACAGTTAGCCTTTCTATGTATTTTCTCCATGTGGGAAGTACATGAGCTGTGACCTATTCTACTACACGTTTCAAAATGATTCAATGAAGTACATTTCTATTTTTAATATCGAATGCTTCAAATCAATTGGGTGTAGCTTAATAAGGAAAATTAGCCAGAGAGAATTTGTGAGAGCCTTTAAAACGTTCTTTCCAGTACATCTGATGTGGCAAGCAGTACTTTGTGTCTTGGCATGAATATACATACACCAAAGATTTGAAAATTCTGCTCAATAAAACTATCCCTAACAATTATGGATTTGAAAAATTGTCAGCCAAACTTTACGTACTGACTGTGATATGCATAGATGAGGAAATCACACTTTTTTTTTCTTTGAATTGAATCATGTTATGGAAATACAGCTGTTAAAATTGAGCATGGTTGAAACAGGGAGGGGACACATAACTTATTCCTGCTTCTGATAACACTCTTTTGAAGGTGATTTGATTGAATCCAAACTGGTAGCAGCACCAATATACATATGTTCTTAGGAAAAAGTCAGAGACAGTGAGACCAGTACTTATTGCACAATCCTAATGGTTCATAAGGTCAATTGGTGCAAATATTCCTTTTTTTTAATATAACCAGTTTTCTCTTAGAAACCAATGGACATTTATGAGAATCAAATCAGCAATGAAGTCAAATTGGTTAGGCTGGGCTGGTTTCCTCGGGAACAGAGGAATGAGGGGATATTTATTTTGAGGTGTATAAAATTATGGGTGTAGAAAGGGTAGAGTAGGGGATTGCTTTCTGGGAGGTATAGATTTAAAACATACAGAAGGATTTGAGTGGAAACAAGGAAACCCTGGAGGCGACAGAGCTCACTGAGGGCAAGGGCAGTAGAGGCAGACACCTTCACCTTATTATGTACGTATCTAGATGTGTACTTGAAGATCTACAGGGCTCAAAAGCATTTGATCCAAAGCAGCAGTAAATACCAGTGACAGGATGAACTTAGGCAAGCTTTTAAGCTGTGAAAGGGATAATATATCCTCTCTCTCCCTACAACATCTATAGTTAGTGGCCTTTCAGCACACATAAATAGAAACATTTGGGTTCAAGCAAGTCCAGAGATGAGAGCGTTGTCCCTTCCATGGTTGTACAGTGGTATATAAGATCCAGTGGGCATAGGATGAAACAGAAGAGTTGTCAATTTACCTCTGACCCTGATATTTCAGTAGGCTTCTCTGTTAAAGTGGTACTCTCTGTCAGCATTATCCCATTGTAGTTGTTACATAAATCCTCATCGGAATAGCGTAACCCTCCTGGGCTTGGCCTTGGTGGAAACCTTGTAAGAAGACAAATTATGATTGTTTGCACTTCCAGCAGTCAGCAGTTAGAACACAGAGGAGCCCACAAAGATGTGCCAAACCAAATAAATTAGCATTCAAAGGGCCAACAAAAATCATCCCTAATGCCCACAAAGTCTCCATTTTGCTCATATTCATGTGCCTATCTAAATGTCTCTTAAATGTCCCTCGTGTATCTGCTTCTACCACCAGCACAAGCGACGCATTCCAGGCACCCGTCACTTCGTTAAAAAAAAACTTGCCACTCATGTCTCCTTTAAAATGATCCCTCTCACCTTAAATGCATGCCCTCTAATGTTAGACATTTCAACCCTGGGAAAAAGACGCAGTCTGTCTACTCTATATCAATGCCTTACAAAACCCTCGTCATATCACCCATCAGCCTCCACTGCTCCAGAGAAAACAACCCAAGTTTGTCTAACCCTTTGTTATAGTACATGTCCTTTAATCCAGGCAGCATCCTGGTAAACCTCCTTCTGCACCCTCTCCAAAGACTCCACATCGTCCTTAGAATGGCCAGGACTGTAAGCAATACTCCAGATCTAGTGTTAAATAAACTTTTAGAAGTTTATCAATGTATTAACATAATAAGAAAATAATGTAAAATATAACTTCAGGTTTAAAGCCCAATATATTGCTGATACTGAGGTAGTTACTACAAATAAAGTTTAATATTAGCAAATAAATTATTTGTGAATGATACTTGCAGTGTCAAAATGATACACCATTTATCTGAGATAACAATGACATACCCAAGAAAACCAAGGAAGGTCATGTTTTCTGTGAAGGTTGTTGTAAGGCCCAGGAGACTATTTGTACTGCACGAAGCAACACTGAGAAGTATGAAAGGGGCAGTATACATGCAAATACTGATCGGATTGTGGACAGAAGCAGGGAGACATCCGTAAGAGGAGCTTATCTCAGAGGTTTCGGATCTGATACAAGAAAAAAAAAGTCCAGCGTGCTCCGGACACAGACGCAAATGTGCCTCAGAATAAACACAGAAGGAAAATGGCACAGACAGAGGAAGAGCTGATGTTTTAGGACAATGAAATATTGTTAAGAGCTGTTGTACTTATTTCAGATTTCCAACATCTACAGGCTTTTATATTTGTTTTGATAGAAGTGTCTTAACATTGAAGTTAAGCTAAATGCTTAGATGTTACAAAAGGCTCATGCTTGTGCCTTCTAAACCTTACATTTTGCCTGCAGGGAGAAATGCTCAGTGGAGAAGCTGAATTGTGACTGCTGTGATAATCATAAACTGAGTCCAGCTGCGATCAGGTGCACGTCCTTACCTGGTGCCATTTTTCTTACAGAAATTGCTCTTGACAGTCAAATGTCTGCTATTTAGCTCCAGGGCAGTAAACCCTCCATTATCCAAGGTGAGAGTTTCTTCCACGTTCGAACAACTTTTACCTAGAGCATAAGATAGCTGTCATAAGACTAGAGGTGTTTGCTGTTGGGATACACAGCTGAGGGTGAGATTTACTTTCGACCTTTTTTATAAGCAGAAAAAATGGAACTTGGTTCCTTTTGCAGATAAAGAAAACTTGAAACTTTGTGCAATATTATAGCATTACTGAAAACAAGAACATAATTCAAATAAAGACAGATTTGAAGAATAAGGGAATGAAGAAAGTGCTTTTATTTTAAGCTATTAAGGAAAAGTAGTCTTATTGTACAAAAGATTTTAACCACTACTGGGATTTGATTAAAGTGAATGACAAGGTCATTATATAAGTTTTACAATTCACTTGTCTGGATTCAATCACATACCTCTATTACTTTCAGTTACACAATTGAAAATTGACATTATTCAGAAGAAACTGCAATTCCTCGACCCTCTCTATTGTCTGTGAGGCCCCAGTGATCTTGACCTACAGATTGACTCAGTGCTATAATTTGTAGAGTTCAAACATCAAAAGATGAGAAATATGGTAGATAATTTTTTTATATATGTTAGCAAAGATAATGTCCAACATTATGCAGATTTAGAGTGCTTCAGTGGCACAACCAAGGACCAGGAAAATAAAAGAGACAGCTCTAAGCTCAGTGAAATGACGGCTTTTGAATAAACGAAGATGCTTATGGAGCAAGTGTAGTTTGCATCAGAGACTGAAGACCAGTTAGCAGAGTATGCAGTTGGGTGTGGAGCTTGAGATTAGTCAGCAAAAAACGGAAATAAAAAGGTATTTGAGTACAAGAATAAGGTTTTTCCACATGATATTCTTAGGAAATGAAATAAAATGAGGTTGGTAAGGAATGCTGCAGATAGGATGAAAAGTAGATGAAAGACTTCTGGATGAATGGTAGTCTGTTAAAGAATGAGTTGAGATGTAGATAACCATTAGAGAAATCAAACTTGGAGGTGATCAAGGTTTTAGAGAGTATGAGTGAAGTAAAGCATAGATAAATTTCATAGCGATTTTGGCATAGAGTTTTAAGCTCAGATCAAGTTTGAGTAAGATGTTCAGTGAGTTCAAATACAGCGAATTGTTTTCAAGAAAACCGAACAAAAACTCCACTCCTGTTTAGATTGAAATGGGTGAAGTTTGGGGTTTTGAATATTTAAGAGAGCACAATGACAGAAGGACACAAAGGTAATTTTGAAGAAAGGGACAGATGAACGTTGTCATTTACATGGGAGGATTATGTGAATCCACAGAGTGATGCTGAGAGCCAACACATAACTGAGAAATGTTAAGAGAGCCAAGGATGAATCTCAAGGACATTTCAGTGGATGTGGCAAAAAGGGGAGGAGATTATACCAATTCCATTTCTATATGTTGAAGACTGGTGAGATAAAATCTGAAAGAGTATCTCAAATAACTCAAATAGTTAAATGTAGAAATTGGATATGTTGCTGCTTTGGAGTCTGTGAAAGAGGGTGGGAGGAGGAAGGCCATGGTAAAGGGCATTAATAATACAAATTTGAATTTCTTATATTTAATAATATCTGAGACTGAAATGATTAAAACTGCCTACATAATAAAGCAGGTCTTTTTTTTACCATTACTGTTCCTGTACTTCTTGTTCTGTCCATGAAGGATTAGCCCAAACACCATGAGAAGAATGAGAATGAGGCTGCAGAGCGCCATCACTATCAGGAACCACCACTCTTCGTAAAATGGAGGATTTCCCACCTGAGCTGTAAGACAAGCCACAGTAATATGGTTAAAGTAGTAAGGATTTCAATTCCCCTATATTTAGAGGAACTGTCTGAGTTCAACTGGCTTAGTTGGAGTGGAATTTTTTTTAATGCTCACCAGATTTTTTTTTGAGAGAACATATAGACAGTCCTACTGGTGATGGGAAAGTACTCAACTTTATTTTAGAAAATAAAGCAGGGCAGGTAGCAGTGGAGGAACACACGAGAAATTGTGACCATAATTCTGTATGTCTCAAGGTAGTTACAGAAAGGGAGATGTTGGTCCCTAAGCTAAGGTATTGGATTGGGAGAAGACTAATTTCATTTTTAAGCATGAGGGAAGAACTGGCAAAAGTAGATTGGGAGTAGTTGTTTCCAAATAAAAGGGCAGTTGACAAGCAGAAGGACTTTAAAAGAGAGAGAGTTCAATGCTGGCCTATTCCAGTAAGGGTGAAAAACAAAGATTGTGAGATTCAGAAAACTTGGTTGAAAAAGGATATGAAAGGTTTGATTGGGGAAAGAAAAGGAAAGCTCTGGCAGTTTTATGCTGGTTGCTCCTCATTTCTGACTATGATGTTTGTCTGTGCAGCTCAGCAATTATGTGATTGGGTAAAGAGCCTCACAGCAAAAAACCTATGTGGGGGGAGTTTTATCACAAAAAGGCCATTGCACTGGGGCAGCTCCTCTCTCTTGGCCTCAAAAATCTTGGCCCAATGGTACAAAAAAATCATCAGGACTGGAGACTTCCTTGGCTGCAGTGGATAGCCATGACGCCTTCAGTGCCCTGTCATGCCCACTGCTCTCAATGGAGCGTTGCAGCAGTGTCTTCTTGGCAGTTGGATCCTGTAGTTGATCTCATCCACTGAGTGCCAGAACTGGCTTCACATGCTGGGGCAGGCATGCTGGCAGGTATAGGCGATGGGCATCAGGTAGGCTTTTGAGAAATATAGAGTGTGTAGGAAAAGCCTTAAGAAAGAAATTAAGATGGCAAAAAAAAAAGGATGCTGAAATATCTTTGGTAAGAAAGATCAAGGAGGGTTTCAAGATTCTACAGGTACATTGGGCAAGATGGTAGCCATGGTAATAGTGAGTACCCCTAGATACGAAAGGGCAATCTGTGTGTGGAGTCAAATGACGTAGGCGAAGTCAAAGTAAATACTTCTCATCTCTATTCACTAAGGAGAAATCGATAGAGATAGTGAATTCAAGAAGGGAACTGTGCATAATCTGCAGCAGGTCAACTAAGAAGGTAGGAATGCTATGGGATGCTTAACAGTTGATAAATCCCTGGGGCCAGATGAGATCTATCCAAGGTTGATTTTGGGAAACGAGAGTTGATAACTGGGGCCTTGATGAAGAGTTCTGCATATCTGTTAGGCATAGGTAAAATGCCACTGGATGTTTTTATGAAGTGTTGTATTAAGCTAACTGCAGGTTAGCAAGTCTTATGTCAGTAATAGGGAAACGATGGAAGAAAATTTTAGGGAAGGCATTGGTGTATATTTGAAAAGGCAGGTAGAGGCTGATCAATGATAGTCAGGCTCTGCAAGGTGAAATACTGCCTCACGAATATGAGGTGGTAACTAAAAGACCAATATAGGTAGTGCCGTGTAAATCCGTGACTGATGGTGTGCCCGAAAGATTGATGCTGGGACTTTTTTTGTTTGTAATGCATACCAAATACTTGGCTATGAATATAGGAGGTATGACTAGTAAGACTGGCAATGTCATAAAAATTATTGGCATTGTGGACAGTTACTTTTCTTTCCCCCCAGCCTTTGTATTTTCTGGTTTCTAAAATTACAGTGCCTATTAAAAGTGTTCACCAACCCCCCCCCCAGATATTTTTATGTTTTATTGTTTTACAACATTGAATCACAGTGGATCTAATTTAGCTTTCTGACACTGATCAACAGAAGAGTCTTTCTTGTCAAAGTGAAAAGAAATTTCTACAAATTGGTCTAAATTAATTACAATTATTAAACACAAAATAATTGATTGCATAATTATTCACCCCCTTCAAGTCACTATTTAGTAGATGCACCTTTGGCAGCAATTACAGTCTTGAGTCTGCTTGGATAGGTCTCTATCAGCTTTGCACATCTGGACACTGCAATTTTTCCCCATTCTTCTCTACAAAACTGCTCAAGCTCTGTCAGATTGCATGGGGATCATGAACGAACAGCCCTTTTCAAGTCCAACCACAAGTTCTCAATTGGATTGAGGTCTGGACTCTGACTTGGCCACTCCAACTTTGCTGTTTTTAAGCCATTCCTGTGTAGCTTTGGCTTTATGTGTGCAGTCATTTTCTTGTTGGAAAACAAATCTTCTCTAAAGTCGCAGTTCTCTTGCAAACCACATCAGGTTTTCCTCCAGGATTTCCCTGTATTTTGCTGCATTCATGCTTCATGATAGGGATGGTGTGTTTTTGGTGATGTGCTGCGTTTGGCTTACACCAAACATAGCATTCAGTCTAATGGCCAAAAAGCTCAATTTTGGTTTCATCAGACCATTGAACCTTTTCCAGCTGACTTCAGAGTCTTCCATCATGCCTTTTGGCAAACTCTAGCCGAGATTTCACTGAGTTTTTTTCCCAACAGTGGCTTTCTCTGTCACTCTCCCATAAACCAATGACTGGTGATGCACCCGGGCAACAGTTGTTGTGTGCACAGTCTCTCCAATCTCAGCCACTAAGGCTTGTAACTCTACCACAATTGCAATAGGTCTCTATGTGGCCTCCCTAACTAGTCTCCTTCTTGCACAGACACTCAGTTTTTAAGGATGGCCTGCTCGAGGCAGATTTTTAGTTGTGCCATATTCTTCCCATTTCTTGATGATTGACTGAACTGTTCTCCAAAGGGATATTCAGTAACTTGGAAATTTTCTTGTATCCACTTCCTGACTTCTTTTCAATAACCTTTTTGTAGAGTTGCTTGGAGTGTTCTTTTGTCTTCATGATGTAGTTTTTGCCAGGACACTGACTCACCAGCAGTTGGACCTTCCAGATACAGGTTTATTTTTACTACAATCAATTGAAACACCTTGACTGCACAAAGGTGTTCTCCATTTAATTAATTATGTGACTTCCAAAACTAAGTAGCTCCACCAGTCATGATTTGGTGTGTCCTGTTAAAGGGGGTGAATACTTTAGCAATCAATTATTTTGTGTTTTATATTTCTAATTAATTTAAATCACTTCATCAGGATCTGTTTCCACTTTGACACTGAAGAGTCTTTTTCTCTTGATCAGTGTCAAAAAAGCCAGATTAATTCCATTGTGATTCAATGTTGTCAAACAATAAAACATGAAAACTTCCAGGGGATGGAATACTTTTTTATAGTCACCGTATTTCTGGTTCCAGGATTGTTTATCAAGATTCTATTGTCAGTATTCAACTTTGCTTCTTTCGTTTCAAAAACTCATGTCTGGATCCCATCATGGGTAAAGTCCTCCCCATCACTGAGCACATCTACACAGAAAACAGCATCTGTCATCAGGGACTTCCACCAGCCAGGTCATGCTCTCTTCTCACTGCTGTCATCAGGAAGATACAAGAGCCTCAGGACTCACACCACCAGCTTCAGGAACAGTTATTACCCCTCAACCGTCAAGCTCTTGAACCAGAGGTGATAATTTCACTCAACATCACTCGCCCCATCACTGAACTGTCCCCACAACCTATGGACTCACTTTCACTCTCACTCTTCATATCATACTCTTAATATTTATTGCTTAATTATTTATTATTACCATTATTCCTTTTTTCCTTTCTTTTAGTACTTGCACAGTTTACTGTCATTTGCACACTGTCTGCCCTGTTGGTGCAGTCTTTCATTTATTCTAATAAGGTCATTGTATTGAGTATGCCTGCAAAAAATGAATCTCAGGGTTGCATATGGTGACATATATGTACTTTGGTAATAAATTTACTTTGAACTTTTGGCATCATTCTGTTAAGCTGCCTGCACAGCCTCCAGGGTCCTGAGGTATTACATCCAGAACTGAACACAAGCGTGGTCAACCAGGACTTTTCTGTGTGTTTGCCGGTTTTCCAAATACAGCAGCAGCATTAAGTTATTCTGTCTATCGTGCCTGCTCTACCATTCAATCATGGCTGGCTTACTTTCCCTTTCATCCCCATCCTCCTGCTTTCCTTCCACACATAATCTTTGATGTCCTTACCTACAACATCACAATCCTTGTCAGACAAATGTTTACAGGTCATCAAAATGTTAACTAAATCTGACTCAATACCTGTGACTGTCAGTTTCCTATTGTCCAGGACATACAATTACAGGGAACTATCCTCAATATGTTCGTTGTCTATCCAATACAAGCTGGGCCTATTTATCTCAGTTTATATATTAATTGGAATTCCCCCAATAAACTCGTTTATTTAATCTCCATACCTTGATATGTTTCCACAAGGGAGATGACAGAAGACCTTCATTGCTGTCTTACAAAGTTTTTATTTTGTAATTCTCCATACCTAGGTGCTATTGCCTGCTTGCTGAAACCCCTTGTAATCTTCTTTCTTCTAACTTTGTCCTTTATCATTAAAGCTTCCTGTCTGCCAGTTTCCCTTGTAGACATTATAACTTGGTATATTCAGTTCCCAGTCTTGTCTTGCAACCATATCTCAGTAATAAATGTCATGTATGAGTAATGACTGCTATATTTCACCCAGTAAGTAGAATCTGCCTCTGCAATTCATTTGATTTATTTCTTACACCGTGCATTTATAATAAATAACGCTTACATCAGCTGCACACCTTTGCCTGTCCTTCTGCTCTATTGCTTTACTCACACATTTCCTTTCTCTGATGCAATTACTTTACACCTTTTATTTTCCCTTAATATTTCCTTTTCCAATTGACCTTTATTTATGAGTTTAGCATCAATATGATTGCCCTAAGCACTCCTCCCATTAAGATCCTAGTTCTTGCTGAATTCAGGTGGTGCTTTCTCTAAGGGTGAAGTTGCACCTCTGATCATTGCCATGTTATCAGCCCCTGTTCTGCCTCGAGAGGCGCTGTTCCTTTTTGTACAAACATCACTTCCTGTTCGTAAGCTGTTTTTTATATCATTTCCTGTGTGGATTAATTTGGATTTCAACTTGAAGCACACACAGTAGAAAGACATCCGTCACCATCCATTCTTCACTTGCCCTTGAAATAATATCTTTGAGTCATAACTCCTCAATAATGGTAAGCATTTAGTTCATGCACGTGGAAGGTTTTGTTATGTTTATCGTTCATTGCTATTAAGCTATTGTTGCACCATGAGTCCACTCTAGTCCACAGCATAGTCATTGAAAGTGTTGCATGTATGTATCACCTTGTTTAATACTGATCATGAGAATAATTGGTAATGCTAATATATTCAGGTGTGCGACAATTCTGTATTCAATCTGATACATGTTTTACTACACTTTCCGCAATTTCACTAAGTTTTCTCATTAAGAACCCTGAAGAAAGATTCCAGCTCAGGTGATTTTTGAGATGTTTAATTTCCTGTCTAGGTTTGTATGCAATGCACTGCGAGGGCAGAAGACCCTCTCAATCAGATTATTTCCTTATCAATTTTCACATGGCCAGAAGCCACAACACATGGACTCCTGTTCTTTAATTTAGTTTATTCTTTGTCTACTCTTTTCTATGTTATCGATCTCAATATGATTCACTGCATGACTTCACATCTCTCTTCAAAGTGAGGTGGCATTCAATCTGAGACCACATAGGTTAGAAAGGGTAAGCTGCCTCAAGTTTCAGTCTGCCAACATCTCCGAGGACCCATTCTGGGTCTACCACATTGATGAAATCACGTAGAGGGCACGCCAGCATCTACATTTCTACAGACGTTTTTGGAGATTTCAAAGCTGTAAATTTTTACAGCTATATCGTGGAGAGCATTCTGACTGGCTGCATCACCATCTAGTATGAAGGCTCTAAGGAAGCCGCATCAGGCTGTAAACTCGGCCAGCTCCATTGATCATGGCTTCAAGACAGCTGCACCCATCATTAAGGACCCTCACCATCCAAAACGTGGCTTCTTCTCATTACTATGATCGGAGGAGAGGTTCAGATGCCTGAAGGTGTAGAGTTAGCATTTTGGGAAGGGCTTCTTCCCCTCTGTCATCAGATTTCTGAACAGTACATGGACATTACCTTAGTATTCCTCTTTTGCAATATCCATCTATCATAACTGATAGTAATTGTTATATCTTCCACTGTACTGCTGACACAAAACAACCAATTTCACCACTTGCTGTACATCAGTGATAATAAACCTGATTCTGATTCTAAAAAGAATGCTATTTGACGTGGCAATGATTAAATTCACCAAAGTTCCCACTTTGCAATTTCCTTCCTTTTCCTTTTTGGACAGCTTCCTGCTCTGTTCTGTGATCCGGGGTTTGGCAGTCTTTCCAACAGCTTCACTTTTAGCCTTCGGGCCGCTGGAACATTGTTCCGGTTGAACAAGTTGTGCATTTACTTATTCCCTTCAGCATAAAGACGTGGGGGGCAGGCCTATTTAAATTGCATGAAATCCATAGCAATTAAGACATTTCCCAGAAGCAGTCAGTTAAAAGCTGTTACTAAATCGGTATAAATATAAGGATAAAAAAAACACTTCACCAAGAGTTTTCTGATAGACTCATTTATATCAGTCAATTTTCTCTCACAAGAGTAAGCTGATTACCTGATCTCACAATGGTTGGTGTACTTGGTTCACCATATCCAAACTGATTGGCTGCAATGATCCGAAATTCATAGCTCACTCCTTGTTTTAGCTTATCCCGGTTAATCGCATGTGATGTTGCATCACTTGGGATATCTTTCTCAAACGTATCCCACAATCCTTCATCTAAATTAGAAATTAGAAGCCGTTCAGGTTAAAATGGGCAAACTTTATAAAACAGATACCACAGAGCAAAGACAACTCTCGAGTCTGGCTCAATACCATTACGAATGACAGCTAACAATTTGTTTGCTTTTTATTTTAGCTTAAATATGACAATTAATTGATAATTACAATTAGTAATTTGGGCAGAAGGGCACCATCTTCTCAGATCTGTCTACGTTCAATGTGTTCCACTTCAGGCAATGTTTTACTTAAACCAAGGGTTCCCAATCTTTTTGACGGCATGGACCAATACCATTAAGCAAAGGGTCCCTGGACCCCAGGTTGGGGACCCTTGGAACTCTCATTCATGCCTAATGACCCCTAGAAGTGGCTGTTCCAATGGCCATCTGACAAACGTCCAGACTTCTGGTCACAGTTCTAAATATTCATTCCCTGCCCCCAATGGCCCTTTTTGATTAAGCTTCTTTGAAAATATAGCAGAGATTTTGTCAATAAATTTATTTCCTTATAAAATCTAAAAATAACTGAAAGATGGCTGCTTTCTTATCCAATTACTTTCAGAGGTTACTTAAATAGAAACACTAAAATGCTGAGAGCATATAAACCATCTAACAATTACAGCACGGAAACAGGCCATCTCGGCCCTTCTAGTCTGTGCTGAACGTTTACTCTCACCTAGTTCTACTGACCTGCACTCAGCCCATAACCCTCTGCATGGATTCGACTTGAGGAGAATTTTAAAACAGAAACTATAACAATCAAGTTTTTTTTAAATCAGCTCTATTCTTTTTTTAATTCAATTTCTATTCAGCATTATAAAGCATCAGCATTTTATTAATTCAAGACACACAAGGAATTCATGTGTGACAAAGTCTACATTCAGAGAATTCCAAAAGACGATCAGTTTGCTTACCTGAGGGTCTTGCCTCGATTATATAACCCTTTATTGGTCCTGCTCCAGGCACACCTGGTGTCCAGTGGATCGTGACGGCAGATGCAGTTTCACTAACGGAGGGGTTTAGAGGAGGACCTGGGGAACCTGTGCAAAATATTAAGATTTCCGTTATTAAAAGAGCAAACAAACATACTTAGGAAATAAGAATTAGAAAACTGCAATATCAAATAAGTGTGGAAATTCCACAATCCAATATCTGTTACAGTTTGAGTATGTGGAATGACAGCAAGTTATTGTGTCCCTGATCAAACATAATGCTTTGTGTTCTGCCATTTATTTAACCAAAGATGACACCATCATAACAGTCTAATTTGATAAGAAGGGTCTGATTGTACACAATAATTCTTCAAAAGGTTTGAGGGGCCACAATTTCCTTCATTCTAATTACTTTAAACAAATGAGAATGGGAGCTGAGATAGAGTCCTGCTAGAATTTAGAGAAGGGGTTCCCAATCCAGTGTCGACAGACCCCTTGTTTAATGGTATTGGTCCATGGCATTGGGAACCTCTGATCTAGAGCATGATTACTGGTTGCACCTCATTATCATCTCCTTTACAAAGGGCTGCAGTTTGATGCTTTGGGGGGGGGGGGGGGCGGGGGTGAATACAGAAGGAAGCCGCAAAAGTGAGGGGACAGCTCTGATAGGGAAAGCAACATTCTCATCAAGGACCCCCACCATCCAGCTCTCTTCTCGTTATTGCATCAGGAGGGAGGTACAGGAATCTCAGGTCCCACAACACCACGTTCAGGACCTTTCAAACATTAGGCTCTTGAACCAAAGGGATAACTTCACTCAACCAACACTAAACTGATTCCACACAGTACGTACTAACTTTCAAGGCCTCTACAGCTCATGTTCTCAATATTTATTTATTTTTCTTTTTGTATTTGCACAATTTGTTGACCCTTGCACATTGGCTGTTTGTCCGTCTTTGCGTGCAGTTTTTCATTGATTCTGTTGTGTTTGTATGTACTGTGGATGCCTGCAAGAAAATCCATCTCACGGTAGTATATGGTGACATGTACAGTATGTACTTTCAACTATGAACCCAGGTGAATCCATTACAACTACCACTCATCAATGTTGCCAACTTTGAAGGAAAACCACCAAACATGGTTCTTGTTCAAAGCACAATCAGTCTCCCTTCTGCTGCTCTCCATTATAATGATCATGACTATAACTGAGAAAATCACAGGCAGATCTATCACAGGCATTTCTTCAGATTTATAAACACATTACTCATCCCTTACTCAACGGTGAACAGTCTTGATTACAAGATGTGACTGAACTACAGCATATGTAATTGGAGGGAAGCCCGCATGATGAGGCCTGGGCAACCTTTTGATGACTCATTCATTTCTCAGATTCAGACCCTTGCTGGTGTGAATAGCATTTCTTCTCCATTCCTTACTATATTTGAGAAAACAACTCCTGCTGAGAAAAAGGTTTGATCAAAATCTGGCGTGTTTTAAAGTTCAAGGGTTCATTTATTATCAAAGTATGCGACTCTGAAATTCTACTTCTCGGGTAGCCATGAAACCAAGAAGGAAAAGAAAGTCAGCACGATCATCAATCCTCAAATCCCCCCTCCTTGCACAAAAAATGAACAAAACTGAACAGGCACGTCAACCCCCAAATGCCTCCTCCCACACAAAATACAAACGAAACAGAACAGGCACATTGACCCCCAAAACCCCCTCCCCGCACAAACAAAACACGAAAAATCAGATGAAAAACACAGAATATACAAAAAAAGTTAAAAGATTGAAGAAAGTCTATAGTCCAAGTCCATATCCACAATGCAGAAAACCTGGGCAACAGCAGCAGGTTCTCCCCTCTCCGGTAGCATAGCAGAGCAATCCTCAGCAATCAAAAGGCCGGCAGCCGGCTCTCACCTTCCATATTTGCCTTGATGTTTCTATCTCCCTTGTCGCTTTAATCAATGAAGAATGGAAGCTATACTTGGCAAACTGGAGCCGAATATTGGCTTGTGCTGTCCCGCAACCTGCCTGCCATGACGTTTGCACAAGCTGCCTCTGCCTCCCAGAATCCTCTCGGAGTCTGTGGAGCACTGGAACTCCAAACAATGAATTAAAAACAGGTAGCAACACCTACTTACTGACTCTGGGATGCAATTCATTAATGATCTACAGGTGAGGATCCAACAACATATCTCTGTCAAAACCAAAACCAAAATAGTTCTGTTTCATTGTCCATCTCTCTTCCTCCCTCAATTCATCTGTGGATAAAATCTTCATCCATGCCTTGGTTATCACAAAACTTGATTAGTCCAAAGCATTGCTGGCTGGTTTCCTCATTTTATCCTCATAAATATGAGATTACGCAAAGTTTTGCTGTCTATGTACTGAACGACTGCCCTCAAATCCCATCTGTACGATGGCATTGAAGCGTACTGCCATCTTACCGGAAGTTTGTTGATCTCCTGGTAAGGTGGTGGCGTACTCAGACACAGTGGCCTCTCTGGGTCCAAAGAAAGGTGTGATTGTTTGTCCTTTGCATCTTTTTTGCAATCTCAAGCCACTGATGGTCTTTAAGAACACTGAGTACTACAGTGAACTGCTGGATCGCGGTGGAGCTGGACTTGTTGTGTACTGTGCTGCTACCTGCTTCAGCCACCCAGGGAAGAAGGTGGTGTGCAGAGGATGGTGCAGGTGATTGTCTTGGATGTACTTCTTGTGATAATGTAAAATACTGAGAGTCTGATTCACTGGTTCATTGCCGAGACCGACAGCGATGGGGGGGAGTTGTATGGCTTCATTTGCGTCCTAGACCAGGCCCTCTTTCTTGCCTCAGTGTCACCTGGTGCAGCTGCCAAGGGAGGAGACACTGGAGCTGTCTGTGAGCTGCTGGATTCCAGGGTGAGTTGGGGGTGGCCCCTCTTGTTGGTGCTGCCCTCTAGTGTTCGCTTGGTGGAAAACAAGCTGCACTGCATAATATTCAGAACTGCTACGGGCTGTTCTTGCAGAAACATGGCTCCAGGACAACATCCATGCACCATCAATCTACAGACCATAACACTCAGGGACTCAGGCTTAATTATAATATTTTAAGTATATTTTCTAACTGTATCATAATTATATGCTATCGTAATTATATGTGCTATATGTGTTCTGTGCTATACACGACTGTTGGTTATGTGTTTTGCACCTTGACCCCAAAGGAATACTGTTACATTTATTCACTTATGTGGTTGAATGACAATTAAAAAAACTTGTTCACTTTTCACTCCTGTGCTTCCCTTTTTGATAATCCTTCAGTGAAGTATTTACCATTTTAAAAGCACAAGAGAAATGGAAGTTGTTGTTGTATAGGGTTAAATTATTAAAAGTTATGACAATTTCAATCAGACTAGCGTTACTAAAGTGATTTCCAGTTATATGAACACGAAATTCAGAAACTCTTCTCTCCCTTTGAGCTGCTCTGTGCAGGCGAGAGACGTCTAAGTATATAAAGGAAATGCTGTTTAATTGAATCAGAAATTGTCATGGCAACATTTACATTTGCCATGGTAACAAATGTCTCTTAGGGAAAGTACTAGTCACAGCACAAATATCACACATTAGATTCCTCTGTAGCTATACAATCAAAAGTGCTCTATAAATGTACTTTATGAGCACTTACAGCGGACAACAGATATTTTGCTGGACAACAGACAATGAAAAATGTCCATTTCCATATACACAAAATGAAAATACATTTTCCCCAGTATTCAAAATACAGATCTAAAAACCAGTGTCTGACTTTTCTCTGTCTTCCCTAACCCAATTAAATAATTATTCCGATGCCTGAAGACGCCTTGGTTAAGATTCCTGTCAATGTTGCTCCAGTAACCAGATGCTAGGAAATGGCTGCTGTTGATTGCTACTTATTCTTGAGTAAGACCTATGACATCTATAGTTCTGCAATGTGTATGGGGATAACTGGTTAGATCAATATGGACTTGAAGAGTCCTTTCACATAGCTGACAAAATGTAATGCTGTAGCATCAGTGATTCTTCAGTTCTGAGATACTCTTTTTGCTTCTTCCAATCTAGCTTTCTCACATGAGCGATCACAAATTTTTAAGAGGATATACCGAGCAGGACGATCCAGTGCATGTTGTTCCCAGTGGTGCGTTTCAACATCAGAACTCTTCAGGGATGTTCTAAGAGAGTTTCTGACTCCCTTATCCTGACCACCACGTGATCATTTGCTCTCAGTCAGCTCTCCATCAAGTAGTTCCTTTGGTATCCTTCTAATGTGGTCCTCCCATTTGACCTGCGATTCTAGCAACAACGGGACGGAATATATGTGTCTGGAGTCTTACAGATGTACAGACATATGATCAGCTTGTGCAGGAACTTTCAAGGAGTTATGAACTCAGACCCAAATCCCTCTGTATATCGTCACCGCTTAAATGTCTGGCCATTAACTGTGTACTTTCTCATTACACATGACCTGCCTTTATAGAACCCATCTACAGTACTGTATCAGTCTCTGTGTAAACAATCCAATCCACAGTTCCCTGAAACAGCTGCATAATTTGATAGGATGGTAAAAAGATGCATATAGAGTAGGCCGCTGGCATTTTATTCGGAGGATCAAAATGTATAAGAAGGCACACGTTTAAAGAGAGAGGGGGTACATTCATCGGACATGTGCAGGACAGTTTTTATATACACAGAGCAGTGGGTGCCTGGGGTGTTCGATTCCTCAAAGCCGTTTAAGGGGCTCTTCACGCTCCAAGTGAATGGAGGAGAATGGATTACGTGCAGGCAGAAGGATTAGTGTAATTAGGCAACATTAGTTAATTAGCTTGGTACAATATTGTGGGCCATAGGCCTGTGCTCGACTGTTTTATGTACTATGAGGGAGTGGTTAAACTATTCTGGTATAATGGCAGCGGTTTCTACAGGGTCAACAAAAGGTTCTACTGTCCAATTTAAAACATGCTTTTAATGATCGCAAGATTCTGCTACACATTAAGAGTGAAATGTACCGCAGGTCCACACCATCACTGAGCTGCTCGCTGGCAGAGAAAATGAAGGAGCTGTGAAATGGGCTGTCTGGGTCAATGGAGGCTTACAATTCAGAAGTGAATGGCCTTCTTGGTCGCTTTTCTTGTGATCACACGACCCTTTTGGACATTGTGAATCTGGCATGCTGCAAGTTTGATTCACCGATTTAATGGCTGAGAGCAGAGGGGAATGGCCTCGGCCATAGCAAGGACAAGCCCTCAAGTCATAGTATCGCCTGTTCCCAGTGCGCTCCACTGGGGGCAGTGTGGCGCGGTGCCCAGGACAGAGTTGGCACTGACCTCCCTGCCCCCCCCCCCACAACATGTTTACATGGCTCTGAGGTGGTCGACTGAAGCTTTCGAGGGTCTGGATATTCTATATGTGCTTGCTATCTTGTATATGTGCGGACTAGGCTTTGTGCCGCAGTGTTGCCTGAGAGAGGCAATGGAGCCGGTGTGCTCTACCGGAGGTGGTGCTACTCCCTCCAGTGTTGGCTTGGCAGAAGACAATCTCCATTGTGGTCAACTGGAGACTGCTGATGCGAGTTTTAGACTCTCTTATTGCGTGATTGCGGTACCGTTTGTACTTGCTATCTTGTGCGTACTTTGTTCTGTGTGCGACTGTTAGTACTGTGTTTTGCACCTTGACCCCAGAGTAACACTGTTTCGTTTGGCTGTATTCATGTACGGCTGAATGACAATTAAACTTGAATTGAATTGAATATCTGGCATCTCTGCTGCACACTGTCCATCTCTTCAAAGCATAACACAGGCATGTCTTTAGCCTGGTCTTTAAGTTGATTCCTCTTTGTTCCTATGCAGGAGGGAAGTATTAGATTAACCTTGGAGTAGGTTAAAAAGTTGGCACAATGTAGGACCAATGTACTATATGTTCTCACGCTTCTCAATCTTCCAAAAGCAGCATGGGAACTGGGATTAATTCTGCCACTGCCTGTAAGAGATTTGTTCACCTTGTGACTATGTGGGTTTCCTCCGGGTGCTCTGGTTTCTTCCTAAATTTCATATGGGTTAATAGTTTAATTGGTCACATGGGTGTAATTGGGCAGCACAGGCTCATTAGGCCCTGAAAGGCCTGTTACTGTGTTGTATCACTACATTTTAAAAATATTAAATTAAAAAGAGCTGGCTTTGATGCCCTTTTGTTGACCTCATCATCAATGCCGACTGATCTTTGCGAGGGTGCTGTCAATTTCTGTGATCTTGCCCAATACTGAAAACCTCTGACCACTCAGAAGAATGGACAGAAGCTCTCAGTAGCGGGCAAGTTCTTAAATCTGGTTCTGTCCATGGGGTACATTGTGCAGGTTGGTGCATAATTTTGTGCTAATTGTGAGAAAAATTTGCCCTGGACACTGGAACATTTGCCCTTGCTCTCCTGCTCATTCACTTCTGAGCTTCCATTGAGTGCACTGTCATCAACAAAGAAGAAGTCCCTTTATGTGGTTTCTTGTAATTTGGTCTTGAATGAGGATGTTGTCACATTAAAAATTGCACCATTCAAGACACAATTATTAAAACTATAAAGACACTATATGACAATCCTGCTGCTAGGATTAAAATCAATGGATATTTATCAAATAGTCTTACCCTAGAAAGGGGCACGAGACAGGGTTGTGCATGGTCACCACTACTCTTCGCATTATATCTGGAACCATTAGCTCAATACATCAGACAAAATGAAGTTATCAGGGGAATTACTATGAAAGGGACAGAGCATAAATTCGCTTGTTATGCGGATGACATTTTGATCTAGGGCAACCAACATACTCTTTACCTAATTTGATGCAATCCTTTGAACAATATGGTCAATTATCAGGATACAAGATCAACATAGATAAAACCCAGTTACTTTCATATTACTATAGCCCACCAAGAGAAATTGAAAGTCGATACCCCTGGGCATGGCACACAGAGTCTTTCAAATATTTGGGCATCATTATGCCAAAAGATCTGACAAAATTATCAGAATGTAATTATCAGCCTCTATATAAAAAAATTAAGGAAGGTGTGGCAAGATGGAGCCTGATTCCTTTTTTCAGTCTCAGTTCAAGGATTGAGTCTATTAAAATGAATATACTGCCCAGACTGTTATATCTCTTTCAGACCCTACCAATAGAGATTAATCAAAATCAATTCAATGAATGGAACAAGAGGCTATCAAGGTATATTTGGCAGGGTAAAAGGCCGAGAGTTCATCTCAAAACTTTGCAATTAGCAAAGGAAAAGGGGGGATGGGACTTGCCTTCTCTTAGAGATTATTATTTTGCAGCACAGTTGAGAGCTGTGATATGTTGGTGCAACCCATCATATGACGCTCAATGGAAAAAATTGAGGAGTGGGTACTTCCCATCCTCATACAAGCAATTTTGGCTGATAACAACCTGCAAAGGTACATAAATACTATTGATTACCCATGGGTGAAATTGACTCTTAAAATATGGAAAACCACTATAAAAGAATATAATCTAGAGGGAGATATTGCAATTCTTAAATGGTGTGCATATGACTCTGATTTTACACCAAATAAATTGGATGCTAGATTTAAGGACTGGACAGCTAAAGGAATAACAGTTCTTTGCAACATAATGAAAGAAGGAACACTGTTCAGTTTTGAAATGCTTAAAGAGAAACACTTATTCGAAAAACAAGATTTTTATCGGTATTTACAGATGCGACAATATGTTAATAAAACGCTTAAAAATGTAACCAAGGCAAATACATGCTTGATAGAGCTCTTTAGAAAAGCATATAATTCAGATAATGGTAGTAGAATCATTTCAAGCATGTATAAGGGGTTGTCAAATCTTAAAACACATTCGACTTCATACATTAAAACAAAATGGGAGAAGGAAGGAGGGATAATTATATCTGAGGAAGAATGGACAACAATATGGAGATATCAATGGAAGTGTACCAATTCACAGAAATGGAGGGAGTTTGGATGGAAAAACTTGATAAGATATTTTATTACATCCTCTCAGAAATCCCATTAAGATAGTAACCTCCCTGTTTGCTGGAGAAATTGTGGAAATCAAAATGCAAATCATTATCATATTTTTTGGGACTGCCCTGTTATCAAAAACTATTGGAGGGGGATACACAATGCCCTACAAGACATCTTTAAATGTGAAATACCCTTGGAGTAAGACCATATATTTTGGATATATACCTCAAGAATGGTTGAAAAGAGATAAATATTTAATGAATATACTGTTAGTGGCTGGTAAAAAGACTCTTACTAGGAAATGGTTATCACAGGAGAGCCCAACTTTAAATGCATGGATGGAAATTACAATGGACATTTACAAAATGGAGAAGATAACAGCATCTGTTAATCATAAGCTGGAACAATTTGATTCATACTGGAAAAAATGGTTTAACTACATAATGCCTCATAGGCCTGATTTTATTCTCACAAATCAATGAATCTGTTGTAAAAAAAGATCACCCCCTACTTGTACATAGTTCTTTCCTTTTGCTTGTTTTTTCTTTCCACTCTTTTCTATAAATGTATACCTCAGATAAATACATTGTAGAGATTTTGTGACATATATGATTATATGATGTATATGTACGATGTCTGAAATACATCTTATGGAAATGTTTGTTTGATGAACTTCAATAAAAAATAAATTACCAAAAAAAAAATTGCAGCATTGGTTCTATATAAAATGTTGATTTCCATCTTCTTCATTGGTAAGAATCACACTCTGTGGCAGAGAACATCATACTAGGCAGTATGGGAGTAAGCAAACAGCCTTGTTTCTCACCACTGCTGACTGGCAATTGGTTTTTCAGACTCTTCATCATCCATTACTCTGGCCACAACATATACAAAAGTTGTCAGGCAATGATGACGACCTGCCACAGACCCTCATCGAATTGACAAGGAGTCTAATTGTCCCCATTTTCTCTCTTTGTAGCTGCCTGGATTTTGCTTTCTACTCTCAATGGCAACATTGATTTATCAAAGAGTTTAAATGAATGTTACTTCTTTATACATGAAATGACTAAACTGTAGATGCACGGGCACAAGCCTCCTCACCATCGGGGACATCTTAAAGGGTGGTATCCATTATTAAGATATATAAAGATACAGAAGGCGCTGGCATGGAGGGCTATGAATGACATGAAGGAAATCGGGAGGTTGAACCTGACCAGAGGGCTCAAAAAGAGGATCTTCATAGCAGTCATAGAGTCCATCCTCACGTACGGATGCGAGACGTGGACACTCAGCAAGACTATGAGAAAGTCACTAGATGGTTGCTATACACGAATGCTTCGGATGGCTCTTGACGTGAGCTGGCAACAGCACGTGATGAATGTCGAGCTCTATGACGACCTACTGATGCTCACTACTAAAATCGAGGCAAGAAGACTGCAACTAACGGGGCACTGTCTACGTCACCCTAAGCTACCTGCCAGCCTAGTCATCACATGGGAGCCCAAGTGTGGGAGGATGAACCCTGGGCGTCTTCCCAAGACTATGGTCAACACATTCCTAGAAGATAGCGGTGCGGATAACGTAGATGAACTGAACACACTGATGAGGGAGAGGGAGGAATGAAGAATCCGTCATCGTGCCCGATGCCGGCCCCCTAGGCCTGAGTCGACGTAGTAGTATCCATTATTAAAGGAGGGCTTCTATTCATGGCAGGAGATAGTGCACAGCATATTGCACTGGGCTGATGCTCACCTTGAAATTCCCACATATGCAAATTGCTCTGGCCTTTCTTTCCTTGATTACTGGGGCAATGAACGTGGCCCAATTGCTCCACTCAAACCTTGGAGAGAATTCCAGTCGCCACTCAGCTCTACAGTTCAGCGTCCACTTTTGGACGTAGTGCATATGCACTGGACACGCTTTCTGGAATCTTGGTGTTGCTGTTCCATCCAGTTTAATTCTGGTCTTCGTAGCTTTGAGTTTACCAATCCCCTTCTCAAGCACCTTCTCATTACATTAAGCAGCTGCGCCAGTCTCTGGTTAGTGCTACTGTTTGGGCTGCTGTTGCCTGTTGATGTCACACTGACAGCTTTGATTGTGTGCCAGTCTAGTTGGATTTTTCTCATTCACATCCGAAAAGTGCTGGCCCTCCACTTTTCAATACATAAAGCTCTAACTGCTGTGTTTGGCCTCTGTACATCAGAGTCACTTTCAGTTTGCCTTTGGGAGACATCTTTGGCCTTACTGAGGTTTTCTCCCATAGTATCTTAGAAAAGTCTACTGTAGTCAGCCTCTGGAATTAGGGATAAAGCTGACCCAGTATCCAGCTCCATTTTCAGTTTACACTGGACACATCTATTGTGATCCATATGATTTTGTCATCTGCTTCAGTTATACTATGCAGTTCTAGGTGTGACAGTTCACCTTTGTCAGACTCTGTTGCCTGTTTCACATTTGGTCACTTTATGCATTTGCTCAGTTTTGTGTGTGAAACTCTTCACCCCCTGTGGTTTTTCTCTATGGTTGTGCTTTTTGTCTGACTTTCCCACTCTCTCTCTCTCTGTGACCTTGTCTGTGACACTATCTGCACACTTGTTCCTTGAAACTACAGAAATTTGCATCATGGGAGAATTTGCCACATGGATAATTTTTTGGCTTTTTAGGGACATTTTGCGCATTTCACATTCTAGACTCCTTTTCTGTAGTTCTGCTGCAGTCTCTAACAATATTGCAAAGGTCTACGCCTGCTTTAAGGTTACGTGCCTTTCTGCCAGCAACCTTGTTGATGCATCCCACATACAAGCCTCTCCTTCGATGCATCAGAAAGTCCAGCTCTGAAGTCACAGTACTGGGAAAGTTTGCACAGTTCTGCAGTGTATTCAGAAAAAGGGGAGGGAGGGAGGGAGAGAGGGGAGAGAGAGAGAGAGGGAGGGAGGAGAGAGAGAGAGAGAGGGAGGAGAGAGAGAGGGAGGGAGGAGAGAGAGAGGGAGGGAGGAGAGAGAGAGGGAGGGAGGAGAGAGAGAGGGAGGGAGGAGAGGGGGAGGAGAGAGGGGGGAGGAGAGAGGGGGGAGGAGAGAGGGGGGAGGAGAGAGGGGGGAGGAGAGAGGGGGAGGAGAGAGGGGGAGGAGAGAGGGGGGAGGAGAGAGGGGGGAGGAGAGAGGGGGAGGAGAGAGGGGGAGGAGAGAGGGGGGAGGAGAGAAAGGGGGGAGGAGAGAGAGGGGGGAAGAGAGAGAGCGGGGGAGGAGAGGGAAAGGGAGAGGAGGGGGGAACAGATGAGAGAGAACAATGCGCAGGAGAAAGACTTTGCAACTATGGGGAGTGACATGCTTCAGGTAATTTAAATAATGTAAGACTTTTGATTTTGTCTTTAGAGCTTTGCTTAAACATCTCTGTTGATGACTTATGTTAAGCAGTACACTCAGACCCTGCAGAACGCCACCCTGTCAGCGCTGAGACATTACAATGCGGCTATTCAATTCTTTATAGAAAATTTTTTAAATGACAAAAAATCATTCTAAACAACACTTAAAACTTCTCAAAAGCAGCCGCCCTTACAGTAAACATTCAAACAGCCACTCACAGCCAATCACGCACTGCCTCCATTGTGTGTGTAAATGTTCTTGCTCCCTCACCAATTTGTTCCATTTTTTTTCACCTGCGATATCTGGAAAACTGCCTGCAGCTTCCAGTGAGAATTGTACATCTAAGATGTCTGGAAAGAAGATTAGCATGGATGTGACACTGCAGGTGATATGGCATTTGGAAGCTGGTGAGTATCAGGTTCCTGCTGGCACCTCTTTGAAATTGGCTACATCGATGATCAGAACAATTGTAAAAAATGCAGGCAAGATAAAAGCTTCTGCAATGATGATCTCAAAGTTATCATCAATGAAGGTGACTCGTTCACAGAGCCATTTGCTTGAAAAAAAATGGAAAGTAGACTAAATATATGGGTGGCTGACCAAACGCAATGAAACACGCCCCTAATCCAGCTGATAATAATGGAAAAGGCATGCATTTTCAATCATATTCAAGAAGACGAAAATACGTTGGTAACATTCACAGGCAGCAGATAGATTTAAACAGTGCAGCAGCCTCCATAACGTACGTATCTCTGGTGAAGTGGCGAGCGCAGACAGCAAGTCAGCCCAGGATTTTCCACCAACAGTGAAGGCCATAATCAAAAAGGATGATTATCCTCCCAAGTTTGTCTTCAATATGGGTGAAACGAGCCTATTTTGGAAAAGAATGCCTTCTCGTACTTTCATCTCCCAAGAAGAGAAACATGCATCTGGGTTTAAGGCTGCAAAGGACTGGTTAACTCTCTTGCTAGGAGGCAATGCTAAAGAGGACTTTTCAGTTAAAGCTTATGATTGTGTATCTCTCTGAAACGCCACGAGCAATGAAAGGCATTTTAAAGTCAAGTCTGCCAGTGATTAGGAAATCAAACAAGAAAGCCTGGGTGAGGATTGATTTTTTCAAAATTGGCTTGTTTCACATTTTTGTCCAGCAGTGAAGCAGTATTGTGAGGAGCATCACTTTGAACGTAAAGCATTATTGGTGCTTAATAACGCCTCAGGCCACCATCAGAATCTTGATATGCTTTGGACCTGCATTTCTGTAGAAGTGATTTACCTTCCATCCAATGCCATTTCATTATTCCAACCAATGGATCAAGGAGTAGTATTGAATTTTAATCAGGCACACATGTCCATTTACGTAATGTTATAATGACCCCACGTATCATGGATTTACACAGTCCGCCATCTCCAAGGAACAGATCCTCAGTGTTAAGGGGGGTCCCGGGTGTACCAGGGGCAGGGCTCAGGTAGTAATCAACCAATGCATCACTTCTAGTAAGCTTATGCATTTCATTCGAAGGCACAAGTTGTCCTTGGTTTGATTTTATATAAGGGCATGGGAAAAAAACCAAAATAAAATGCGTAAGTAAACTATTGGGACCAGTTTGACTGTAAATGAATTTATAAATAAACCTACAGTGAAAACTACTTCCCATAAAATTTGACCGTTTAGTTTTAACAAATACTAACATGTAGTTAAATTGAATCAATATTTACACTCCTGCTGTTTCAACATTTTTTAAAAGCAGCTTTATTTTAATGATACTCAAAAAGTCCAATTGTGAGGAAACAACTCTGTGGCATCCAAAAAGTGCTGACTATCTAACCGTAATTGCCATTAATTTCCACACGGGGACGTTTAACCCTCCCTGAGTGCTCAGCAAAATTTTAAGCTCAGAGCAAAATCTGTTCAGAGTCGTATGTCGGAGGGTGTACGGTGGGTGAGAAAGGATATGTAGGGGCATTGTTTTTAAAATGGATTTTCGGTCTAGCTTGCAAAAGGACAGCAGCTGGGGAAACAAAATAGGAATAAAGGGTGAGTGGTGCTGATCTATTTATTGAGGTACAGGGTGAAACAGGCCCTTCCAGCCCTTCAAGCTGTGCCACCCAGCAACTCACAATTTAACCCTAGGACGATTTACTAGCCAATATGTCTTTGGACTGTGGGAGGAAACCGGAGCACCTGGAGGAAATCCACGCGAGAATGTACAAGCTCCTTACAGGCAGTGGCGGGAATTGAACCTTGGTCACCTGGACTGTAGAGTGTTGTGCTAACCGCTATGCTACCATGCCTACAGTTGGTGATCAGGTATGGGGTCTGGATAAGAACGATATTTTGCAGGGAAGAGCAGGGCGGTTCCTGTGTAACTGGGAGTGGGGTAAGGAGAGCCGACGGTGTGAGGAGCAGATAGTCAGCTGGTGGTTCGGACGAGCCGATGGCACTCCCAGTAAGGAACAAGTACTTTGTGGAGAAGCAGCAAGGGTGCTGTGCATCAGAGCACTGGTGAGCAATCTGAAGCCAGCAGACTGGGCTGGTGACTGATAGTTGGAGGAGATGTTGGTTGTGGAAGGAAGCAAAACTTAGCTGGGGGACAGCTGATGCTGGACAGCGGAGATCAGAAGTTAGTTCATGATGTGGGCCTGTTAGTGGTCTGAGATGGAGCTGACAGTTCCCGGGGTAAAAGCAAGTGTCAATCTGGAGTCAGAATTTAGGGTAGTGGGGAAAGGGTGCTAGAGCTATTGTCATAGAAAACTACAGCACAGAAATGGCCCTTTAGCCCATCTAGTTCATGCTAACCTATTTATTCTGCCTAATTCCATCAGTCTGCACACGGACCATAGCTCCCCCCCCCCCAATACCCCCATGTACCACTCTAAACTTCTCTTAAATGTTAAAATCAAAATTGCATATACCACCTGTGGTGGCAGCTCAATTCACACTTTCACTACCCTCTGGGTGAAGAAGTTTCCCCTTATGTTCCCCTTAAATATTTCACCTCTCACCCTTAGCCCATGACCTATAATTGTTGTCTCATCCAACCTCAGTGGAAAAAGCCTGCCTGCATTTACCCTATCTATACCCCTGCTTATTTTGTATAACTTATCAAATCTCCTCTTAATCTTCTGTGTTCTATGTGATAAAAAGTGCTAACCTATTCAACCTTTCCTTATAAATAGGTCCTCCAGACCCGACAATATCCTTGTAAATTTTCTTCGCACACTTTCAATGTTCGGATGCTGTTCATAAACTTCAGTTCAGCATTCAACACAATCATCCCTCAGAAACTGATTGGAAAGCTGAGCCTACTGGGCCTGAACACCTCCCTCTGCAACTGGATCCTAGACTTCCTGACTGGGAGACCTCAGTCAGTCCAGATCGGGAGCAGCATCTCTAATACCATCACACTGAGCATGGGGACTCCCTAGGGCTGCGTGCTCAGTCCACTGCTGTTCACTCTGCTGACCCACGACTGTGCTGCAACACACAGCTCGAACCACATCATCAAGTTCGCCGATGACACGACCGTGCTGGGTCTCATCAGCAAGAACGACGAGTCAGCTTACAGAGAGGAGGTGCAGCAGCTAACGGACTGGTGCAGAGCCAACAACCTGTCTCTGAATGTGAACAAAACAAAAGAGATCGTTGTTGACTTCAGGAGGGCAACTCGACTGCTCCCCGCTGAACATCGACGGCTCCTTGGTAGAGATCCTAAAGAGCACCAAGTTTCTTGGTGTTCACCTGTCGGAGAATCTCACCTGATCCCTCAACACCAGCTCCATAGCAAAGAAAGCCCAGCAGCGTCTCTACTTTCTGCGAAGGCTGAGGAAAGTCCATCTCCCACCCCCCATCCTCATCACATTCTACAGGGGTTGTATTGAGAGCATCCTGAGCAGCTGCTTCACTGCCTGGTTCGCAAATTGCACCATCTCGGAACGCAAGACCCTGCAGCGGATAGTGAGGTCAGCTGAGAAGATCATCGGGGTCTCTCTTCCCGCCATCATGGGCATTTACACTACATGCTGCATCTGTAAAGCAAACAGCATTATGAAGGACCCCATGCACCCCTCATATAATCTCTTCTCCCTCCTGCCGTCTGGGAAAAGGCTTATTTATTGTACTGCCTGCACTGTTTTTGTGCACTTTATGCAGTCCTGTGTAGGTCTGTAGTCTAGTGTAGCTTTCTCTGTGTTGTTTTTTTTTACGTAGTTCAGTCTAGTTTTTGTACTGTGTCATGTAACACCATGGTCCTGAAAAACGTTGTCTCATTTTTACTATGCACTGTACCAGCAGTTATGGTCAAAATGACAATAAAACTGACTTGACTTGACTTATTTGCATCTTTCCTGTAGGTAGGTGACCAAGACTGCACACAATATTCCAAATTGGGCCTCACCAACATCTTATATTACTTCAACATACCAACCCATCTCCTGTACTCAATACTTTGATTTATGAAGGCCAATGTGCCAAAAGCTTTCTTTACGACCCTATCAACCTTCAAGATGGCGGTGCGACACAGCTTGCAGTGGCCACTCTGGAGCTGATATGTTATTTGTTAATTGCTATTTGTTAAGCGGGGTGCCGTGCACAATCCTAATCTAATGAAAAACGGACTTGGGAGCACGGAGCACGGAGGAACACCTGGAAATCTCCAGGAAGGCCCTCTTCATTGCTGCTGCTGCTGTGAGGTCCGGGTCTCTGCTGAGAAGAACAGTCCCCCAGTCCTTGGGGTCGCGTTGCCAGTGGCCGTTGGCGGGGGCGTCTTAATACGCTCGGCAGAGGATGGTGCTCGGAAAAGCTGTGCCGGAGGGGATGATCGGAGGCTTGGAGGTTTGACGGACTCAGAGTCTGCTGCGGTCAGGTCACTTTCACTGTGTGCAGTGTCTGCGAGGCTGAGTCGGGCGGTGCTGTGGAAGTCCATAGCGGGGGTATTCCCTTCTGCCGCCGGCATGAGATGACGAGTCAATCGGGACCCTGAGGACTTGTGGAGACCGTGTGGTGGTTTCTTTTGAACTTATAGTCTTTTACATATTTGGACTATTTTTACTGTGCCCATGGTCTGTTTTTTTTTATCAATTATGGTATTGTTTGCATTGTTGTAACTATGTGGTTTTGTGCAGGTCTTGTAGCTTTAGTTTTTGGTCTTGTTTTGTCTGGTGGATTTGGAGTTCCTTTCCGGGGAACGCGCTAAGATGGTAGCACGATATTAATACGCAGCAGCCTCTCCGGACTCTGGATGCAAACGTTATGTGGATTTTCTGGTGTAGTCTATTTTGTCATGTGCTTTGTTGATATCATTCTGGAGGAACGTTGTCTCATTTTTTAACTGCATTGCATTTGTGGTTTTTAAATGACAATAAACTGAATCTGAATCTGAACCTGTGATGCCACTTTCAATGAATTATGGGCCAGTATTCCCAGATTACTTTGTTCTACTGCACTCCTCAGTGCCCTAATGCTCACTGTGCAAAACCTACCCTGGCTGATCTTATTGAAATGCAACACCACACACTGGTCTGCACTAAATTCCATCCGCCATTTTTTCAGCCCATTTTTCCAGCTGGTCCAGATCCCACTGCAAGCTTTGATAGTCTTCCTTACTGTCCACTACATCCCCAATCTTGGTGTTATCTGCAAATTTGCTGATCCAGTTAATGACATAATCATCCAGATTGCTGATGTAGATGACAAACAACAATGCACCCAGCACCGATTCCTGTGATCTCTAGTCACAGGCCTCGAGTCAAGAGAGGCCACTATCTACTGTCACTCTCGGGCTTCTCCCACAAAGCCAATGTCTAATCCAATTTACTACCTCACCTTGAATGCCAAGCAACTGAACTTTCCGGACCAGCCTTCCATTCAGGGACTTGTCAAATGTCTTGCTTAAGTCCACACCTGCTGCCTTGCCTTCATCAATTTTCCTGGTAATTTCTTCAAAAAAACTATAAAATTGGTTAGACATGACTTACCACGCACAAAGCCATGCTATCACTAATCAGTCCATGTCTATTCGAATACTTATCTGTCTGGTCCCTTAGAATACCTTCCAATAACTTTCCCACTACTGATGTCAGGCTCACCAGCCTATAATTTCCTGGTTTATTCTTACAGCCTTTCTTAAACAATGGAATGACATTAGCTATCCTCTAATCCTCTGGTACATCACCTGTCACTATGGATGATTTAAATATTACTGCTAGGGCCCTGGAAATTGCTGCACTTGTTTCCCACAGGGTCCAAAAGTAAACCTTGTCAGAACCCTGGGATTTATCTTGCCTGATTTGCCTCAGGGTAGCAAACACCTCCTCCTCTGTAATCTCTACAGGGCCCACTTCTATTGACTCTGTATCCGCCTCCTGAGTACATAATGAAATAACAAATCCTTTTAAGATCTCCCCCAATCCCTTTTTGCTTCACAACATCAAGGGCCGAAGGGCCCATACTGTGCTGTGATGTTCTAGTATTCTAGATTACCATTCTGATCTTCCAGAGGATCCATTTTGTCCTTTATAACTCTTTTGCTCTTAACGTAGCTGTAGAAGCCCTTTGGATTCTCCTTCACCTTGTCTGCTAGAGCAACCTCATGCCTTCTTTTGCCCTCCTGATTGCTTTCTTAAGTGTTCTCTTGCATTTCTTCTACTCCTCTATAACTCATTTGTTCTTGCCTGCCTATACCTGCTACATACCACCTTTTTTTTTACTCAACCATGGCCTCAATATATCTTGAAAATCAAGGTTCCCTAAACCTGTTACCTTTGTCGTTTATTCTGACAGGTACATACATGTTTTGTGCTCTCAAAATTTCACATTTGAAGGCCTCTTAGTTAACAAGTACCCCTTTGCCAGAAAACAGCCTGTCCCAATCACACTTGCCAGATCCTTTCCGATACCATCAAAATTGACCTTTCTCCAATTTAGAATTTCAACCCGAAGACCAGAATTATCCTTTTCCCTAATTACCTTGACACTAGTGGCATTATGATCACTAGATGCAAAGCATTCCCCTACACAAAATTCTGTCACCTTCCCTGTCTCATTCCCTACTAGGAGATAAAGCATTGCAAACTCTATTGTTAGGATTTCTCTGTATTGATTAAAGAAACTTTCCTGGACACATTTGATAAACTCTATTCTTTTTAGTCCTTTTACATGTGGAAAGTTGAAATGTTTAGTCCCCATCAACGTGTGGAAAGTTAAAATCACTTAGTATCACATTCTGGGCTCCAAACAGTCCTTCCACTTCACACTCGAATCTTCTGGCATCGTCTATTATGTCCAGTGCTCCCAATGCAGCCTCCTCTACATTGCTGAGACCGGTCTTAAATTGGGAGACCGCTCCATTTGCCAAAAGCAGAACTTATTGGTGGCCAAACATTTTAATTCCAAAAATTATTCCCCCCCTCACTGCCCCCTTCTTCAATTCCCTACTCTGGCCTTTTACCTCTTCTCACTTCCCTATTACTTCCCCCTGGGCACCCTCTCCCTCCCTTTCTGCTGTGTTCCAATCTCTTCTCCTATCCGATTCCTTCTTCTCCAGCCCTTTCCCTTTCCCACCCTCCTGGCTTCACCCATCTCCTTCTATTTAGTCTCCTATCCTCTCCCCACCTCATCTTTTTATTCTGGTGTATTCCTCTTCCTTTCCAGTACTGAAGAAGAGTCTTGGCCCGAAACATCTACTTTTGACTCTTTTCCATAGTTGCTGCCTTACCTGCTGTGTTCCTTCAGCATTTTGTGTGTGTTACTATCACAACCTTATATTTCTTGGAACAGTCTGTGATCTCTTTGCAAATTTGTTTCCTAAATCCTACAGACTGTTGGGTGGTCTATAATATAGCCGCATTAATATGCCTGTCTTACTCCTCAGTTCCATCCATAAAGCCTCACGAGTTTTCCCGCGTGTCCTGACTGAGCACAGCCATGTCATTTTCCCTGACTAGTAATGCCACCCTTCACCCTTTAACCCCTTCCACTCTATCACATCTAAAACAATGGTATGCCAGAGTATTGAGCTGCCAGACCTGCCCCTCTTTGCAACCAAGTTCATAACAAGCAGCTTGTGATAGGGGTTGAAATTTACTGGGGAGTTTGTTCAGCCAGTGAGGATATATTGTAGGGCTGTAAAGATTATCTTAGGTGTTCAGATCTACCTAACTCCAGCTCCATCACTCTTCCAAAACCTGCACAACCTAATCCACATGGGTTAAAAGCAGGCAGTCTCATTTATAGCACTTAAATCATCACTCACTGGTTTCCTAGAGACAGAATGCCTCTTGTGTGCTGCCTCAGTTAGAAACAGACGAAGGAAGGTTTCATAAAATTTTGGTTCCATTTTGCATTTACATGTTAAGATACAGCCCTATGACTGAGTTCTGAGAACTCGATTACTTATTCTGCTAAAATCACAATGGTGGGTATTAAATGTTAGGCGTTTAATAAAAAAAAAATCCCCAGATGCAGTTCTTTAAATGAGAAGATTGGTGGAGCTATCAGGTGCAGGTTGATGAATGTGTTGTGGTTGGTGGCTATCAATAGTGTGTAAAAATGAGTGGAAAATGAATCTGTGATTTAAAGCTTATGAACCACAATCACTTAAATTATTATTTTCCAAAGTGCCTAAGGAACAAAATACAAAATAATAAAATATTTAACAATTATCAATCTACAACAAAGGTGTACTCAAGTTGGATGGACATGTACTTGGTACTGAGACTGTAGAAATCCAATGGTTATGCAGAATGCTCTGGGAGTACACTCCGTGGCCACTTTATTAGGTACGTCCTAAAGTAGTCATTGAGTGTATGCTTATGGTCTTCTGGGCTGAAGCTCATCCACTTCAATCTGAACAAAGATGCTCTTCTGCATACCATTATTGTACCCATGATTCTTTTGAGTTACTCTTGCCTTCCAATCAGCTTGAACCAGTATGGCTATTTTCCTCCAAGCTCTCTTATTAACAAGATATTTTTACTCACAGAACTGCCATTCATTAGATTTTTTTTGTTTTTCACTCCATTGTCTGTAAATTCTAGACACAGTTGTGCATGATAACCCCAGGAGATCAGTGGCTTCAGAGATACTCAAAGCAGCACTAACAATCATTACATGGTCAGTCACTTAGATCACATTTCTTCCACATGATTGGCTGTTTCGATATTTGCATTAGCGAGCATGTGTGACTAAAAAAAAGTGGCCATTGGGTGTATAACCGTGTACTTAAATTTAAGGATTTGGTAGTAAAGACTACATTACAGCTTTTGGAGTCTAAGCTTATGATTGTCAGATTTGTCACCACTCTATTAATCTGAAATCAGTCATTTTTCACAGGATGTCCAATACATGAAGATTTTATGCATGTAGTTTACATCTATACACTTCAGTTGCTCGTGGGTGGCCTTACAATTCTTGGAGCTTCTTATGTAAGATAAAAACCACAATTATGGGATATTTAGAAACAGGAGGATCTACTTTTAAATAATCAAAGCAACACTGTCTGTGGACTGCAGTTAGGTGTAAAGTAATCAGCTTTCTGTGATCACATCTCAGAAACACATACAACTAACATTGACAACAGTTTTGAAGGTGACACACTCAAGAAATGGTGTATATACTGTCTATATGAGTCTCAATGTTGGGAAGATGAATATTTAAAAGATAAAAATTTGAAACTTTTTTTTGATTTGATTACAAAGCCAGACTTCAGCAATATTCCCTTGACTCAAATGTTACTGATATCTTTTGGGGCGATGTTGAATACACTCACAAATGACCCACTCCCAGAGCTGGGAGAAGAAGGGGATAAACGTTGGCAATTAACAAACCTTAACCCATATCACTTCTTCCATACCTCCTGCTATTTTGAAGGTGGTCTGGTGGGTAGACTTTTGAACATACTGCTTTGGAGAGGCAGGATACCTCTATTTAAAATTAAATCTGGCTCAGGTTGTACACTTGGAGTCAGATTTAAAGGTAACATTTGCCATGCATTAGGAATGGAAGCATGAGATGTAGTTGCAGAATGGAAAAAACATTTTAGAGCATCCTTCCTGAATCTAGAAATGCATTCAACCAAACGCTCACCTTTCCTTATTCCAAAAGATCACCTTTATCACTGGTTTGATTTGCTGTTGTTAATTACTTGAAACTGTCTTTCAATCTCCAGGCTGTTCCACTATCCCCATCCTTGATGATCTGTTGCCCAAATTTGGATGAGCTTCCTGCTCTCCCACTCACTGATCTCTCCTTCAGTAGAGCTGGGCTTTGATCCACTTCCCAACACTCACTAAGCATGTATCCCTTTCAAATCAGTGTTGACATGCTGCTGGCCTTTCCTGCTCTGCATGAGAAATTATAATGATAGTTTGCTCTTAACATCAGAAGGACCTTCATATCTCAAGGCTTCCTCCCTCCCTTCCTATCAACCAATTATAAATATCAGGGTCCAGTGAAATGGCAATATCTGCAAACAGATATGCACAATTCAGCTCTTACCTTCTTCTGGACCGGGAGTAATATTAGCCTTAATCTCAGGGCCAAAGGTATAGGTTTTGGCTTGGACATGGAAGCAGTATGGTACTCCTTTAAACAGATCCCGAACCTTCAGCCACCGTTGATTGTTGCCTCGAAGATCAACTGTCACCACTTTACTCACACCTGATCAAATCGAGAAAAAGTAAACAAAGGTGTTCCAAAATAAATGTTCCACAAACTACACTAGAACTGTACAAAGATGATACTTGTCAACAACCTGCTGTTCAAAAATTGGTCCAGCTTCTTAAAATGGATTCAAAACTTTGTAGGAGTAATTTAAATATTGAATGACAGTGTGAAATAGGGCAAAGTAATGAATCATTTTTTGTCATCTCAAATCTCCTGTCTTTACCCTGTCACAGGCCCTCATTTTCACTGCCTTCTCCCTGCCATCTTCCTCTACATCTTAAAAGCTGGTTACCTCAAATTTATTGCAGTTCTAGTGTATGGATAGTGCATGTTAATTCAAGATGATGCCTCCTGACCCGCTGAACATTTCCATTTTTTTGGTCGTAATATTTCTGATTTCCAACGTCCCTGATTTTTGCTATTATAATGACCTTAGGCTGCCAATTTGAATAATTGGCTGAAACTAGAGCTATCTTCAGGTAAAAATTATTGGAAAGATAATAGAGACACAATCTGTTCCAGTGACCCAGTTTGTTGCAGGTCACCCCGCTGTAATGCTGGCACAGTCTGTCTCTCTCCACTAGCATGGCCTGAACATCTGGGTACTTCTTACAACTCTACAGTTTGCAGCTATTAATTCTCTTAATTGTGTCCTCTCTGACAGCAATCATTTCATAGATTTTATATTCTTTAGTTAGCATTTTCTGTTCATACTGACCTATCATTGGATGACTTCATCTATTATTTATCCCCACAGAATCCCTGCTTTCACCTTATCAGATATATTCCATTTGTCCCATCCTTCTTCACTTATCCTCCCGTCAACTTAAAACTGACTTATTTCCCCGTTCTGAAATAGGGCCATTGAAATGAACTTTTAACTTTGTTTCTCTTTCCATAAACTTTGCCTGAAATGCAGAGTTTTCTCTTTTCTATTTCTACTCTGTTTTTCATATCTCGCTCAGTTTCGGTGTCTTCTTTGTACCTTGTACAGCTTCCAGTGGCTCGTAGACCAGTCTGTATCCCCTGAGGACTCCATTGGGCATAGCTGGCTCTCCCCACAACACTTTCAATGTAGTGGTCGTAACTTCTGTAAACGTAATGAAACTGGGAGCACCTGGAGCTGTTGTGGAAGAAAAAAAACAAGAGAGACAAAGAAATATTAAACACTTTTGCTTTTATATATTCATGGCTCACCTTCAGTTTTGACGTGTCCTAGTGGGGAGATTTGCTGGAGCTGTTGGGAAGGGTTTTAAACTAGATTGGAGGGCAAGGTGGTTTAGGAACCAGAGTGAAAGGTTAGAGGACAGGACCTTTGGTGTAAAGGCAGACACAACGTGGTAGAGAGATAGTGAGGAAGTATAAGCAGTCAAAAGGACATAATTATAGGCAGTTCGTTGGGTTGAAATATGGCTAGTGCAGAGAGTATCAGGAACAAGGGTGATGAACTTAGAGCATGGATCAGTAATGGAACTATAATGTTGTGGCCATTACAGAGCTTCGGCTGTCACAAGGGCAGGAATGGCTGCTGGATACGGATAGAATTCAATTTATTTCTCACATCCTTCACATACACGAGGAGTAAAAATCCTTACGTTATGTCTCTGTCTAAATGTGCAATTTATAGTAATTTGTAATAAATAGTAGGTACAACAGAACTGTCAATATAGCTTGGAAATACAACTGTGTCAGCCTGTATTAACCAGTCTGATGGCCTGGTGGTAGAAGCTGTCCCAGAGCCTGTTGGTCCTGGCTTTAATGCTGTGGTACCGTTTCCCGGATGGTAGCAGCTGGAACAGTTTGTGGTTGGGATGACTCGGGTCCCCAATGATCCTTCGGGCCCTTTTTACGCACGCGTTGCTGTAAATGTCCTGAATAATGGTAAGTTCACATCCACAGATGCGATTGAGGGAAGTACAGTTCCCATACCAGGCAGTGATACAGTCAGTCAGGATGCTCTCTATTGTGCCCCTGTAGAAAGTCCTTAGGTATTCTAGGGTTTAGATGTTTCAACAGGGACAGGAAGGGAATCAAAAGAGGTGGGAGAAATTGCTAATCAGGGATAGCGTCACAACTATAGAAAGGGAAGACATTGTGTAAGTATCATCTACTGAACTCAGAAAAACAGAAGTTGCAATCACTCTATTTGAACAATTCTACAGACTCTCCCCCTCCCCTTAACATCAGGGACACCGCAGACTAGATCAGGAGGCAGATTAGGAAGAAGTGCAAAAATAACAGGGTTGTTGGCATGGGTAACTTCAACTTCACTAATACTAATTCGCTCCTCCTTAGTGCAACAGGTTTAGGTGGGACAGAATTTGTTAGGTGAGTTAGATATGGAACAAGCTAAGATGATGAGAAGCCATTCTGGATCTAGTACCAGTTGATGAATGTGGTCAGGTGACGGATTTCAGTGACAGTGACCACAACTCCCTGACCTTCAAATAATATTGAATAAGGACAGGAACAGACGGTATAGTAAAGTATTTAACTATCATGCTATTGGGCAGAAATTTGGAAGCGTAAATTGGGAACACATATTCTCCAGGAAATATACAACAGAATAGTGGAAATTATTTAGGAAGCAGTGCATGGGGTTCTGGATAGGTCTGTCCTTTTGAGGTAGGAAACGATGGTAGGATGAAGGAACTGTGGTTGACAAGAAAGATTGAGCATTTACTGAAGAGCACAAAGGAAGCATACTTCACATTTACAAAGCAAATATCAGACAATGGTCTTAAGAGTTATAAGGCAGCTATTAAAAATAGACAATCGGCAGATAATGTAACCCGGTTACTTAGCATAATTCAATTGGCACAAAAGAGGGAGGAAATGAGTGTGGCAGTTGCTTTAGATGCAGAAAAAGCATTTGATAGATTGGAATGGGATTTTTTATTTAAGGTATTGGAAAAATATGGATTAGGATACTCCTAATCCATATTTTTCCAATACCTTAAATAAAAAATACTCCTTTATAAAATGGATTAAATTCTTAAATACTAATCTCAAAGCTAAAGTAGTGACAAGTAGTCAAATTTCAACACCATTTCAGTTAACAAGGTCAACTAGGCAAGGTTGTCCATTATCGCCTGCTTTATTTGTGTTGGCGATAGAACCATTAGCTGAATTAATTAGAATGGACCCAGATATTAAGGGTTTCAGAGTTAACCAGGAGAAATACAAGATTAACTTATTTGCTGATGATGTTCTGCTTTATTTAACAAACCCATTGTACTCGTTGCGTAAATTATCCTCTAGATTAGAAGAATATGGGAAAATATCAGGCTACAAAATAAATTGGGATAAAAGTGAAATTTTACCTCTTACTAAAGGAGATTATAGTCAATGTCAATTAATAACTCGATTTAGATGGCTGATAAACGGTATAAAATACTTAGGTATAAGAGTTGATAATGATATAAAGAACTTATATAAATTAAATTATTTACCATTATTGAAAAAAATTCAAGAAGATCTTGATAAATGGATGATATTACCAATAACATTAGTAGGTAGAGTAAATACCGTAAAAATGAATATATTCTCTAGATTACAATACTTATTCCAATCACTACCAATACAACTACCCCAGAAGTTTTTTCAAGAGTTAAATAAATATGTGAGGAAGTTCCTTTGGAAAGGTAAGATGTCAAGAATATCGTTGGAAAAATTGACATGGAAATTTGATCTAGGAGGGTTACAACTTCCAAATTTTAAGAATTATTATAAAGCAAATCAACTTAGATTTATTGCATCTTTTTTTGATAAAGATAAACTGGCATGGATTAGAATAGAACTAGATAAAATAGGAGAAAATACACCAGACGATTTTATATATAAATGGGAATCTAAATGGATATGGGAAAAGAAAGAATCTCCTATATTAAAACATTTGATTGATTTATGGAATAAAATAAATGTTGATGATGAAATAAGGAATTCTTTATTAGCAAAGAGATCTTTAATTCAAAATAGACTTATTCCTTTTACAATGGATAATCAACTTTTATATAATTGGTTTCAAAAAGGAATTAGATATATAGGAGATTGTTTTGAAGGAGGTATATTAATGTCATTTGATCAATTAAAGAATAAATATAAAATATCAAACAACAAACACTCTTTTTTGTTACTTCCAATTAAGGGCTTATTTAAGAGAAAAATTGGGTCAAACAATGTTATTGCCGAAATCTAATGAAATAGAAACTTTAATTCAGAAAGGACAAACTAAAAAATTTATTTCTTGTATGTACAGTTTGATTCAAAAACAGGCAATTAAACAAGGAATCCATAAGTCAAGACAAAAATGGGAAACTGACTTGAATATTAAAATTGAAGAAACAAATTGGTCAAGACTATGTCTTGATAGTATGACAAATACAATAAATGTCCGGTTAAGATTAGAGCAATATAATTTTTTACATCACTTATATATTACACCACAAAAAATAAATAAATTAAACCCAAATTTATCTGTTCAATGTTTCCGATGTAACCAAGAAATTGGTACTTTTTTACATTCTACTTGGTCTTGTTCTAAAATTCAACCTTTAACAAAGGTTTGTTTTAACAAATTTAGGAGTTTTACTGGAACAAATTATTGGAACACAACTTGCACATAACCCAATATTATTTTTATTAGGTGATATTGAAGGGATAAAACCGAAACCCAAATTGAATAAATATCAGAAAGAATTCATAAAAATTGCACTGACAGTAGCCAAAAAGGCTATTGCAGTTACTTGGAAATCGGATTCATACTTAAGTATAGATCGTTGGAAGAATGAAATTTCCAGCTGTATTCCACTTGAAAAAATTACTTATAATTTAAGAGATAAATATGAAACATTTTTGAAAATTTGGCGCCCTTATTTACAAAAGACAGGATTAAATATATAGGTGCTCCGAAGATAAAATAATTGGTTATTTGGGGAAAGAAATAAATATATTTACAAAAGTTATGATGAACTCTGTGGAGCATGTGGGGATCTTCCAATATCCAGGCATTTTTTTTCTTTTCTTCTATAGGGATGTTAGGGGGGAGGGGTTAAGGGGAGGGGGGAAGGGTAGATAATTTTTTTTTCTTTCTGTAATCATTTGAAAAGTCAATAAAAAAATTTAAAAAAAAAGTTATAAGGCAGCCAGGGAACAACTTAAGAAAGGAATCAGGAAAGCTAAAAGGGGAATGAGAAAGTCTTTGTGAGTAGGATTAGAGAAAACCTCAAGGCATTCTACACATACGTGAAGAACAGCAGGATGACTAGAGTGAGAATAGGACTGATCATGGATAAAGAAGGAAACCAGCACTGGGCGTCAGAGGAGGACCTTAATGAATACTTTGCTTGAGTATTCAGAAGTTGACAAATGTGAAGTAAGCTCAGAAAAGAGTAATGTGCTGGAACAGGTCGAGGTTAAGAAAGAGGCTGTGTTGGAACTTTTGAAAAGCATCAAGATAGAGTAAACCCTGGGGCCAGACAGGATATTATCCAAGTGTCTATGGGAAGTGAGGGATGAGATTGCTGGTGCACTAATAATGATCTTTGTGTCCTCACTGGCCACAGGAGTAGTACCAAAATATTGGAGGATAACAAATATTATTCCTTTGTTCCAGAAAGGCAATAGGAATAATCCTTAAAATTATAGACCTGTGAGTCTTACATCACTGCTAGGCAAACTATTGGAGAGAATTCTTAGAGACAGGTTGAGTGTTTGGAGAAGCATAGACTGACTAGGGATTGTCAGTGTGAATTTATGAGGGACAGATTGTGCCTCATGAGTCTGATGAAGTGACAAAACTAGTTGATGAAGGTAGAGCGATGGATGTGGTGTTTATGTACTTTAGCATGGTGTTTAACAAGGCCCACGAGGCAGGCTCATTCAGAAAATCAGAAGGCATGACTTCTACGTAAACTTTGCTTTATGGATTCAGAATTGGCTTGCCCACAGAAGGCAGAAAGTGGACTTGTGTTGCCTTTATGGCAGTTATTTAGTTTATAATATTTTCGCTTAGTAATTCGTTTGTTAGCATTTTTTAGTTAAAGTTAGGATTGTTTAAGTAAATTCGTTGTCTGTGATATATCGCGGCATGCGATGACATCACATCCGGTTTCGCCGCGTCTTGTGGGAAAATACCGGTTTGGAGAAACGGGAAGGAGGGGGCTCACATGTGCGAGTCCAGCGCAAGAAAGGTTGTCTTCTACGCATTAGAAACACAGTGAAGCAACACTGTAAGTTCACGAGATAATCAATATGTTGGATTAAAATGTTAACGCTGATTCTGTTAAAAGTAACGACGGTCGATAAGGTTTATGTTTTTGTTAGTTAAAGAGTTGCGGATAGTTGTGTTGAGGTGTATTTAAAGCAGTCAATGGCGTAAGTAGATTCTGACTGTATGCTGCACTTTAATGTAGTTGTTGTAGTTTACTTTTGCAAGTATTTACGATGTAAATGTGATATCTAGAAGGAAACAAATACTGTACAAATCTTGTATTGTTTTATCAACAGTTTTCACCATACGTTAATGTGGAAGAGTGAACAGTAAATGGTTAATCTTACTGCGACCTTGTTTTCATTGACTACGGTTTACCTCGGTGTTTAGTTCGGCGTTCTGTTACACCCGAGCAAGAACATTACAGGACTTATTCAGCCCTGAAGTCAGTGACTAGTAATGTTCCACAGGAATCGATTCTGTGACCCCTGCTCTTTATGATATTTATAAACGACTCAGATGAGGAAGTGGATGGATGAGCTGGCAAGTTTGCAGATGACACAAAGGTTGGTGATGTTGTGGATACTGTAGAAGGTTGCCATAGGTTACTATGGGGCACTGACAGGATGCTGAAATTGGCTAAGAAGTGGCAGATCTGTCCTTTAATCTCCTGAGCGCGATTCCAGAAGAATCCTGAAAACACATTTTCAACTTCAAAAATTTGCACTGCCTGATTTCTTGTGCTCCCTGTTTATTCTATGTTCATCTTCCTCAGGAAGTAACTGCAATGTAGAGAATTCTTTGTATGTTGCATTTAGAAAGCATTAAGCTCATAGACCAAATCGCTTCCTTTGTGCAGTGCAACTTTGGTTTAGTACCAACAAATTAAACTCAGATTCTCATCACACGACAGTCCTAAGTAGACCTTTAATTTTTAGTTCTTAAACATGCATTGGAAAATAAAACAATGATAACTAGGAACATTTCTTTCCAGTTTTCATAATTTTATTTTGACTGTTACATAGCAACTTACAACCTAAAAAGAGACTAGTTGACACACTATGTCCAAAAAACAATTTTGGAGTTATTCAGACTATATGGAATTCCCATTTCGTCTCATCTTTTACAGCATCCAGATAAACTAAATGTTGTGATGGTATCTGCCTCCACAATCCTTGAAGGCAGAGATTCTAGATCTCCACCACTGAGAGATTTTTATTTGCTTACATTCTATCCAATACATCCATCTATTACTTACATCTATGGTATCCATTTGTAAACATCTCCAGGGATGGGTGTCTCTTGTTGGTCTACTTTTATATACTTTGATTAAATCTCTCCACAGCTTCCCCTTTTTTGAAGAAAACAATCACACCCTAAACCATCTAGACCAAATTTTACCATCCTTGGCACCACCTCAGAAAACCTCCATCTAATCTTTTACAGTAAACACTCAGCAATTGTTAGAAATTGAGACAGAAGACCATAAGACATAGGAGCAGAATTAAGAAATTCGGTCCACCAGGTCACCGGGTTTGCTCTGCCACTTAATCATGGCTGATCCATTTCCCTTTCAACCTCCTGCTTTCTCTACGTAACCTTTCATGCCCTGACTAATCAAGAACCTATCAAACTCCGCCTTAAATACACCCAGTGAACTGGTCTCCACAGCGTCTGTGGCAAAGAATTCGACAGACTCACAACCTTCTGGCCAAATCTTTATTCCAAATGGACATACCTCTATTCCAAGTCTGTGCCCTCTGGTCGTAGACTCTCCACTATATGAAACAGCCTCCCCACATCCACTCTATCTAGGCCATTTAACATTTAATAGGTTTCAATGATATCCCCCCAATTCTTCAAAATTCTAGCAAGTACAGGCTCAGAGTGATCAAACGCTCATCATACAGTAACCCTTCTGTTCCTGGAATCATTCTCATGAACCTCTCTGGACCCTTTCCAATGTCAGCACATCCTTTCTTAGACAAGGGGCCCAAAACTGCTCACAATACTCCAAGTCATTCCTTATAAAGCTTCAGCATTACATCCTTGCTTTAATATGCTAGACCACTCAAAATGACTACGAAAATTGCATTCGCCTTCCTCAACACTGACTCAACCTGCATAGTAACCGTTAAGGAATCCTGCACCAGGACCTCCTAGTCCATTTGCACCTTGGATTTGTGAATTTTCTCTTCATTTATAAAACAGTCTATGCTTTCATTCCTTCTACCAAAATATAAGACCATACATGTCCCTGCACCGAATTCCACCTGTCACATCTTTACCCATTCTCCTAATCTATCTAGGCCCTTCTGCAGCCTCACTACTCCCTCAACACTACCTGCCCCTTCACCTATATTCGTACCATCTGCAAACTTGGCCATCATCCAATTCATTGACATAAAATATAAAAAGAAACAGTCCTAACACTGACCCCAGCGGAAAACCACTTGTCATCGGCAGCCAATCAGAAAAGGATCTCTTTATTCCTACTCTGCCTCCTGCCAATCAGCCAATGTTCTATCCATGTTAATATCTTTCCTGTAATACTCTTATCTTGCTAAGCAGCCTCATGTATGGCACCTTATCAGAGGCCTTCTGAAAATCCAAGTCGACAACATCCACCAATTCTCCTTTGTTTATCGTCCTTGTTATTTCCTCAAATAATTCCAAAAGAATTGTCAGGCAAGATTTTCCATGAAGGAAATCACCCTGACTTTGGCCTATTTTGTCATGTGTCTACAAGTACCACAAAAAAACTCATCCTTAATAATTGACTCCCAACAACTTCCCAGTCACTGAGGTCAGGCTAACTGGCCAATAATTTCCTTTCTTGAAGAGTGGAGTGACATTTACAATTTCCCAGTCCAGAACCATTCCAGAATCTGGTGATTCTTCAAATATCACTACTGATGCCTTCACATTCAGCAACCTTTTTCACAACACTGGAGTGTAGTCCACTTGGTTAGGGTGACTTACCCAACTTCAGACCTTTCAGTTTCCCAAGCACCTTCACCCTAGCAATAACAACTACACTCATTTCTGCCCTCTGACACTATCGAACTTCCAGCATACTGCGAGTGTCTTCCACAGTGAAGGCTGAAGTAAAATACTTATTCAGTTCACATTCTATTGCCTTGTCTCCCATTACTACCTCTACAGCGTCATTTTGCAGCAGTCCTATTGCTACTCTTGCCTCTCTTTTGCTCTTTAAATATCTGAAAAAAAAACTTTTAGCATCCTCTTTAATATTATTGGCTACTTACCCTCATATTTCCTCTTTCCCTCCTTATGGCTTTTTAAGTTGCCTTCCGTTGGTTTTTAAAAGCTTCCCATTCCTCTAATGTCACACTAATTTTTGCCCTATTATATGCCCTCTCTTTGGTTTTACTTCCCCTTGTCAGCCAGAGTTGCATCACGCTGCCTTCAAAATACTGCTTCTTCTTTAGGATATCTATGCTACGCCTTCTGATTTGCTCCCAGAAACTGCTGCTCTGCTGTCATCCCTGGTAGTGTCCCCTTCCGGTCAACTATGCCCTGCTTCTCTCTCATGCCTCAATAATATCCTTTATCCACTATAATACTCATACAGCTGGCTTTAGCTTCTCCCTCTCAAAATGAAGGGTGAATTCTATATTATTATGATCATCGTCTCCTAAAGGTTCCTTTACCTTAAGCTCTCTAATCAAATCGGGTTCATTGCACAACATGTAATCAAGAATACCTGATCTTCTAGTGGGCTTAACCAAAAGCTACTTTAAAAAGCCACCTCATAGGCATTCTACAAATACTCTCTCTTGGGATCTAGCACCAACTTGATTTTCCCAATCTATCTGCATATTGAATTCCCCCATGACTTGTAACATTGCCCTTTTGACATACCTTTTTCTACCTCCAATTGTAATTTGTAGATTATATCCTGGCTAATGTTTAGAGGCCTGTATATAACTTCCAATAGGTTCTTTTTGCCCTTGCAGTTTCTTAACTTTATTCCACAATGATTCTACAGCTTCCGATCCTATGTCACCTCTTTCTAAGGATTTGATTGCACTTTTTACCAATAGAGCCATACCATCCCCTCTTACTACCTGCCTGTCCTTTCGATCCAATATCCTTGGATGTTAAGCTCTTGACTATAATATGCTGTCAGCCATGATTCAGTGATGCCCATAACATCATACCAGCCAATCTCTACCTGTGTTACAAGATCGTCCACCTTATTCCATATACTGCATGCATTCAAATATAACCATATAACAATTACAGCATGGAAACAGGCCATCTCGGCGCTTCTAGACCGTGCCGAACGCTTACTCTCACCTAGTCCCACTGACCTGAACTCAGCGCATAACCCTCCATTCCTTTCCTGTCCATATACCTATCCAATTTTTTTTAAATGACAAAATCGAACTTGGCTCTACCACTTCTACTGGAAGCTCGTTCCACATAGCTACCACTCTCTGAGTAAAGAAGTTCCCCCTCGTGTTACCCCTAAACTTTTGCCCCTTAACTCATATCCTCTTGTTTGAATCTCCCCTACTCTCAATGGAAAAAGCCTATCCACATCAACTCTATCTATCCCCCTCATAATTTTAAATACCTCTATCAAGTCCCCCTCAACCTTCTATGCTCCAAAGAATAAAGACCTAACTTGTTCAACCTTTCTCTGTAACTTAGGTGCTGAAACCCAGGTAACATTCTAGTAAATCTTCTCTGTACTCTCTCTGTTTTGTTGACATCTTTCATATAATTCGGTAACCAGAACTGTACACAATGCTCCAAATTTGGCCTCACCAATGCCTTGTACAGTTTCAACATTACATCCCAACTCCTATACTCAATGCTCTGATTTATAAAGGCCAGCATGCCAAAAGCTTTCTTCACAACCCTATCCACATGAGATTCCACCTTCAGGGAACTATGCACCATTATTCCTAGATCACTCTGTTCTACCGCATTCTTCAATGCCCTACCATTTACCATGTATGGCCTATTTTGATTAGTCCTACCAAAATGTAGCACCTCACACTCATCAGCATTAAACTCCATCTGCCATCTTTCAGCCCACTCTTTTAACTGGCCTAAATCTCTCTGCAAGCTTTGAAAACCTACTTCATTATCCACAACGCCACCTATCTTAGTATCATCTGCATACTTACTAATCCAATTTACCACCCCATCATCCAGATCATTAATGTATATGACAAACAACATTGGACCCAGTGCAGATCCCTGAGGCACACCACTAGTCACTGACCTCCAACCTGACAAACAGTTATCCACCACTACTCTCTGGCATCTCCCATCCAGCCCGTTGAATCCATTTTACTACTTCAATATTAATACCTAAAGATTGAACCTTCCTAACTAACCTTCCGTGTGGAACCTTGTCAAAGGCCTACTGAAATCCATATAGATAACATCCACTGTTTTACCCTCGTCAACTTCCCTAGTAACCTCTTCAAAAAATTCAATAAGATCTGTCAAACATGACCTTCCACACACAAATCTATGTTGACTGTTCCTAATCAGACCCTGTCAAATATAATACCTTCAGTCCTGTATTTATTATGCTTTTCAATTTTGTCCACTGTTACACTGCAACTCATCCCACTGACTGCAATTCTTCCCTATCATCTTTCTGTCCTTCCTGGCAGTCCAACAGCTCACTGCCTCTACTTGTATACTAACATACTAACTGCCCCATCCTCAGCCCTATTACTCTGGTTCCCATTCCCCTGCCACATTAGTTTGAACCCTCCACAACAGTTCTAGCAAACCTGCCCACAAGTCTAATAGTCACCCTTGGGTTCATAATTAAAATTCCTTACTAGAATATATGTTAGAAATATAATTAACTTGCTCTTAAAGTTGACGTTCATGTCACAATTATTGCCTTGAAAACGCACTCCATAAATTGTCCCCAGTTGCAAACATGTCCATCATGTTCCCTTCCCCAGTATTCATTAGAAACCATCTTACAATAGTAGTAGCACCAGGTCAAGAATTGAAATGGGAGGAAAATTCACGGAGGCCTCCTTTACAGTGCTATAATTCTGTACTGGAACCTACATCACAATTCCAGTTTCTGTAGGAGTATTAAACCCAGACGATCACATTTCACACATGGTCTTCAAGAGTAGAAGTAGTGTGTTATGAGGCGAATCATAGCTGAGCTCACATCAATAGATACTTACATTCCAGCAGGGGTTACTGGATAGTAATCGGGAGCTCTGACTTGTATCTTCTTTTTCTGAAAGGTTGCCAAAAGTGGTGCTTTGAAATTGATCAGCTAAGATTAGCTAATTTAGCAGGTAATGGTCAATGAACATGACCATTGCCTCCCATTTTTGTAGCACAATGTCAATACAGCTGGGATATCTTCCAAAGATTCATGGGGGAGACAACTGATTACTTCTAATATGAAACAGATGAGTGCACTTAACGATATCTGAACAAGTTACATTACAGAGTAGGGGCAAGATGTAAATTGGTGCACGTAATTGTGCACAAAGTGCCCTGGATACAAGTGTTGGAAGGGATGAAGGTCCTTACTATTTGGTGCCAGTCTCAAAGCATGAGATCCAATGAATTATATAAACCTTACATGATAAAAGTTGCTTTCAAAGATTTCCTGTTATTGCCAAGTATTAAAATGTATCTCCATATTATAATGCAGTATGATTGGCAAGATACAAAGGAATTTTAGTAATAATTAGAAAATGCAATCATTATTAATGTATTTGGTTATTACAAATGCTCTGAATAACACAGGAACCCATGTCTTACCAGCCTGTTGTGTTCTTCCTTCAGCAGGTTCACTCCTTGGCCCATCCCCTGCAGCATTAAATGCTGACACACTAACTGCGTACAAGGTGTAGCTTGTCAGGTTTTTCAGTCGGATGGTGTTCTCTGGGAGGAAGAGGATCCTCATCCTCTCTGTATCATTTTGGTTCTGTCGCTCCCAGTAATAGATCTGCAGAGGCAATGTTCACAATTTTTTATTGTACCATATGTTGCATATGGAAACAGCAATGAAGAATCCGTGCATATCTGAGCGCGAGAGAATTTCTCCACCCGGGACTTGTATGATGGACAGTAATGAAAGCCAAGAGGAAGCTACTGACGCGATGAACACCGACAAAGATGGAGCACCTTCGCTGCTGCCCTTAACACCAACAGCATAACAGGCACAAGGAGAAGAAAAGTACCAACCCAAGAGTATGTCATGATCACAGGAATTGGAAGGACTGCAACTAAGTTAACAAAATTCTTTTACTTTCCCCTCAGAGTTGGGTGATTTTTTTTTTCCAGATTCTTCATTGTACCGCAGCTTTGCAAATACCAGTTTTGTTTCATTATTAGCTTATGGGATGGAGGTTGTTATTGCAAGGTCACATTCTTGAAGTACTTCAATCTTTTTGGTTTTACATCCACAGTAAGGAAGTTCAAGGTTCTACACATCCTGCCCAGTGAAGATGCCAATGTATTTCTAGTTTAAGATGTTGTGTGTGACTTGGAGGAGAACTATAGTGTTTCCACATGTCTGCTGCCCTCATACTTCTTGTTGGTAGAGTTTGAAGGATTCTGTCAGAATATCTGTATTTTCTAGATAGTTCATTCTGCAGCCACGGTATGCTGGTGATAGGTAGACTGTCTATCAAATGGACTGCTCTATTTCTGGATGGCATTCAAAGGCAAGGTCAAGGTTTTTGTGATATGCACAAGCACATGTATACACAGGTACAATGAAAACTTATCATAGGCATCACAGGCATGTACCATCATGTAAGTAGCATTCACAATTAAAGTATAAATTAAACACAAATTATACACAATTTTTTTTTACATGTATTTGATCATCTTGAGTATTTTTGGAACTGCGCTCATCCAGGCAAATGTCATGAGTTTCATCACACATATGACCTTTGGCTTGTAGATGGAAGAAATATTTCACAGCATCAGGAAGCAAGCTGCTAACCATAGGACACACAGCCTTTGACTTCCATTTACATACACAGCATTTTTATGTCTCGCACATTTGAATTTCTGGTTAATGGTGACTTATCCAATAGCTAGATGATTAGGGATTCAATGGTTAAAATGTCATTGAACATCAAGGATGAATGATTAGATACTTCCTTGTTGAAGATGATCATTTTCTGATGTTTATATGACAGAAATATAACTTGTCACTTATTGGTGGATATTTGAATGTGGTTTAGATCTTGCTGCATGTAAATATATCTCGGGTCTGACCATTAAGTGTCTAAAAGCGTTGAGGAATAATAAATGGTTTAACGATTTATTCAGGAGGAATAATTATAATGTAAGTTGTATTAAGTACTATAGAATAGGACCAGAATATTTGTTATGTCTCTCTCTCTCTGACAGTTCAGTCAGGAATTCACTTTGCTGCGTTATCTGTTTGAGCTGATCACGGCATTAAGCCTCAAGACGATCCCTTACAGTAATTCTTGTCATCCTGTTGGTCAGGAACTTCAACTTCTCTGATTCTCTCTTGGACTGAGCTGCCTAAATACTGATTTCAGGAGGCACAAAACATTAGGTCAATCGTTGTTGTAGTCACATCTCCAAACTTAAATGTTTCTTTAAAAAAGGGCAGATGCAACCTATCCTGCGGGGGAGGAGTGTAATTTAGGTAAATTGTTTCTTTTGTTTGGGATTTACCTTCTCCTAGACATCTTGGTAAATAAAGATTCCTTTCAAACACACATCAGATTGTTTCTTTTAATTGTGCCCTTGTACAGTCCATAAATAATTTCATCCTGTCCATTTCAGGGCTGAATTGTAATTATTGACTGATCGATCTGTTATATAATTCAAATAAAAGTGTTTTTTTTCTCTCTCAAGGATTGCTACAGAACCCAGAGCTCAATATTTTGTCTGACCTGCTTCAGGATGAATGAGATCTAATAACCCCCCACCCACCCTCCCACCCTTTCCTCGATTCGTGAATCTGAGCCCTGGGTTTGCGAATCTCTGTGAGTCCACTGGGGTAGATGAAGGCCCAACGTCCGAGTCGAATTCGACTCTTGATGGAAACTGTTGTCACTTACACAACAAATATGTTTTTACCAAGTCATTAAACCTCCAAGAGGACCACAACCTTGCAACAGGGTTTGAAGTCTTGCGTGCCTCAGCGAGCAGGAGAGTTATGTTGGCTGGAGTCTTATTGAGTTTTCCAAATACATGCTCAATACTGGTCATATACTTTGTACTAATAACCTTCACTGCTGCTCTAAATGCCAGCAGCATAACAGGCAGTAAGTAAGCTCATTAAATTTATGATTACCTTGTAACCCTGTATTTTCCCATTCTGTGCCTCGACTGGAGGTGGATGCCATGTAACTTCCAGTTGGGTTGCTGTGAGGGGTCTTACACTTACATCTTGAGGACCTCTTGTAGGAACTAACAGAAGAAGCATACAGAGGTTTAGTGGTGTCCAAAGTAGAGATTAGTTGAGCATGCATTAAGATGATAGGAAGTAAAACACAACTCTTTCCCTCTACCTGCTTACCTGCTTCTCCCACATAGACCTCTTTAGGACTGCTGGCAGGACTCTCACCCGCCACATTAAATGCTTTCATTAAGATTTCATATCTTGTGTATTTCTTCAGTTCTGTGAATAGATATGAAAAATCCCAATATATTTTAAAGATGCAAAACTTACAATTTTGCAAAAATTTACAATTACCATAGTCAATACAAAAATTTACAATTACCATAGTCAATACAAAAATTTACAATTACCATATTCAAGCTTATTGTCATTTAACTATATATATGTATACTGTCAAACGAGATGTTTCTTCAAACCAGGGTGTAAAGCACAGTCATACACATAACACACAATAACTCAGCAAAGTAAGGATAAAATCTGCAGATGAATTATGCATAAATAAACAAAGTAGTGCATAAATTAAATATTGTCAGTACAGAACAGAACTTCCGAAGGTACAAAGAAAGAGGGAAGTGAGAAGAATCCTCCAAGTAAACAATAAGTAATATTTATGCTTTTTTGGATGACAGTTGGCTTTGTTGGATAATTGTCAGATGGTGACAGATTAGAGTACCGTTTTGTAGTTTTTTCCATGTCAGGATATTAACATAACTAAGTCTCAATCCTTACCAAATCTACTCTATCCTCTGAGTTTCCTTTAATGAATTAGTGTACTTAGAAACATAGAAAATAGGTGCAGGAGCAGGCCATTCGGCCCTTCGAGCCTGCACTGCCATTCAGTATGATCATGGCTGATCATCCAACTCAGAACCCTGTACCTGCTTTCTCTCCATACCCCCTGATCCCTTTAGCCACAAGGGCCATATCTAACTTCCTCTTAAATATAGCCAATGAACCGGCCTCAACTGTTTCCTGTGGCAGAGAATTCCACAGATTCACCACTCTCTGTGTGAAGAAGTTTTTCCTCATCTCAGTCCTAAAAGGCTTCCCCATTATCCTTAAACTGTGACCCCTCGTTCTGGACTTCCCCAACATTGGAAACAATCTTCCTGCATCTAGCCTGTCCAATCCCTTTAGAATTTTATACGTTTCAATAAGATCCCCCCTCAATCTTCTAAATTCCAGTGAGTATAAGCCTAGTCGATCCAGTCTTTCTTCATATGAAAGTCCTGCCATCCCAGGAATCAATCTGGTGAACGTTCTCTGTACTCCCTCTATGGTAATAATGTCTTTCCTCAGATTAGGGAACCAAAACTGCACACAATATTCTAGGTGCGGTCTCACCAAGGCCTTGTACAACTGCAGTAGGACCTCCCTGCTCCTGTACACAAATCCTTTTGCTATGAATGCCAACATACCATTTGCCTTTTTCATCACCTGCTGTACCTGCATGCCCACCTTCAATGACTGGTGTACAATGACACCCAGGTCTCGTTGCATCTCCCCTTTTCCTAATCGGCCACCGTTCAGATAATAATCGGTTTTCCTGTTCTTGCAACCAAAGTGGATAACCTCACACAGAGCATTTGCAAATAGAAAGCACAGCTGCCAGTGGCAAATCAATTGAAATCAGGGACGATGGGGGAAAATAATCAGATATTTTCCCCCCAAAATACAGGGTGGAGGTTACTGGCTTAAGAAAGGCCAGGCCACTGAGGGATTTGGAAACAAGTATAAGAACATTAAAACTGAAGGTCTGCTGAACTGAGAGCCAACATAGGCCCAAGTGCAAAATTGCAAATTTCACTCCAATCTTTAAGAAGGGAGGGAAGCAGAAGAAGGGAAATTATAGGCCAGTTAGCTTGACTTCAGTGATTGGGAGAATCTTGGGAGTCCATTATTAAGGATGAGGTTTTGGGGTACTTGGAGTCATATGATAAAATAGGTCAAAGTCAGCAAGTTTTCCTTAAGGGAAATCTTGTCTGCACAGATCTGTTGAATTCTTTGAGGAAATAGTAGGCAGGACAGAGACAGAAGAGTCAATGGATTTTGTTTACTTGAATTTTTAGAAGACCTTTAACAAGGTGTCACATATGAGGCCGTTTAACAAGAAAAGAGCTCATGGTATTACTGGAAAGATGCAGGCATGGACAGAATATTGACTGACTGGCAGAAGGCAAAGAGTGGGAGTAAAGGGGGCCTGTTCTGGTTGGCTGTCAGTGACTAGTGGTGTTCTGCGGGGGTCAGTGTTAGGACCGCTTCTTTTCACGTTATATGTTCATGATTTGGATGATGGAATTGATGGCTTTGTGGCCAAGTTTGCAGATGATTTGTGGAGGGGCAGGTAGTGTTGAGGAAGCAGAGAGTCTGCAAAAGGACATACACAAATTGGGAGAATAGGCAACGAAATAATAGATGGAATATAGTGTAGGGAAGCATATGGTCACACACTTTGGTAGAAGGAATAAACTTGTAGGCTATTTTCTGAATGGGGAGAGAATTCAAAAATCAGCGGTGCAAACAGACTTTGTTGGGAGTCCCTGAAAATTAGCTTGCAGGTAACAAAGGTAAATGCAATTTTAGCATTCATTTTGAGAGGACTGAATATAAAAACAAGGATGTATAAGGCATTGGTTAGCATCCACCTGGCATGTTGAGTGCCTAAGAAAACATTTGCTGGCACTGGGGAAGGTTCATGAGAATCATTCCAGGAATCGAAGGGTTAACATATGAGAGTGTTTGATGGCTCTGGGCCTCTACTCACTGGAGTTTAGAAGGGGGAGGGTTGTAATCTCATTAAAACCTACTGAATGAATATTTAAAGACTAGGCAGAGTGGATACAGAGTCAACGGCTAGGGAATGGAACATGAGACTGTGAATGGAGTTTGTCATAGGCACCAAGTTACTGGTCTGGATTCTTAATCGTGCTCACTCAAAGGTGGACGCAGGACAAGCAGACTGACAATTTGGAGTCAGCTGAGGGATGAAAAAGAGAACAATGAATGTATGCTGTGGGTCATCATCACACACACACACAAGGAAACTAACAATACTTTCTAATGATGTTGCTGAAGGGGAATGAGGTAGATCAGCTGGATGAATGGCATCTCAACAACAAGCTTGCACTCAAGGAATTGATTGTAGACTTCAGGAAGGGGAAGTCAAGGGAACACACACCAATCCTCATCAAGGGATCAGAAGGAAAGGGTGAGCAGTTTCCAGTTCCTCAGTGTCAACATCTCTGAAGATCTATTCTGGGCCCAATATATTGATGCAATTACAAAGAAGGCACAGTAGGAGCTATTTTTCATTTGGAGTCTGAGGAGGTTTGGCATTTTACCAAAGAATCCCATAAATTTCCACATATACCCTGGGGAGAGCATTCTAACTGGTTGCATCGCTGTCTGGTATGGAGAGGCCACTGTGCAGGATAGGACCCAGCCAGCTCCATCACAGCACTTGCCTCCTCAGCATCGAGGACGTGTTCAAAAACAGATGCCTTAAAAAAAACAGCATCCATCACTAAGGACCCCTATCACCCAGGACATGTCCTTGTGCCCTTCCTACCATCAAGGAGGAGGTATAGGAGCCTGAAGGAACACACTCAGTATTTCAGGAACAACTTCTTCCCCTCTGCCATCAGATTTTTGAATGGAGAATGAACCCATGTATACTCCCTATTTCTTTTCAATTTTTGCTTTCTTTTTGCACCTTCTTTAATTAATATATTTCCTACTGTAAGTTATAGTTTTTTTATATTACCTATTGCAATGTGCTGCTGTTGCAAAACAACAAATTTCAGAATCAGAATCAGGTTTATTATCACCAGCATGTGTCATGAAATTTATTAACTTAGCAGCAGCAGATCAATGCAATACATAATATAGAAGAGAAAAATAATAAATAAATAAGTAAACCAATGATAGCATAAGTATATTGAATAGATTAAAAATTGTGCAAAAAAGAGAAATATATATTAAAAAAGTGAGGTAGTGTCCAAGGGTTCAATGTCCATTTGGGAATCGGATGGCAGAGGGGAAGAAGCTGTTCCTGAATCGCTGAGTGTGTGCCTTCAGGCTTCTGTACCTCCCACCTGATGGTAACAGTGAGAAAAGAGCATGCTCTGGGTGCTGAAGGTCCTTAATAATGGACACTGCCTTTCTGAGACACTGCTCCCTGAAGATGTCCTGAGTATTTTGTAGGCTAGTACCCAAGATGGAGCTGACTAAATTTACAACCCCCTGCAGCTTTTTTTGGTCCTGTGCTGTACCCCCCTCCCCCCCCCCCCATCCCCCCCCCATACCAGACAGTGATGCAGCCCGTCAGAATGCTCTCCATGGTACATCTATAGAAGTTTTTGAGTGTATTTGTTGACATACCAAATCTCTTCAAACTCATAATGAAGTACAGCCGCTGTCTTGCCTTCTTTATAACTCCATTGATATGTTGGGACCAGATTAGATCCTCAGAGATCTTGACACCCAGGAACTGGAGCTGCTCACTCTCTCCACTTCTGATCCCTCTGTGAGGATCTGTATGTGTTCCTTCGTCCTTCCCTTCCTGAAGTCCACAATCAGCTCTTTCGTCTTGCTGAAGTTGAGTGCCAGGTTGTTGCTGCGACACCACTCCACTAGTTGGCATATCTTGCTCCTGTATGCCCTCTCGTCACCATCTGAGATTCTACTACCAATGGTTATATTGTCAGCACATTTATGGATGGTATGTGAGCTATGTCTAGCCACACAGACATGTGCATATAGAGAGTAGAGCTGTGGGCTAAGCACACACCCCTGAGGTGCACCAGGGTTGATCGTCAGCGAGGAGGAGATGTTATCACCAATCCGCACAGATTGTGGTCTTCTGGTTAAGAAGTCGAGTATCTAATTGCAGAGGGAGGCACAGAAGCCCAGGTTCTGCAACTTCTCAATCAGGATTGTGGAAATGATGGTATTAAATGCTGAGCTATAGTTGATGAACAGCATCCTGATGTAGGTGTTTGTGTTGTCCAGGCGGTCTAAAGCTGCGTGGAGAGCCATTGAGATTGCATTTGCCGCTGACCTGTTTTTACAACATATGCCAGTGATATTAAACCAGATTCTGATTCTACGTGTGTGCTGCCTGTAGATTCTTGGCGGACACACACAAGTTTGGGACAGTGAAGAGAAGCCACTGAAAAGTAACTCACCAAATCAAGGTGAATAATGCTCTAGTTTGCAATATTTCTGATGAGAATTGCAGTGATAGTGTTTCACAATAAAATGAAACTGCTTAGAAATCCAACCACATAATACTGTTTCTTTTAGCATTAAGAACTGAAAATTTATTTTTATTTAGAGTGAAACAGGAAAGACCATTTCCAGGTCATTTAGTGATTCTCCGGAAACATAGCTGGGAAATTTAGCTGTGAGCATCAATGTGCCTCCAACTTGTTGTTTGTGTGAGGGCACACGGGATGACAAAATTCCTTTTGCAAGGTTCCTTTTAAACCATTGCAGGAGAAATTGAACACTGATGCCCTGGGTAGATTATCACTGGGAACTTCAGGGTCAAATTGGTTTCCAGTGCTGTGCTAATCTGTCATTCTGATTAGCTAGGGCTCTTATTTACACAGTCATATATGATTTTCATCCCCTACTAACTGTTCTGAAACCCCCATCCCATTCTTACTCCTAATCTCTCTCTGCCCTCCCTAATCGTGTGATCACCCAAGGCCCAGATCCAAACCCTTGATATCCCATCCCCTACCCTCAGTGAATCCCTCCATCCCCAAGAACCTCTTGCCACCAACACATACTTCAAGCTCAGCTCAACATTAAGCACGATTCACCCCCCCCCCCCCACACACTCCCCACACTAGAACGTACGGTTCCAGCATCCTTCCCTCTGACCATCAATGCAAATTCCTCTTACTTCTGTTCCTTCACTGGCCCACTGCACCCCAAGGCTCTCAAATATCACTTTCCTCTCTCCATCTGACCATCACAGAAAAGGATCTGTAAGTGCTTCCCCAGTAAATTATTCAGCTGCAATACCCCTTCCCATTTCATCCCCATGCCCTCAATTACAGCACAGGACCGCTGGCAATGACATGCACTGGTGGCATCAATCCCTCAAAGCAGGCCAGAGAATCAATTAAGAAAACTGAAACATATATTCAGCTGTGCCCAAGAACTCGACTGAATAATATGATGAATGCAGGGGAACTCACTCCACTAAACCCATTCCCCAGCTTCCTTACTTGTAATCTACCAACACAAACCAATTAACAGCTTAACTCCCTTACCACCCACTAGCACTGGCGCAATGTTCAGTAGCCAAATAACCTAACAACCAGTACATCTTTGGTGCATGAGACGAAACTAGGGTGCCTGAGGGAAACTAATAGATTCACAGGAAGACCATACAGAATCCACACAGGTATCAGCGGAGGATATAATTGAACCTGGTTCACTGAAACCATGAGACCGTGACTAGGAGCACTTGAGAGGTCAACTGGCTTAGTTCTGCACCATAATGATTTTATAATTCAATAAAGTTTACCTAACAGGTCAAATGATTTAAATACAAAACTTATCATGTTTCAATAAATTAACATTCACATTCATTAATTTATCCTTTCACAAGTTTCATCATTTCTTTGTGCAGAACCGATTCGCTATACTGGTATCAGGAGGTTGGCTCTCTGTACATTTGTAAAGGTCTGATGGCTCACAAAATACAAACAAAGAACAGGGAGTGGAAAGATGGAACATATAAATAGCACAGCTGGGCACCAAGGTTTATTACCCAAAAATTTTGCCTTTTAAAAAGTAATGAGGGGGAATTAAATTAATTGCTAGTAACAGAAAAAGGGAGAAATAAAGTGATATGTGTGCAGAGAGACAGAAAAACCAGGTGAGAGTGAGGAAACAGAAGAAATCAGTGTTACACAAACCTGGTAAAAATATCTGCTGGAATGACAGGAATCTATTAAAACCCATCTGTACAAAATTCTCCTTCCACGTATTAGAAACCGATTGCTTTTAAAGAGTACATATACATAATTTCCAAACCAGTACTTCAATCCAAGTATCTTTGAATACATGTAAAAGTTAAGTTACATTAACATTAATCATAACAACATAAAAAACAAAAGATGAGTGTGTCTACACTTACGTGTTAGCTCGAATTCGGTTACCGTGGAGCTGTTGATTGTCTTGAAGCTGCTCTCAGCTACATAAGGTAAGTAAAGCAAAGCAAGTGAGTTGTGGTTTAGAATATTAGTATTTGCAAACTCTAACAAGAGAAGGTTAAGGATCAATTAATAATACAGAAAAAAAAGTGATGGTGATTTCTTTTAAGTACCTAATTTATACATTCAATTTCCAATTTAGAACAAAACTGCTGTTGTGGGAGAAACATCAGCTTTATGTTTATAATGACAAAGGTGAGAAACATCGCAAACTAAATTAACATGTTAACTGGAATTTGTTTTTCAGGTTGATGCATGTAAAGCTTGGTTAGATTTTCAAATGAAAATAAGTTGCCTTCAGACCCAGTGAAGGTTACTTGCTGGTGTTGGCTAGAGCTTGTAACTAAGCACATTTTTTATCTTTATGTATAAACACACTGCTCTTTCCTGCTACATCTCTGTAACCTGATTACATTTCATTTAATCTCAGGAATTTAAAATCAAAGGACCCTGCCCAGAACGCCCACAGTTGACTCTTTTCCAGGGATGCTGTCTGGCCTGCTGAGTTCCTTCAGCATTTTGTGTTTCCCTCTTAATCTACATTGTTCTATTGGAAAACCTCAACCTAGAAATTAACACGTGCCCCAAAAGTCTTTCTTAATGGCTGTTGTGTGATATGCCAAAGGTAGTTTTGCTAATATGCCCACTGCTTCAAACTGCACTAAACTTTGGGCCGTGGGCATAACTGTTTGTTGTGCTTTGTGTGTTGTGCACCTAGCTATGGTGCTGTAGTGTACAGGACTGCAGACAGCTCTGGAGGAGAGGAGAAGGGGAAAGTGGAACAGGGATTTGTTTTTTTATGTGTTTCAGGCTGACTGGAAATTCTGGACCCTACTGTACACAATAATGGCAGGTTGGACATTAATTAGCTGATAAAGGGTTAGGTCAAATCTTCAGAGTGGCAGACTTCCATCTGGAATTGGTGATAACTGGATTTCACTCCATTCTAGGAAAAGAATGACTTTCAGGGACAAGGTATTTGTAAAATGCAGCATCACACCTCTGAATTTGTAGCCCCTCCAATTTTCCTGGTTCCTCATCATAACCGTGCTGTCTTATTTGTTGCGCTGTCCCAGCGAATCAGCAATATCATTTCCATGACAGTCTAAAGCACTTCTTATAAGGGAGAGCCAAACAACTACTGTACATGCAACAATTCAGAAGCACCTGTTATTTTCTCTGAGCCCACTTGCATCCAGTGTATGAAGAAGGGCTGCTTGAATGTCTTGTTTATCAGCAACTGTTAAATTGAAACTCCTATTTTCTGAATGCCAGTTTTTAAATGAGAATGACACCAACTGATATCATCCTAGAAATGGACAAACTCAAGGCGAGCTATTTAGGTCAACCATATCAATAAATTGCTTCAGTTAATAGTGCAAATGGAAAGTCATTTAGGTAGAGTAAGGATTAAATAAATAGGCCAACATACTGATGGAACACCATTCAGATTTTGTAAGCACTACCTCAGTGACATTTTAGGTTTTAATACAGATATTTTTCTGGGCTTCACAAATGCAGTATCAATAAACTAAAGTATGAGAGTTAGCTACTCTGAGTAATCTAGGCACTTATATGAGAATCCATGATGGTGCATCTTTCCTCTATATTTCAATGTAAATATTTATTATTCTTCAAATAATTTAAAACTGTTAGTGGGAATTATGTAACAAGGTCCCATTCTTCCTTTCTAATCTGCTCTGAGGAAGTCAGAAGAACCTTCAGCAGAAATAAGCAAAATCCTTCTTTAAATATTCAATGAAGCCTGAATGCTACTTTAACAGGAGATTAGTCCAGAGAAGTTATAAAGGACTTTTCTTCAGGTCAACCTGATTAAAAGAGGAGCCAACTCCCACAAAACAAAAGCAGCCTCATCAATAAAAAGACCCTTAACAACATCACTCTAACCCTCCCAGTCTGCTCTAGTTTCCATGTGATATCACTGCGGTGGGCTGGATCTCAAATAATGAGGAGTCAGAGTACAGGAAGGGGATAGAGAGGGGATATCAACCAAACAAAACAGTTTGTCTCATTGACCAGATAGGCGGGGGGGGTCAGTGCACACGTTCCTGTCTACATCAATGGTGCTGAGGTTGACAGCTTCAGTTCCTAGCTGTTACCATCACTAACAGCCTGTTCTGGTACAAACACATTGATGCCATCTGCAATGCCTTTCTTTCCTCAGGAGGATAAAGAAATTTGGCATATCCCAATAGACTTCTATCAATTTTTATTGATGCACCATAAAAGACATTCTGTCCAGATGCACAGAGTTTGGAACACAACTGCACTGCACGTGATTGCAAGAAACTACTTACAGTTGTGGACACGGCTCAATACATCACACAAAACAACTTCCGCTCTGTGCACTGTCTATACCTGTTGCCTCAGTACAGCAGCCAGCATACTCAAAGACTTCACCTACCTCAGACACCCTTTCTTCTCCACTCTCCTATCAGGCAAAAGATACAAGAGCCTTTATTCTGCATTTTTATTCATTTTATGTTAATGCACTGTGTAATCATTTGATCTGCATAGACAATCTGCAAGACAAGCTTTTCACTGTATTTTGATACATCTGAAAATAATAAACCAATAGTAATAGCAATAACCAACAACAATAGCACTCCGTCAGACAATTAAAACAAAACTTGCCATTCCAGCCACTACTTTAGATCTTTAACATTCAATCTGGTCATCTTTGGCATAGTACAGCTACAGTGCACAACATCTTAAAGACACACTGCAGCGACCCACAGCAACAGGGAGAGGTTTGCACTAAAGAAGGCCATTAGGCTTAACATGTCCATGTCAGCCAATATAAAACATGGTACTCCCACTTTCTAGTTTTGAATTCTCACCCTGTATATAATGACTCTCCAATAACTCATTTCCATCATCCTTTCAGGCAAACTCCCACCACTAATCATTGTTTTTTAATTCTTCTAATAATCACCAATGCCTCCAAGTTACTGACCTCTCTGTTAAGTGAAATGGTTTCTTTCTGCCTCCCTTTCATAATCCAACATTCTTCTGTCACACCTCCCCTTAGTCTCCTCTGCTCCAAAGAAAATGCCACTGATTTCATTGTCATTCCTCAATCCAATAATTTGCTATCAACATCCTCATGAATTTCTCTGCGCCCGCACCCATCCTGCAGTGTGGCCAGCAGAACAGTACACTGTGTTCTGGCTAAGGCCTAACTAATGTGTTAAACAGCTTCAGTTTTACTGCTCCAATATTGTACTCGATGCCTTAGCCAATATAGACAAGTATCCTGTATATCTGCTTAACAGTGCTACCTGGGTGGTGATGGAAACTAATATGATAGAGACCCTCAAGAGGCTCTTAGATCGGGAATGTGCAGGGAATGGAAGGGTTGTTTAGGCAGAAAGGATTATTTTAATTGAGCATTTGATTGCTAATATAATTCAGTTGGAACAACTTTGTGGGCTGAAGTTCTCTGTGCTGTATTGTTGCATGTGCTATGTCCTACCTTATCCACTTGCCCTGTTGTACTTCAAGGTTCCTTTGTTCGTCTATGCTTGGTAAATTGGTTTAATATGGTCACATATAACAAGGTGAAAAACTTGTTTTGCATATTGTCCGTGCAGATCGGTTCATAACAACAGTGCATTGAAGTACTTCAAGGTAATATAACCAAAGTGCTACCGTACAGAGAAAGTGCAGTGCAGGTCGGCAGCAAGGAGCAACATTTCCTATAGCGGGGGATCCTAGGACCAGATTGGCACAGCCTCAGAAAAGGAGGATGCCCCTTTAGAACAGAGAGAAGCAGGAATTTCCTTAGCCAAAGAGCAGTGAACTTGTGGAATTCATTGCCACAGACTGATACGGAGGCCAAGTATATTTAATTCAGAGATTGATAGGCTCTTGATTAGCAAGGGTGTCAAAGGCTCTGGAGAAAGGGGTCGAGAGCAGTATTAAATCAGCCATGATGGAAAGGAGAAGCACACTTATCGGGCTGAATGGCCTATTTCTGCTCTTACGTCTTATGGTCACAATAAAGTAGATAGTGAGGTTAAGAGGCCATCTTATCACACAATGGAACTACTGAATTGTCTTATAAAAGTGGGATGGAACCTGTCATTGAGCCTGGTGATATGTGTTTTCAGGCTATTGTAAATTTGGCCCTGTGGGATGGGCAAAAAGAACAAATGTCTGAGATGAGTGGGACCTTTAGGTTGGCTGCTTTGCCAAGGCAACAAGAAGTGTCAACTTCTCATTATTTCACAGGTTATCACGTATTCCCTTGCCTGGTATTGGGGTTCCTTATACTGTATTAAACTTTATGTGTCACTTTCACGCCCACTTAACCAGTGTATTGATATCTTCCTATAACCTAGATTTTTAAGCTTCATTATCAATAAGACTACCAACTTTTCAAAATCAATGTCAATCATCTTATTTTGCTCCCTAACTTTAAATACACAGACCTGTATGGAATTCAATTGTTGAATTTCCCATCAACCTTTACACTTTGTGTTCTGTCACATAGGGAATTTTTAATTATCCTTGCTACTTTCTTGAAATTTGTACGTTTGGCCAAATATTCCACTGAAGTATTCTTCAATATCACCTCCTCAATTCTCCCTACTTCTAGCATCAGGAAGGGCACAAAAGGGAAACTACCACCATAAGGTCTCCATCTACATCCTACCTTGAAAATAAACTACCATCCCATGGAGTACCTTACCCAGCCAGACCATGGGAATGGCTTCACTACAAGGACTGTAATGCTTTGAAAAGGTATCTCACTTTCTCAAGAGCAGTAAGAAATGGGACAGAAAGGTTCCCCTTGCCAGCAACCTCCAAACAATATGAATGAATGAAAAATTTTTTTAAACCACAGCGTTTCGGATGTGACATAACTGAAAAACTGGCATCACATTTAACGTTATGCATAGCTACAACCAGAATACCGGAATCAATCAAGACAAGTGAGGGAAAACAATTCATAAATGAGGAAGACAATTTTTTAAAAATCCATGTAAGTGGCAGTGTGGCTGTAAATGCATAGTCAAATTCTGACTGCAAAATATCTGAATGTGAAATATAATGCATTCAAAGCAAAGCCATAGAAACTTAAGTATTGCTGTGTACAAGCTTTGGATCAAGCACATCAGAAGAATATACTCAATTGAAGAAAGGTTCTAGATTTCAGAACTGATGTGATAACTGAGGCTATATATTTCAATATAATAATACAGTATATATATTTTTGTAACCTCTGAGAAGTAACATTAATACAGATAACTCTAAAACAATGAGTCTTTAAGGCCTTGTAGAAACAGCATATAAGCAACGAAAAGAATTATTTTTGAATACGTCAACACCGCCCACATATCTGCCACTCTCTCCATGCGGTCACTCACATGTTAACTCTCCCTGCAGAGCAGAAGGTTCCCCGATGGGTTGCGTATTGAATCCTGGTACATGGTCATACGTAAGTTCTCTGTAGTAGATGCGGAATCCCATCAGTATGCCATTTAAACTTTCTTCCTTTGGTGGCTAAAGGAAACAAAAGTTATTCCCATTGTATCTTTGTATAACCTAGTAATATAATCTGGGCCTCAAAATGTCTTCTTGTTGCCTTGTTCTCTTCAATTCCCATCAAGTTATTAATCAGAAGCATCATTAGCCCTATAAACTGCAATTGACCAATTCAGTCACATTCAGATAGCAGATCACAAGGTGGTTAGAGTTAGTGCAACTATGGTGGTCCTGGATAATAAATGAGCAATGAAGTCTTCATGGCCATGATCTGAATTCAGTGATTCACCTAGAAAGATGTATCTAGATATCTGATGAGATTTGGGTTGGTTTTGTTGTGTTGGGAAATTGGAAAGGTGATCTATCCATGGGCAACAAGTTTACACTGAAAGGAAATAATATTACAGAATTTTAGAAACCAGTAAAGGCTGAATGGAAGATGAGAGAAAACTAGCAATGAATATAAAGGCAAATTGTAAAACCTTCTACAATAATGTAAAAAAGGAGTAACAACATAATTAACTGCTAGTCTATTAGAAGCAGAGAATGATGAGGAGAAAGTTAATAACAAAGCTACAAGAGTAAAACATCATCTTTGTAAAGATGTAGCATGTTAGAAGATCGGAAGGTTTTGAAAACCTGGCAAAGAATAATCAAGAAATTAATAATGGTAGAGAAAATAGATTTGACGAGTAAATTATAAAGAAATATAAAACAGATTGTAAAAGATCAGATTATTTAAATGAATATCTTCCCATGCAAACAGAAACAGACGCCGTTTGATGGAGTCAGGAAATACAATTGCCCAGAAATTCCAGAGAACCTGAAAGGTATACTGCGCCTAGGCAGATTTGCCAGGGGAATAGCCATTTTGGTCTTCACTCCACCATAATTCAGTTATGTCTGAGGCTTCAAAAAGCCAGGCATCACATTCAGAAATCTGCTGCCTGTACCTCTTCTCCCAGAACCAGGTTCCACAGATTGGCCTAGGGGTCCTTGTATCAGAGGCTCTCTGGCATTAGAAATGCTCTGGTTTCCTGAATGGGATGAGGGAGAAGGGAATGGATCAATCTGGCAATTGTTTGGTTGGGTGGTAGAAATAAGAGCTCAGGTCAATGTCTGTGCTGGGCTGCAGGAGTGTAGGGAACGCTCTGATATTTGCATTTGGGACACAGAGGAAGTGTTTGGCCTGATCTATGCTAAAGCAAGCAAGGGATCCATATAAAACATACAACTTAATGTGGGGAACAAGAGGTGTACTTGGGAGTCTGAGCCAGTATTCTGGGAGCGGCTTGGATGCAGGGAGCCTAGTCTGTTCTGTAGTTAGGATCAGCACATGAGACAGTATGGACATCAATGGGGAGATCAGTCAGAGCAGTGGTGCTGGTGGGGGGGGGGGGGGGAGGAGAGGAAAATATGTTTGTCCAGGTATGTGAGGGAGATCAAATATGTGTTTTGAGTGTTGTACAGGGATTGGAAGATGTTGCAGAGTTTGTGTTAAGAATTTAAGGGGTCAAGGATTAAAGTGCTGTGTTTTAATATGTATATTGACTCAGAATTGACCAATGACAACACTCTTCAGGAAAATACGATCCGTGCAATGTTGCAAATAGTCCTTTGCACTGGGAATGACATAGTCAAAATCATTCTTGATATGGGAATTGCATCTGTGCCACCGGGATGGCTCACCGTAAGAATTACCTTGCCTAAATTCCAGATCGGCACTTCCGGACCCTAAATATTCACATATGTGATTTATTGCACATCAAACTGATTTTCATTTGTGCAAAGCTGAAAATACCAGCACCATGTGTTTTAAGTTTCCAGACAATTGTGTTCTTACATTACAAAAATGGAGGAACCAAGATTCTAGTGAGAATTAGGGGAATAAAATACTTAATACCAGTACGTGCGGTGGCACAGTATGGTACCAGGCAACCTGGGTTCAATACCACCCACTACCTGTAAGAAGTTATTATGTTCTCCCGCAGACCGCGTGAGTTTTCTCCGAGTGCTCCAGTTTCCTCCCACAGTCCAAAGATTTTGTGGTTGGTAGGTTAATTGGTCGTTGTAAGTTGTCATGTGATTAGGTTAGGATTAAATCAAGGTTTGCTGGGCAGTGTGGCTTGAAAGTCTGCAAGGACCTATTCCGTGCTGTATCTCATTAAACAAATAAATAAATAATTAAATTGTACTGAAGAAATTATTGAGACTGGAAAGCAACATTTTTTGATCTTGATGTCCTACATCTTAGTTCAAGTTCATTTTATTGCCATTCACCGTAAACATGTATACCGCCAAATGAAACAACTTCGCTCCGGAGATCAAGCTGCACAGCGCAGTATATGTAACTCATGCACACAACACATAGAAAGTCATATTACCACAAATAAAATAACGAATGACAAGGTGCATTTAAGACATACGCTAAAAAGTAACCAGCATAATGCTACAGGCGCTTCATGTGTGATGAGACCTGGGTGGTGGTAGGGAGTTCAGTAGTCTGGCGGCCTGGGGAAAGAAGCTGTTTACCATGCTAACAGCTCTTGTCCTGATGCCACAGTACCGCTTGCCTAATGGTAGGGGGTCAAAGAGATTGTTGGATGGATGGGAGGGACCACTGACTATGTTGAAGGCCTTGGTATGCTCTGCTCTGGATAAATATCTCTGATGAGTGAAAGTGAAACCCTGATGAACCCCAGAACTAGAGGGCACAGCCTCAAAATTGAGGGGCAGCCTTTTAGAACAGAGGTAAGGAGGATTTTTTTGAGCCAGAGAGTAGAGAATCTGTCGAATGCTCTGCCACAGACTGCAGTGGAGGCCAAGTCCATGCGTGTATTTAAGGCAGAAGCTGATAGTTGCCTGATCAGTCAGGGCATCAAAGGGTACGGTGAGAAGTCAGGTGTATGGGGTTGAATGGGATCAGCCAAGAAGGAATGGTGGAGCAGTCTTGATGGGCTGAATTTTCTAATTTTGCTCCGATGTCTCATGGTCTTATGGTGTTATGCTCCTCTCAGCAGTCCCTGAAATCCTTTGTAGGAATTTACAGCCAGATGCTTTGCAATTTCCATACCAGACAGGAATTTAAATTAGGTGTTAATGGACATAGAAGATGGTTTAGAATTTCCAGAATTTCCAACACTTTAGAATTAGCACCATGAATTAAGATGCCACCCTGTTATTCAGGAAAATAAAACAATGAACAGCAGTAATTTGATTGACATCAGTAACAGAAAATCATAGAAATAATTAGCACAGAAAGAAGTCATTGTATCTGCACTGGCTGAATAATGATTATTTGGAATAATCCATTCTGCATTTGCTCCATGATCATGTAAGTTACAACATATCAAGTGGACATTCCAGTATTATTTAAGAAAGATGAGGATTCTGCCATTACAACTCTTTTAGACATTGAGTTCCAGCCCTCACTGCCTTCTCAGAGAAAGAAGATTTTCGTAAATCCTCTATAATACTTCTCATCATTAATTTCAGTCTATGTGCCTTGTTACAGACATCTTTGCAAAGGGAAGCAGTTCCTCCAATCCCCTTCTTTCTATCCAGACCTCTGATATTTTTATACACCTTAATTAAATCTCCCTCAGCCCCCTCTATTTCCAACTCACTTATCTCATCTTTCCTCTCGACATTAAGACAGGGAAACAAATATGAATCCCAAAAGTTCCTAAGAGAATTCTTGATTAAATTTCATTTGCGACTTTCTCAACACCCTGACTAGGCCAGTAATTACTTGCTGTAGTTTACAGCTTTCTTGATAGGACTTATCATTAGGGACATGCCAGCCAAACACTGAAGTTAGCATGATAAAATGGTGCAGATTCAACATGTATTTATAGAAGGGAAATTGTGCTTGAAACATCTGTTGGCCTATTATTTTTTGTGGGTGTAACTTGCAAAGCCATTAAGAGGGATTCACAAGTTATTGTGTTTTCGGATTTCACACAACATTTGATGAGCTACTATGCAGGAGATTACAACATCAAGTATCAAAAGATTACGGATAATATATTAGCACATGCAGAGAGTAGAGCAGGAAAAACAGGAATTTTAAGTACATTCTGTAACTAGTGAACCATCGTGAGAAAGTGGCTCCTGTGCGTGCATCTGATTGTGCAGTGAATCGATCGGGGCTCCTACGTGAGAGAGGCACTCACTTTATGTGTGGGCTTTTCAGCTCGCACGTTTTTCGTCTTGGCGGGATTGGTTCGCAGTGGCACGGCACGTTGCCCAGCATGTACTGTGGCTAACGTGACTCAGTAAAAACATTTGATCATACTACTTGTCAACATTCTCGATTGTGAAAAAAGTTACAACCAAATGACTTAGCTAAGCAGTCTGGGTGCAATGTATTCAAACTTTCTGATTACACAAAAGTGAACAATGTCTGCGCAGATCATGTTGCTAGTTTAAACCAATCCCACCTGGGATTATATCTATCCACATGGTTTCTATCCCTGCATTTCCTGCCTGTCTAAATGCTTCTTAAACATTGCCGTCCTATCTGCTTCTGCCACTTCCTCTGGTACTACGCTCGACGCACCCACCACTCTTTATGTAAGTAAATCCAAGAGGACCACAACCTTGTCATAGCGTTTGGAGACTTGCGTGCCTCAATGACCCAGGGAGCTATGTTGACTGGAGTCAGGGCCTTGTGCTTTGGCTCTTGGTAGAGTCACCCATGCCAAACAGGTCAAAGGACAGAGGCCAGACTAAGAGTGGTCCATCGGTCCTCCAGGTTTGAGGGGTTCAGCTCAGGGCTAACAACCTTGAATGGTCAGAAGAAATTTGTACGGAAACAGCAATGAAGAAAATGTCTACGTCTGTGTCTGACGGTACGGACAGACAGAGATGGGGGGCCTTCACTGCTGCCCTAAATGCCAGTGGCATAATATACTGTAAATCTCCTTTAAAATTCTCTCCACTAACAAAGTAAATTTATTATTAAAGAACATGTATATTACTAAATACTACCCTGAGATTTACTTTCTTGCAGGAACTTATAAAAAAAATAGAATTTATGAAAAATTATACAAAACAAGGCTTGACAAACAACCAATGTGCAAATGATGACAAAATGCAAATAAAATAAAATAATGACAATACGAGTTGTAAAGCAAGCCTGTAGGTCGTAGAGTAGTACTACAGAAGTTATCAGAAACCTGATGGATGTAGGGCAATAACTTCTGCTGAACCTGGTACTGTGGGATCTAAGCTTTCTGTATCTCCTGCCCACCAGTAGCAGCAGGAAAAGGGCAAGGCCGGGATGGTAGGGGTGTTTGATGATGGATGCTGCTTCCATGTAAATATATTTAATGGTGGGGAAGGCTTTGCCTGTGATGGATCGAGTTGTGTACACCGCCTTCAGTTGCCCTATTCACTCTAGAAAACAGTGCCTCGTTATCTCCCCTTTCTACGCCTCTCATAATTTTATAAACATGTTGCTTCTCTGCCACTGATTATCCAGAGAAAACAATACCAGCTTATCCAACCTCTTTGAAGAGCTAATATTCTCTAATTCAAAATCTCTTCTGCAGCTTCTGCAAAGCTTCCAAATTCTTCTGAAATGCAGTTAGCAGAACTGCACACAATACTCCAAAGTTGACCTACTCAAAGACTCATGCATGTGCAACAGCATTTCCCAACCTTTGTATTCACACCCTAATCAATGAAGGGAAATATGCCATATGCCTTACATCCTACCATGTCTACTGGTGTTGCCACTTTCAGAGACGATGGAATTGCACCTCAAGATCCCAAATCTTTGGAATCTCTACCCAACCGGGAAGATATTGGGATTAAGAATTAAGTGTAACTAAGACAAGAGTTAAGGGACAAGGGATTGTCAGAGTTGAGATGAAAGATCAGTCTTAATCTCATTGAATAGTTAAACAGGCTTGAAAGGCCAGATGGAGATCCAAAGGACTGTAGATGCCAGGTGGTCCAGATGAAAGGTCTCAACCCAAAATGTTCAGATTCAGATTATTGTCATTTAGAAACCACAAATGCAATGCAGTTAAAAAACGAGACAACATTCCTCCAGAATGATATCACAAAAGCATATGACAAAACAGACTACACCAGAAAATTCCCATAACGTTTGGCAATCCCCAATCCAGAGTCCGGAGAGGCTGCTGCTTATTAATATCGCGCTACCGTCTTAGCGCATTCCCCGGAAAGGAGCTCCAAATCCACCAGACAAAACAAGACCAAAAACTAAAGCTACAAGACCTGCACAAAACCACATAGTTACAACAGTGAAAACAATAGTATAATTGATAAAAAACAGACCATGGGCACAGTAAAAATGTCTATTTTGCTCCAGACACGATAAGTTCTCCTGGTGCTTTTTGTGTAAAGGACCAGATTCCTGTTTTTGCAAACTAGAACTTAAAATGGATGTACTGTATGGTTCAAGAAAGCTCCTGATTTTTCTTGTATGAGAAAAATATGGTACTGATTGAGCAAAATAAATAACAGTTCCATTCAACTGAACAGATGGGAAAGCTTCCTACTGGCAATAACCAAACATTCAAAACTATTCAATCTAATCTGCTGATTCTTTTTACAAAACTCTCCAAGCAAATGGTTGCCACATGATAAAGCAAACAGGTTTCCTGAGCATTTTTTTCCTCACATGGCTCTCACGGGCAAATCCAGGTAATAGGAGCAATTTATATCCTGGTTAAGTTAGCCAGAAGGCAGTATAACAGCTTGCAGGTTTCAGTTCAGCCTCATGCTTTGTTTTCTCTGTGTAATGAAGTAAGCATCTGGAGTATTATGTATAATTGCAGGTCCATAGCGAGCTTGCTTTTGGTTCATTGGGCAAAATGCAATGGCCTAGAAATTCAATCATGTGCTGTATGTTTTTTAAAGCATTTTATGATTAATATTGTTGCATAAAATTGCAAGATGCAATCCACAATTAATAGCGTTAATAGAGCATAGTGCAAACTTGGAAAGGAAGCCTCTCTGTGTGCCTGATGTACCTATGTACATACTGAGCGACATAGATCCTGGAAATTCAATCAAGTAATACTGATCTTTCTTTCTGTGTAATGTAATTGATTTTAACCTAGTGTGAAATGCTGTAACAACCATTTCTGGTTCATTTCATATCAGTCCAGAAATTAGCATGGATACTTCTTGAGTGAGTCATCCTTGTAAACACCGTTATTTTTAACACCCCTCCTGACTTCACAATGGAACTGCCAGCAAATGCTGAAGTGCCCTTTCAGAATATTCTGGACCTTGGCTACAAACTGAAATTTTCGGTTAGGATTGGGAGAAGCGAACTCTGGCATTTGTGAAGTGAATCAGGTCAGGGTGAAAATGAAGATTAGTAGAACAGGTGGCCATATGCTGACTGTGGGTTTTTAATGAGGGAAGGGATTGCTTCAGTCTAGGTGTGAGGTGACGAGGATGGAGAGATCTCAGAGTAGCAGAGATCTCATTTGGGCAGCATGCCACCAAGAACACATAATGCTGTAGGTGCCCGATCACAGGCCGCCAGGAGCTCCTTTTACATACCCCTGTGGTCCAACAGGGGCAGGAGGGTGGCTGCAACCAGGAAATATCCAGTTAAAATTTCCGAGTGATGTGAAGCATCTCAAAAATGAATGTTACAAGACTCACAATGGGGAAGAAAAGAGATCATAAAACATAGGAGTAGAATTAGGCAATTTGGCCCACCGAGTCTGCTCCACCATTCAATTATGGCTGATTTAGTTTCCTTCTCAAACCCATTCTCTAGCTTTTTCCCCCATAACCTTTGATACCCTTCTAGGTTGTCTCTTTAAGCTCAACCCCAAGGGCACTGAGAAAATTAGTTCTGTCTACCTCTAGGACAGGAGACTCAAAGACCCTGAAAATGCCCTCGATGAGTGTCGTCCTAAATGTTTGCCTTGTTCAGTACAATAGTGCTTGTTGGAGGACAGCAGTGGTAGAAAAGCTGCACACAAAAAAAACCTGACTAGTACTGCAACAACAGACAAATACTGCTTTAGGGCAGAGCCAGAAGGTCTAGTGATGTGCTGAGGTCTGAGATATGCTCTTTCACCCTTGAAGCCCACGCAGACGTGCAGGAATAACATCAGTTGGCACAGCCCCATTTCAGCAGAAGAGAAGAAATCAACAAAATGCTCATGATTAATTTGCAGTAATAGGAAATCATTTTCACTAGCATCCTGAAGGTCTGAACATTGTTTCATGTTGCTCTTTAGCAGAAACAGATCTGTGTGAATCTTGCTATCAGAGAGGCAGGATTCAAGATTTATCAGTGAAGTTCTAGACACCCCTTCCATTCAACCAATGTTACCTAAGTATTACTAAACTATGGTAACAGGACATACAGGAGCTCTATTGCCAGGATAATTTCAATCATGTTATAATGAATAAATCACTACTAAAAAGACTAAAGCTATTTACTATAGTGTACATGCCTTTTTACACAGCCAATATTTCACCAGCAATTTTCAGTTGTTTGTTCTGCTAAGTATATAAAAGCAGTAATGTCTGTAATCCACTGCAATATCAGATACACATAATGCATAATACATGTTTATCTGGCATCAGACTTCAAAGCATTTAAAGAAATTCCATATTATAAATAAAGCACACTGAGATATCATAATTAAGATGTCATGATAACTTTAACAAGCCTTTGAATGTTCTGTAATTTTGATGATTATGTCTTTTCTGCAGTGTAATTGAAATAATGTTCTTATGATAAATGTAAAACCAAGTCTTTGTGTATTTCATTAACTGAGCAAATACCTTCAACACACAGAGCATTTAATTACAAACCAGAAACACTGACTTACCTGCCAATGAACATGGACTGAGGTAGTCGTACATGGAATCACAGACAGAATAATTGGTGGCTCACTGGGCACTGAGAAAAAAAAAACAAAATTATGGGTGAAGCAACTGACACCACATTGGGGCAAATCGTCCAATCTACTAATTGCCAGGTAATCACTGTACTTACGGCCAAATGCACATCATTCTTACTCCCTGTTCTATCTTTGCCAAATTCCCTTTGGAGTCTGGCAGTCAGCTTGTTTGCTGAAGGCAAAGTTATTCCTCTGTTATAATCTCTGTAATTTCAGAGGCGATGAATGTGAAAACCTTTGGTGATGTTTCTTGGCAGCATGATTTTGGAGCTGATGAGAGGGGTGAGTGTTCTGTGACTTAATGTCTGCCAGTAAAACATCCCAATAGGCTGAGGTGCACAGCCAAGGGTGGCTCTGAATAATTGGAAGGAAGGGTGAAATTTTTAAGAAAACCTTCAATTATAGTTTCCCTCTTTAAATGCTGAATGATTTAAAAATTGAGAGTCTTTTTGGATCTATTGAATTCATCATTAACAGATCACAAGCATCCCATTCACCCCATTCCACAGCCCATGCCCCTAGAGTCCAAGCGAATGAGAATTCCTCATCAAGTTTCACTGAGTCAGAGGATCCCCTTCTGTCCCACCCCACCCCCAACCATTCAAAAGTCCAGCACTACCTGGGTCACTGGCTGGCATGGAAACTCAGAAATAGAAAGGGATGGGCTGAAATGTCACAAAGTGGTGACCCGAAGATCTCAATCATGATGATGATGACGACGACATCGACTCAGACCTGAGAGGCCAGCGTTGGGCATTTTCACGCCTTACAAGGCGCGGAACGAAAGACTGTGTGATGCACCACTCCTCACACAGACATTTCGCAGTATTTTTTCTTTATTTTACGAGGTTGAGTTGCCAGCTCAAAACTCAACCCGACACGGATAGAAAGCGTACTCGGGAACGGCCCAACTGGATTTGAACCCGGGAATCTACATTCTGGAGTCTGGGGCTGATGTCACTGCGCCACCAGCCATACTCAAGCAAATGATAGGTTAAACAATCCAGTTCAATAAGATTCAGTATTTCTTGTTAATCCATCAGATGTCCAGACCGAAATATTATTCTTTACTACTAATTAACTTACTCTAAATGTAAGAGGGATTTTTTGTTTTCGTTCTCACCTTGTTTAGATTCCAGAGTTTGACAACTCAGGTTTTAGACAACTATTTTTCCCTACACATTCCTTAAGAACTTGGCACATAATTTTTAAGTCCTTATCTTTGTCATTTTCAATCCACAGACTTATTGTGCAGCATTCATACAGAAAGCAACCTCTATCCCGCTATTTTACTTGAAAATATGATGGAAGCCAACTGGATAAGCACAAACCTCAGCACTGCAAGGAAGCAAATCTGATTCAGATATCAAATTACAGAAGCAATGAAGGAATGCCACCAGAACATTTGTGGGCTGATTGTTTATATTCACAGTGGTGTGTTATTTGCACATTGTACGTTGGCTGCATCCTTCAAATATAAAAATCTTTTCAAAATATGTTTGTTCAGTAATTTAGCAATTTAATGCCAATCTTTCTTTTAAAAGATCATTCATCTTGAATATGAACAACATTAGACTTTAGAAGTTTCTATCTGCGTGCTCTTTATATGAATATATCAGAACATAACCCATATTTATTACACAGTGGGTGCATGGGGTAGTGATAGAGACAGATACATTAGGGGCATTTAAGAAACTCCTAGATGAGCACATGGATGATAGAAAAATGGAAGGCTATGAAGGAGAGAAGGGTTAGATCCATTTTAAGATTAGATTAAAAGGTTGGCACACCATTGATGGCCGAAGGCCCTGTAATGTGCTGGAACATTCTATGCTCTATGTATATCATGTCTGAGAATGTGTTGAAAATGACATATAGCTTCCTTACAACCCAACCGCACACCTGAGAAACACACTGGTTGTATCCTCATTTTTCAAGATGGAAAGAACCATCTTTTAGTTTTATGCGGTTGAAATGCCTCTTGTCTTGTCCATACTGCAGGAGCAGTGGGATCACTACTGAGCCGTCCATGATAGTCCAAAGCCTTGATTCTTCCTGGTCTGGGACTGCATTCTTTTACATCACTTGTGCTGAACGTACTTGAGTTGATTTATGAAATTTCAAACAGTTTAGAGCATTTATGATATCCTCAGAGAAATCTGGCTGCAGGCAATTGAAGGAAATACAGTGCAACAGATATTCTCATTTAACTCCGAGGATTCACACAAATATATAATCTTAACTGTGGGGTTTAACAGATGCATTGTGTATGGAGAAGCTATAGGTGTATTCTTTCATCATTGTTTTCAAGATTTTGTTGTATTGAGAGAATTATTCTCCTGGCTTAGAAACTTTCACCCTGATTCCACTGAGAATAACATCATGATTTTCTGTTGCCTATACTCTGGATGATCTTTGTCAGATTACACTGCTTCTGACATTTTACAATATTAAGGGTGTTAGACAAACAGAATTGGATGTTCTTGTTAATTCAGCATTCAGGATTGCAAGCACGGATTTAGGCATTTATTGTACTTTGCACAGAATGTGCTGTAAAATAAAGGAGAAATATTGTTTTCACTTTAAAACTCATTTCTAAAATACTTCAGCCAGAGAACCAGTGTATGAATATTTTTTTTTTTGGGGGGGGGGTCTTTACATATGTTTCGAATATTGAAATATAAAACAGCTTTCATCAAATTAGTGCCTAATTAGTGAACTCAATGTAGACTGAATGTGTATAGCAGTTTTGGTAGACAACACAATAAAGATTTAGACAATAAGACCATAAGACAAGAAGCAGAATTAGGCCATTCAGCCCACTAAGTCTGCTTCACCTTTCCATCATGGCTGATCCCAGATCCCACTCAACCCCTTATAACTGCCTTCTCACCATAACCTTTGATGTCCTGGCCAATCAGGAAACTGTCAATTTTTGCTTTAAATATAGCCACGGTCTTGGTTGCCACAGCTGTTTGTGGCCGATCATTCCACAGACTCACTTCTCTGGCTAAAATATCTTGCTCCTTACCTCTGTTCTAAAGGGTCACCCCTCCCAATGTTGAGGCTGTACCCTCTAGTTCTGGATACTCCTACCAAAGGAAACATCCTCTGCACATTCACCTTCTCTAGTCCTTTCAACATTAGGAAGGTTTTAATAAGATTCCGCCTCCCCCCCCAAAATTCTTCTAAATTCCAGAAAATACAGGCCCAAAGCCGCCAAACACTCTTTATATGTTAACCCCTTCATTCCCAGAATCATCCTCGTAAACCGTCTCTGTACTCTCCAATGACAACACATCCTTTCTGAGATATGGGGCCCAAAAAGTGTTGACAGTACTCCAAGTATGGCCTGACTAGGTCTTATATAGCCACAGCATTATCTCCTTGCTTTTATATTCTATTCCCCTTGAAATGAATGCCAACACTGCACTTGCCTGGTTTATCACAGACTCAATCTGTAAATTAGCCATCTGGGAGTTTTGCACGAGGACTTTCAAGTCCCTCTGCACCTCTGATGTTTGAATTTTCTCCTCATTTAGATAATAGTCTGCACTTTTGTTCCTCTTACCAAAATGTATTATCATACATTTTCCAACACTGTATCCCATCTGCCACTTTTTTGCCCATTCTTCTAATTTGTCTAAATCCTTCTGCAATCACATTACTTCCTCAGCACTACCTACCCCTCTACCTATCTTCATATCATCTACAAGATTTGCCATAAAGCCATCAATTCCATTATCTAAATCACTGACAAACAATGTGAAAAGCAGCAGTCCCAATACTGACCCCTGAGGAACACCACTAGACATTGGCAGCCAACCAGAAAAGGCCCCCTTTATTCCCATTTGCTGCCTAATGCCTGTCAGCCATTCCTCTATCCATGCGAGTGTCTTTCCTGTAATTACATGGGATTTTATCTTGTTAAGCAGCCTGACGTGTGGCACCATATCAAATACATTCTGAAAATCCAAGTAAATGACATCCACGGTCTCTCCCTTGTCCATCCTGCTTGTTACTTCCTCGAAGAATTCTAACAGATTTGTCAGGCAAGATTTTCCTTTACAGAAACCATGCACGCTTTGACTTATTTTATCATTAGTCTCCAAGTACCCTGTATCCTCTTCCTTAATAATGGACTCTAACACTTTCCCAATCACTTAGGTTAGGTTAACTGGCCTATAATTTCCTTTCTTTTGCCTTCCTCCCTTCTTAAAGAGTGGAGTGATATTTGCAATATTCAAGTTCTCTGGAACCATGCCAGAATCAAGTGATTCTTGAAAGATCATACCCAATGCACCTGCTATCTCTTCAGCAACATCTCTCAGGACTCTGGGATGTAGTCCATCTGGACCAGGTGACTTATCTACCTTAAGACCTTTGAGTTTGCCTAGCACTTTTTCCTTTGTAATAGCAATGGCACTTACTCCTGCTCCCTGACACTCATAAACCTCTGGGCACATTGCTAGTGCCTTCCACAGTGAAGACTTATTAAGTTCATCCCCATTACTACCTCACCAGCATCATTTTCCAGTGGTCCAATATCAACTCTCACATCCCCTTTAGTCTTCATATAACTGAAAAAATCTTTTAGTAACCTGCTTTATATTATTGGCAGTTTGCCCTCATATTTCGTCTTTTCCTTCTTATGACTTTTTTAGATGCCTTTTGTTGGATTTAAAAAAAAACTTCCCAAACATCCAACTTCTCAGTCACTTTTGCTACATTATATGCCCTTTCCTTGGCTTTTATGTAGTCCTTAACTTCCCTTGTCCGCCACAGTTGCCTACCCCTGCCATTTGAGAACAACTTCCTCTGAGGAACATACCTATCCTGTGCCTTGTGAACTATTCCCAGAAACTTCAGCCACCTCTACTCTACTGTCATCCCTGCCAATATCCTGGGCAAGCTCCTCTTTTATGCTTCTGTAATTTCCTTTTTTCCATTGAATGCATCTGACTTATGCTTCTCCCTCTCAAATTGCAGTATGAATTCAATCATATTATGATCACTGTCTCCTAAGAGTTCCTTTACATTAAGCTCCCTAATAAAAATCTATATTATTACACAACACCCAATCTCAGATAGCCTTTCTCCAAGTAGGCTCAAGCACCAGTTGCTCTAAGAAGCCTTCTCATAGGTATTCAACAAATTCCCTCTCTTGCATCCAACACCAAACTGATTTTCCCAATCACCTTGCATTTTGAAGTCCCCCATTGCAATTGTGACATTACTTTTATTACATGCCCTTTCCAGCTCCCTCTGTAATCTTAACCCCACATCTTGGATACTATTTGGGGGCCTATATATGATTCCCATAATGGTTTTTTTCCTCCTTGCAGTTTCTTAACTCCACCCACAAAGATTCAACATTCTCTGACCCTATGTCACCTCTTTCTAAAGATGTAAATCCATCTCTTGCCAATAGAGCCACACCATCACCTATGCCTTCTTGCCTGTCCTTTCCATACAAAGTATATCCTTTGATGTTAAGTTTCCAACTAAAGCCTTCCTTCAGCCATGACTCAGTGATGTGCACAACATCATACCGACCAATCACCAATTATGCCACGAGTTCCTCCACCTTATTCTGAATATTGCGTGCATTTAAATACAGCACCTTCAGTCCTGCATTTGTCACCCTTCTGAACTTAGCCTCTGTGGTACAATTTAACTCTTTGCACTGTCTGCATTTGTACCCAATCATTGGGTTGCCCTTCCTTACATCCATCATCTACTTGTAAACCTTCTGGCTCATCCTCAGCTCTATAATACTGGTTCCCAACCCCCTGCCATATTAGTTCAAACCACTCCCAACAGCTCAAGGAAACCTGACTGCATGTGGTTTGTGTATTTTTAAACATAAAGCTAAATTACAGGTTGTTATGATGATAGTATATACAAATAATATTAAAACTGATATAACTACAACTATTTTACTTAGTCAACTGTTTACCCGAGCTCCTACCATCAACTGCTGAAGAACGCTTTGTGGTAAAAAAAATACTTTCTATTTCTCATGCTGGCAAACTGTTTTGATGTCTTAATGCAATTTATTTCTTGCCAACTGTAAAATTTCCTAATCTGAGTAAATATAACCAGAGGGAGGACCATGAATACACCATTCCCATATAAACAAATCAAAAATAGAAACAAAATGCACAGACATAAGTTACTAAATCTACAAAACCTTCAGATAGGAGTACAATAACGTGATAAGTTGAAATATTTGAATAAAAGAACAGAGTAGAATAATTCTGTAACGTGCTTACAATCTTGGTGTGTCATCACTGGCTCCGTTTCCTCACTAAAAGTACTATCTCCAATGTCATTAGTTGCCATCATTCGTAGTTGATAAGTAGTATATGGCTTCAAACTGATGGAAAAGAGAATTAACAGTCAGTAGTGTATGGCATTTTTCTGGCAACATTTACATGATAAGGTTCTGCATCATCTCGGTGATGAATTTATGACTCAAAATCTGCAAACTTAAGTACAAAGGAATAATTGAAAGCATTTCAATGTTGTTTCTTATAGCTCAATAGTCATTTAAGAATAACCTTCTGACAATAACGCTAAAGTACTATTAAGATCTTGCCTTAATGTAGGAAACATGGTTGAGTAGATACAGTGCACAGATGCCTAATCTATTGCAGTTGCTGGGCAGTTTCTAGCACGAAATCTCTGGAAACCTTGTTCCGTAAGAAATATGACATCCACAGAATTAGAAGTCCCAAAATACAATACTTGCACTGAAGTAAAATTAGGAGGCAATTTTTATAGGAAGTATTGTGAAAAGTTTAAATTCTTTCCCCAAAAGTTGCAGATGGAGATAAATAGAAAATTTCAAAACAAAGATCAGGTTCAGTGCCATCTTCTTAAAGGACATGGGCTAAAAAAAATCTGGCCTTGTGTTCCATACCTAGATGCTGGAAAAAATAATAAAACTTAGAAGAAAAAATAATTAATCTACTTCCAACTTTTACCAGAAAATTTGAAGTATTTTTAATAAGAGGAGCTTGTAAAGATTTTATATGAATAAATTGTACGGTAGTAATAGAACATCAACAAGAAAATAAAATGCAGTTGTCTTATGAGTTGGTTTACTAGAAACATTTAAGTGTCCACGATTTTCTATTGACAGAAGAACTTCAGCAGCATATTGTACTGAATATTCAGTGCAAAATAACAATTTTGCAAGCAGGAAAAGAAATTACATTTATTTAGCACCTTTCATACCCATAGAGTGTTCCAAAGCACTTGAAAACCAATAGCCATTGCTGCAATTGAGGAAATCGTGGGATCAATTTGTTCACATTGGATCCCACCATCATTTATGTGTTAACCTGCATTACAGATGTTGACTGAAGGATTAATATTGGAAGCAAATGGCATGAAACGGTGACCTGGAAATTTTACGCATGCACTTCAGAATGAAAACGGACATGATCCTGAACCACATTATTTGTAAAACAGTAATAATAAAACTTCCCTGCAACTGCACTAGAACATCAGCCTAGGCTTTCTTGTTCTCTAGATTCCTAAAGTGTGGAGTGAACTTGTGTACACCTTCTGTTTCAGAGCCAAGACTGTTGCCAAATTGAACCGCAGTTTCCAAATAAAATTGGAAGCATGACTGGGAGAATGAAATGCAGGGCAGAGGTGGGATCAAAGACTTTCAGCAGGAATGTTCAGGATATTGTTATATTGCAAACCTATCGGAGTGTGCCTTGATTACTGTTTAAAAGTGACAGAACCTTCAAACAGTCATACAATTGCAATCAAACGCAAAGATATAGAAGCTGCTGTCAATGATACCCTGCTCCTTCACAATTTTAGCATGTTCAATCAAAACCAATGAATTGATGGCATTTGTTCAACTTCTAGGCATTTGTCCAAACAGTGGAAATATTAAGACTTATCGAATGAAATATAAATGAGACTTCCAACAGCATAACAAGTAATAAATTATTGACCAACCATTTCTTTGGTCATGACAGACTAATTATACAAACACAACTCCACAGTCCTTCATTTCACGATAAAAAGTTCACTGATAATCAAGTATTAAATTTTAAAACAAAATCATGACATTTCACCTTTTGCCGTCATCACATCTGCATGTGCAGTTTCATGATGATTTTACTAAAATGACATCAATATCATTATAACGCCAGTTATAGAGTTCTTGGTATGCCAGCTATTGAATTGAATTTACTATATTTCTTACATGCTTCACATATATGAGGAATAAATAACTTTACATTATGTCTCCACCTAAATGTGCAATGTGCAATCGTAGTAATTTGTAATAAATAGTACACTCAAATCAGCGTGAGTTGATGCCTGGAAGTCAGTGCTTGGTTCCTCAACCTATATAGGGACTTCTGTATTTTGGGATTTCAAAGATTCCCATGGATGGTCCCAGACTGTAGAAGTCAAGTGAAATGACGTCTCAAAGCTTGCTAAGTGTTGGCATGGAGTTTATATCAAGGTCAAAAGCACACACCAACCCTTGATCAGTCCCATCAACATCTTTGCCAACACTTTTCTCTTTCAGTTGTTGTTTGGGCTTGCAGCAGTTTCATTCTCATTTCAGAATTTTCCTTTGTCTGGTATAATTACTTTATGACAGGCAATTAGTGCAAGGTTTTCTTAGTGTCAGCGACTTATAAAAGTATTTTGGAAGTACATTTTAGAATTTTATGCACACAGGAACACATTGCATATCTTACCGTTCTATCATGTATGACGTAGCATCATGGTTGATGGAAGAGGTGTGTGTTTGCCATTCCAAGCTAGGGTATTCTTTAGTTTGTACTGTAAAGTAGCGCACTGGTGATGAACCATAATTTCCAGGTTTCCACTGCAACAGTAGGCTGCGACTGTGAATCTGTGGTACTTTCAGGTTGGTAACTGGCTGTGGGCGATCTGTACAAGAAAAGTTTCAAAACAGTTAATTTCCAATATTTCTCCTAAACCACACCTTAATGTCTTTGAGCATGAAAAAAAATAATTAACTGGACACACTTGAATAATGTTTTCTATTACTACTGGTGTATTTAAAGTACATCACTGCTCACAATCAAGGGAACAAAATATGTCAGGAGAAGAATCGTCCGTTTAATACTTGGAAGCACAGGAATTACCATCTATCATCAACTTTATTTCCCAGGATCCATAGAGATCTGGGTCTATCTCATCATCTTTGAGGAGCAACCTTTCTAAGCCTAAGGTTTACCAAGACAGCCACTACAAATATCTGTGATCTTGTGGGATCTAGATTATAAGTTGATACCTCTGCCCAAATTACTCCTATCAATTAAGGTCTAGCCACTTATGCTCAAGTTTCTAACCTCATGATTATTACAGGGGGCTGTAAACTGTCAACTGAACATCATGGCCTACATTTTCAACAAAGTCAGTTATGCTCTGTGCTCTAGAATATCTGTCTTCAAGCAAAGAAGAAGCAGCAAAATGGATCTGCCAGTGTCCCCAAGGTACAAGCTGTGATAAAGTGTACTGAAGTAACTCTACGGCTCCCCTTCAGTACCTGAAGACCTTCCTGAATCATAAGGTCATCTAGAACCTCAACGCTCTAGTGGTAGTTGACAGTGAATGTAACTTTCTCCTAGTTAACGCAATATATCCTGGAGGTTAGATGTGTCATTCTTTCAAGCGAATCGCAGCTGCCTATATCTTTCAGGAGCCATAGTGCCCAATGGATAGATATTGGAGAACAAGGACAATATCCTTCTCCAACAGTTTCTGATGACCAGATGTTTATTATCAGTAAAACTAAGTGGTGTCTCAATGAATGCCACAGAAGCACAAGCAGATTAATACAAATTACCACTGGCTTCTTCAGTAGGAGATTTCTTTCCGGAGACAGGCTGAAACTCCCTCATGGCCAACAGCTTCTTTTATTAAACATTCTTTTAGAATTCAATTACCTATGATACTCAAAGGGGGACTGAATCAATGAACTCAGTAGATAACCTAACTAGGATCATTTTCATCACTGAAGTGGCAACCAATAATATGTGTAATATCTTCACTGCTCATGCCAAAATGTAAAGGACTAGTGCTTTTTCTGTCCACTAGTTATTGTCATTACCACCATTGGATTAACTCCTTCCAGCGGCTTGGACATGAGACAAATTATACTTCTCAAGTAATAACTGACTTCCCTATTCCTCCTGCCAAAATGTACTATCTCACGCTAGTTATGTTGAACGTTATTTGCCAATTTTTCACCATTCACAAGTGTATCGATGCTCCCCTGTAACTTGTTGCAGTTCTGCTCAGTATTAACTCTTCAGAAGCAGCATTTTTGACGAAGAAGTCTAAATTGTTAAAGCAAACTGTGACTAGCAATTGCCTTAACCCTAATCCTTGTGGAACAGCATTATCTACCTTCTTCTCCTAAGATTTCTTATTTTTACACCTACTCTAGTTTCTGTCTTGAAGCCAGCTAATAAAGCACTTCTTGACTCTCTTATACTTCTTTCAAAATTTGGATAAATTAAATCCATTGCATTAACATGTTCTACTTTTTTTTTGATTCAATGGGGTTAGTCAAGCCAATTTTCGCTTTTGAAATCCATGTTGATGGTTCATTGATGCCATTTATTACTAGATTTTTTTATTCCCTCCTTTGGGTGGGATTCCATTATTTTTCTTATCGATACCGGTAAGCTGGCTGGTTTATAACTATCTGGATGTGTTCTATTCCTTTCTTAACTGCAAACAATAAACTTGCTGGCTACCAGACTTTTATACTAAGTTATTAAATCTGTGTAGTGATGCCTCTAGATTCTTTCAAACAGTGAGTGGATTCAACCCAGGCAAACTGGGGGTTCCAATCACAAACAGGATAAAACCTGCAGATGCTGGAAATCCAAGCAACACAGACAAAATGCTAGAGGAACTCAGCATTTTGTGTCTGAAACCAGGGGTTCCATCATCTTTGAGTTTATCTTGTTTCATACATCTCTTTTTTTATTTAGTGTATTTATCTCATTACTGATCTTAGCAGCCAATGTAAAATGATGTATTTCTTCGCACCCAATGTCAAGGGTTATATAATTTTGGGAGTGTTTTGATTAATGATTGTAAAATATTTTACTATTTTCCTTTATGTACTTAGATAAGTTAAAATATTTCCTTTCTAAACATTTTGCATTCACTTTTTTTGAACATTAATATGTGTTTCTTCCCTTATCATGAATTGTTCTGTTGTGTATTCATCCACGGAATTTGTACTTGGAGCAGAATATATTTTTCCTTTACTGTGGCTGACATTGTTCTAAATATTTTCCCTTTTCTTCTCAGCCAGCAAAGAATCGTGCTCAAAGTCAGGTGAGGGATATGAAGGCAGCCCCTTGTGCTAATCCAGACAGCGATATAGGGATTGATCAATGGATCTGCCGGTGTGAAGACACAGCCATTGCAGACACCTGAGTGTCTGACCAATCTCTGAGGAGAAGAGATGGAGAATGATACATGGCTGGAACTAAAACAATTGTGGTGACTCATAGGATATTGATTCTCAGGATTTCATCAGGGATACTTTACA